>NC_090969.1:7635781-7940000 GCF_040807025.1 Struthio camelus | reverse complement strand
GGGAATCAATTCCACTGTCCCTGATGGCCTGTGGGGACTCTCATGTGAGTAGCGCGTGTCCAGTAAGGAACAGACACACCGGGCCACTGCTGCAGGGCTGAGAAGGCACAGGCACCTGGATCTACAGCTCCTGGCCTGCCGCAGAGCATAACGTGGCCACCTGGTGGGAACCTCGCTGATAGACAACTGCACTTTCCACCAGCTCGAGAGGAACAACATGGTCTCCCAGAAGCCCAGTATGGGAAGGCAACACCTCCCGGCATGCCCTGCAGATTAAAATGGCTTCCGGGAAAGCCACTGCTGGAAGACTATACTTCCCAGCATGCCTTGCAGACTAAAATGGCCGCCCGGAAGATCAGTGACGGAACACTACATCTCCCGGGATGCTGTATAGTCCGGAAAAAAAAAGCTGCCCGGAAGCCCAGTGCCGGAAGACTCCTGCTCCCGGCATGCCGCGGGCCGCAGCGCTCGGTGAGGTTTGAGCCTGTGGCGGGGCGGTTCCGTTCCGTCCCCACCGCAGAAGCCGCCGCGGAACCGGGGCGCGGCCCCCGCGATCTCCAACATCGGCCCGGGGCTCCCCGACACCGTCGCGATCGGCTCTGGGTCAGCTCCGACACTGCCCCCGCCCCCACCGCAGTCCTCCGTAGCGCTTCCCCTGGGACCCCCCCCGACAGTGTCTCGATCTGACCCAGGACCCTCCGCGCTACTCCGACCACGCAATAAACCACCACCCCCTCCCCCAGCGCACCCCCTTCCTCCCCTCCCTTCTCCCCTCCCCCAGCCCTGGTGCACCCCCCTCCTCACCACCCTCCCATGGCCCCTGTGCGCTGCTCTTCCCCACCATGTCCTCAGCCCCCACCACCCCGGTGCACTGCCATCCCACCCCTGGTGTAGTTTCCCTCGGCCCGGAGCACCCTGGTTGTGGCACGTTGCCCAGGACACTCCTGTCTGCCAGGACCCCTGGTGCATGGGGGACCCGCAGCCCTGAGCGCAGATCCCCCATGGCCCTGCTAACTTCCTCCACGGTGCAGCTGCAGTGCCAGTCACAGCATGTGGTTCTCAGTGGCAGCTCTGTTGTCCCAGACCAGTCCCTGCATGAGCTTCCCTGAGCACGCCTGCTGTTGCCATCAGTGCCCCCAGCCCCACCTGGGGTTTGTCCTGCCCCCCCCCCCCCCCCCCCCCCCAGTCACCTGGGGCTTGTTCCAGCCTTGGGGCCCACAGCTGCAGCCCATCAGTAACCAGAGGCAGGGAATGGCCATTGGCCCCATCAGGGACAGCTGGGGCTGCCAGGGCAGCAGAGGCACCCCAGCTCCTGAGAATTGCTTGCTGAAAGCTGAAGGGAGAGCCCTGGAGGTGTACAGAAAGGAAAAGGGAGTATTCAGGGGACAAGAGAACAAAACAAGAGCTCTGGGTGCAACAAACACTTTTAAAAAAAGAAAATTACTGGGCGATGATAGACTGAACAGAATGACTCTGGGGAGGAGGGCACCAAAAGGCAAAGGGAGGGCCCTGAGGCACACCAAAAAGCACTCAGAAAACTCTGGGACAGAGGCGAAAGCTAAACAGAGAACATTGTGGCATGCAGCAAAACAAACACAGGGCGCCGGGGCACACCGAAAGGCACTCAAGAGGACTTGGGGGCACCTCAGACTGTGAATTGAGGGGTTCTGAGGACATCAGAGGGCAAATGCAGGGCTCTGGGGCAAACCAAAATACAAACAAACAGCCTTCCTGCACATCCAAAGGGTGGCAAGACATGTCACAAGGATCAATGCACCTGATAGGAAGGTGTCTGCAGGCTCCTCTTATTCCCACGGAAACTGTCTGCCAGCACCAGGCACACGAGGGACATTGCAGAGTGCTGAAAGCAAATCTGGGAGCAGTCTGGGGACCTCATACAGCCCTGGAGGGGCCCTGGCAGTCCCAAGGTTAACCGGAAACACCACCAAGTGCCTCGAGGGTCCAGGCAAAGCAAGGAAAATTCCCCACAGCCCTGTGAATAGCACTAGGTTTCCCAGGAACCGCCATTCCAAAGTACAAGGGACTTGGGGACGAGCTCCCAACCCCAGACACAGTGTGTAACCTACTCCCCTGGGCATCATCTTCAGGCAAAGTGACGGCAGGAACCACAGATGTGAGTGCAAAGGATAAAGCAACTGTTTACTGTTTTACTGCATAGAAACAACAGCTGGGAGCGAGTCTGCCATGAAGCGCAGTGCCCGCATGCTTCCCCTTACCCTGTGACACCTGAAGAGTCATCACCACACCAGCGTTCGTCGGTCCGTTGGGGAAGGGTCAGCTCCTGTTGCTGCCCTTGATGTGGCAGGTGTCCAAGTAGCTGACAGCCTACCCCCTCCACTTTTTCCTCTAGGGATACAATTCAGCTGATGGGTGATAGGAAATTGCCTCATCTCTGATCTCACCCATCTGCACTTTTGCCTTACCCCAGACTTCAACCCTACAAGACACTTTCATAGCTCTTGTCTCACCAGTGACACTGCCACACTCAGTGTGAAAGGCCTGCACCATATCAAATGCTGATGTGGGGTCAGTGCACAGAGCTGAACACTGGGGACAGGGGAAGGTTACAAACCCCAAAGAATGGTTTGCAGCCTGCTGCTTAGGCTTCAGGGCTTACACTTTATTATCTAAGCATTTGGCCCTTGTCATTTATCAGTGAGGCATAAGCCCCGAACGCTAAGTGACAAACTGCAAATTTTGGAACCCAAATGGTTGCTGAGACTTTAAAATTTATGGATGAGGTTGGATTTTAAATCCTGCACCCTGATGCCTAAGTTAGCAAACTGTAAATGCTGACTCATCAATAGTAAGCCACACAGCATAAAGTAATAAACCATAACCTGAGTGAGAAACCCTCAACAACAAACTAAACAATAAACCTTAAGGGAAAAACTCCAAACCATTAGCTTTAAAAAAGAAACACCAAAGCACACATAAGCACGAGAACAGTAAAGAGAAGCCAAGGTGTTTTGTCTACAGCTTAAGTTTGCCCTTCATTTAGAAGTGCAGCTGAGCATGAAGACATGCACCAGATTCATGTTGCAGTGGCTGTTTATAGGCTTGGTTTTAGCCACCATTCAACCATCACCTTGTGCAAGAATCACTCCACAGGACTGCACTAAGCTGCACTTGCACTGAACCTACCTGAAACATCGCAAGCACTAATTCATTTCCATTACAAACAATCGATATTATTGGTCCTTTCAGCTCCATAGGCCAACATCCAGAGCCAGTGACACCAGTAACCACCTAGGGACAACCACCTTCAGCCTCCTAGGCCGGATCACATACAGTGCAGCCCAAAGAATTAGCTGTGACCACGCTCCAAGTCAGAGCTTGTCCTCCATGGCTAGCCGCAGATCTCTGCAGAGCTCCCGGCTCTTGACACTGCTCCTTCGACTACCAGACCATGCTTCAACACCTGCAAAGAGGCCAAAACAGCCTGGGAATGCCCAGGACAACCCCACAAGTGCCCTTCTTGGCTTCCTCCCTGCCAAAAATTACAGCAGGCCTACTCACAGCTTTCTACTAGCAGGGCCATCCTGCTCAAATGGTTCCTGCACAAGCCAGGGGTCACAAGGAGGAGCTCTTGACTCACCAGTCTGGCCTGGGCATGCCTAAGGCAGCACCAGAAGAGGTTCCTGCTTGCCTTCTTCCCCTGCACCACCCTGACTCACCAATCTGGCCTGGGCATGCCTAAGGCAGCACCAGAAGAGGTTCCTGCTTGCCTTCTTCCCCTACAGAAACTTGTTCCAGGCCTGCTCACAGCTTACTACTAACAGGGCCTACCTGTTCAAACGCTTCCCCCATCTACTAACGCTCACAGGGAGGAGGTCTGGACTCACCAATCTGGCCTAAACATGAGTATGGCAGCTCTAAAAGACGTTCCCTGCTCGACTTGCTCCCCTGTAGAAACTTACACCAGGGCTACTCGCAGCTTACTACTAGACATGGCCGCTATGCTGAAATGGCTCTTCTACCAACCAGGGATCACCAGGAGGAGCATTTGACTCACCAGTTTGGCCTTGTCATACATCGGGGAGGACCACAAGTGCCCAGCTGGGCTTACACCCCTGCTGAAACTTACAGCAGGCCTACTCACCGCTTTCTACTAGAAGGGCCATCCTGCTCAAACAACTCCTACACCAACTAACGGCTCACCCACCAACTAACACTCACCGGGAGGAGCTCTTGATTCACTAAACTGGCCTTGGCATGTTTAGGGTAGCACTGGAAAAAGTGCCCAGCTCGACTTTCTCCCCCATCGAAATTTGCACCAGGCCTACTCACTCCTTACGAGCAGCAGGGCCACCCTTCTCAAACAGCTCCCCCACCAACTAGTCCTCACAAGGAGGAGCTCTTGAATCACCAATATGGCCTTGGTATGCCTAAGGCTGGCCCAGAAGAAGTGCCCTGCTCGGCTTCCTCCCTTGTCGAAACTTATGCTAAGCCTACTCACAGGTTACTACTAGCAGGGCTGAGCAGGGCACTTGTTTTGGGGCTGCACTAGGCATGCCAAAGCCATATTGGACTGTTGAGGCCTCTTGTTTGTGAGCTCTGAATGGTGGGAAAGCCCATTGTAGCAGAGTGGCCCACCTAGTAGTAAGCTGTAAGTAGGCCTGGGGAAAGATTTAGCAGGAGGTGAATCTTTACAATGCACTTGTTGTAAGGCTGTCCTGGGCATGCTAAGGCCACATTTTCATTTCAAGACCTCTAACTGATGGGCCCAGGTTGGTGGGGGAACCATGGTAGCAAGATGGCCCTCCTAGTAGTAAGCTGTGAGATGGCCTGGTGTAAGTCTTGACAGGGGAGGAAGGTGAGATGACCACTTGCTGTGGGGCCGCACAAGGAACACAGAAGCCAGATTTGCATGCCAAGAGCTCTTGCCTGTGGGACCTTCTTGGTGGGGAAGCCATTGTAGCAGTGTGGACCACCTAGTAGTAAGCTGTGAGTAGGCCTGGTGTAAGTTTCAGCAGGAGAGGAATCTGAATAGTGCACTTGTTGTAAGGCTACCCTGAGCATGCCAAGGTCACATTTTCATTTCAAGACCTCTGACCTATGGGCCCTGGTTGGTGGAGAAGCCATGGTAGTAAGGTGGCCCTCCTAGTAGTAAGCTGTGGGTAGGCCTGGTGTAAGTTTTGGCAGAGGAAGAAGCCAAGCAGAGCACTGGTGGTGGAGCTGCACCAGGCAGGCCAAGGCCCGATTTGCGGGCCGAGGCCTCTTGCCTTGGAGGCCTGGATGGTGGGTGAGGCCTTGCAGCAGGGTGTCCCTTTGAGTAGTACGCTGTGAGTAAGCCTGGTAAAAGTTTCAGCAGGGGAGGAAGTCGAGCAGCGCACTTGTTTTAAGGCTGTCTGGGGCATGCCAAGGCCAGATTTTCCTTTGCAGACATCTGACCTATAGGCCCTGGATGGTAGGGGAGCCGTGATAGCAGGGTGCTCCTCCTAGTAGTAAGCTGTGAGTAGGCCTGAGGAAAGTTTTGGCAAAGAAGGACGGTGAGCTGGGAAGTGGGTGTGGGGCAGCCCAAGGCATGCCCAGGCCAGAATGGAATGTCAGGTGTTCTTGCCTGTGGGCCCTGGTTGGTGGGGGGAGCCGTGGTAGCAGGGTGGCCCTCCTAGTAGTAAGCTGTGAGTAGGCCTGGTATAAGTCTCACCAGGGTAGGAAGCCGAGATGAGTGCTTCTGGGGCTACACTAGGCATGCCCAGGCCAGATTTGTGTGCTGAGACCTCTTGCTTCTGGGCACTGAATGTTGTGTAAGGCCTTGTAGCAGGGTGGCCCTCCTAGTAATAAGCTGTGAGTAGGCCTGGTGTAAGTTTGAGGAGAGGAGGAAGCCGAACAGAGCACTTGTGGTGGGGCTGCTCTAGCCATATCAAGGCTAGATTGCAATGTCAAGTGTTCTTGCCTGTGGGCCCAGTTTTGTGGAGAAACTGTTGTAGCAGGGTGGCCTTCCTAGTAGTAACCTGGGAGTAGGTCTGGTATAAGTTTTAGCTGAGGAGGAAGGGTGAGCAGGGCCCTTGCAACGGTGCTGCACTGGGCATGCCAAGGCCAGATTGATGAGCAAAGAATTGCAACCCATGGGCATTGGTTGGTGGGGGAGCCGTTGTAGTAGGGTGGCCCGCCAAGTAGTAAGCTTGGAGTAAGCATGGTGTAAGTCTCGGCAGGGGAAGAAGCTGAGCAGGGCACTTCATCTGTACTTGCCTTAGGCATGCCAAGGCCAGATTGGTGACTCAGGAGCTCCTCCTTGTGAGTCCTGATGGTAGAGGAACAGTTTGAGCAGGGTGGCCATCCTAGTTGTAAGCTGTGAGTAGGCCTGGTGTAGGTTTGGGCAGGGAAGGAAGCCAAGCAGGGCACTTCTTCTGGTGCTACCAAGGAATGCCCAGGCCAGATTGGAGAGCCAGTGGCTTCTCCCAAAGTGTGCTAGTTGGTGGAGGAGCAGTTTGAGCAGGGTCGCCCTCCTAGTAGTAAGATGTGACTAGGCCCGCTATAATTTTCAGGAGGGCAGAAGCCAAGTAGGACACTTCTGGTATGGATGAGGAATGGCATGGCCAGGGTGGCGAGTCAAGAGTTCCTCCCTGTGAGTCCTGCTTTGTGGTGGAACTGTTTGAGCAGGGTGGCCCTATTAGTAAGGTGTGAGTAGGTTGGGTGTAAGTTTCAGCAGGGGAAGAAGCAGAGCAGGGCACTTGCATGATTACCCTAGGAAAGTCAAGGCCAGATTGGAGAGCCTATTGCTTCTCCCTGTGAGGGCTAGTTGGCGTGGGAGCAGTTTGAGCATTTGCCTCTCCTAGTTGTAAGCTGTGAGCAGGCCTGGTCTAAGTTTCAGCAGGGGAGGAAGCCGAGCAGGGCACTACTTGTGGGGCTGCCCTAGGCATATCAAGGCCAGACTGGTGAGCCAAGAGCTCCTCCCTGTAATTCCTGCTTTGAAGAGGAACAGTTTGAGCAGGCTGGCCCTCCTAGTACTAAGCTGTGAGTAGGCCTGGTGTAGGTTTCGGCACGGGAGGAAGCCAAGCAGGGTACGTCTTCTCTACGTGCCTCAGGCGTGCGCAGGCCAGATTGATGAGTCAAGAGCTCCTCGATGTGAGTGCGTTGGTGGGGGAGCCGTTTGAGCAGTTGGCCCTCCTAGTAGTAACCTGTGAGTAGGCCTAGTGTAAGTCTCGGCAGGATTGGAAACCGAGCAGGACACTTGTTGTAGGGCTGCCCTAGGCATGTCCAGACTAGACTGTTGAACCAAGAGCTCCTCCCTGTGACTCCTGTCCCTCACCCCCAGCTCTCCTCCGCCATGGGCATCATCACCCCCCCCACCCCCCCCAGCTCTCCGCCGATGGCCCTTGCTCCTCAGCACAGCGCTTTGGGCTCTGCACAGAGCTTTCTGCTGCCGCTATGTCATGAGGCAGCAGGAGGGACGGTGTGAGGACACAAGGCCCAGGCAGCCTTGTGACGTTGAGGCTGGTCCTCAAGATGCACAGGGCAAAGGAGGGGAGTGATGGAAACGTGCAAAGTCACACTGGAGGCATGCATGCTTGCACACTCCCGCAGACACCTGTCAGGCTGCAGCCATTCCTGCTTGCTATAAAAACTTGGGAAGCTTTTTCTGCCTTTGTGTCTGGTCGATCTCCAGAGACAGACTGGAGCAGGCCAAGCCCAGGAAGGCAGACAGAGCTGCAGAGAAACCTGGTCAGGTGTTCACAGTCCCAGAGCAGCCAGGCTGGGAAGGGGCTTCGGCAAGTCTCCACTCTGACCTCCTGCTGCAAGTGGGGCCGACCAGAGCAGGCTTCTCAGGGCTGGGCACTCTTGAAGTGCAGCTGACTCCATGGATTCCTCCATGACCCTGGGTCCCTGGACAAGTGCTTGACCACCCTTAGGCTACAGTGTTTTTTCCTGTCTCAGATAGGAATTTCCCCCTGCAGCAACCTGTGCTGTTGCCCCTCGTCCTGTCCCTGGGCACCCCTGGGAAGGCTTTGCCTCCATCCTCTCACCATCCTCCCATTAGGCACATGCAGGCAGCAGTCCGATCCTCCTGCGCCTTCTCTTCTCCTGACTGAACAGCCCCAGTGCCGTTGGCCTCTCCTCACACCTGCTGGGCTTCAGCTCCCCACCTGCTCCCAGCCTGCCCCACAGTGGGTCCTGCACAGACCACAGTCCCTTCACGGTATCCCTGCCCTGGTGCAGGTCCCCCACGGGCCACAGGCCCTGCACAGGTGTACCTCCTCTGGTGTGGAGCATCTCCTTCCAAAAGTACATCTCTAGCCCTGTCCACAACAAAATCCCCTTGCACAGGTTGCCCCCGCTTCCTTCTGCTTTTCTCCTGAAACACACCTCTGCACCCCTCTCCTTTCAGGTCCCCTTCTGTGTGTCCTCCCAAAGCACATGTGTGCTTTGGAGGGTCTCCTGCCTTTTGCACTACAGCAGAGCCCGGGGAACATGGCCAGCGCTTTCCTAGGCACATGCTGCAGAGCTGAGGGGGCGCCAGGGGCAGCAGCAGCCCCTGGCACCCAGAGTGTGGTGTTGGCAATGCCCCAGTGGCAGCTCAGCCTGCTCCGGCACCCTGGAGGAGGAAAGCTGTCCTGTCTTGAGGGCAGCCCTGAAGAGGGGCAGCCCCTTCACGATCTGAGCATACAGCTGCTGCAGACACCTCTGGGAAGGGCTGTGGCACCGAGAGGGGCAAGTGTCTGGCCTCGGCTTGACTCTGCTTCCACATACTAACCAAAGCCCTACTTCAACGAGCAAGGAAATAGCAGCACATCCCCAGGAGCAGTGAGAGGGAGGAGTGTCGTGTTTCAGGGCACCCAAGAAGCTCCAGCCAGCCATTGCAGGAGGAGGCAAGGCTGGTCAGGTGTTCTGCAGGCAACGGCCCGAAACTGCGTTGTGCGTCCGCTTTGGTGGTCTGAGTTGCGGCGGGGGCCGGGGGCTGGGGGCCGGGGCGGGGTTGGGTAGGAGGGGGTGGCTTATCTGGGCATGTTGGCAGCGGCCTTAGCAGGGGGGGCACGTTGTGCCACAGTAGCGCCTAGAGATGCTGGAGAGGTCACAGCACGCGGAGGTGATGGGGACTCCGTGGCAGCTGAGGATGCTGCCAAGAGCAGTGGAGGTGGAGGATGCCACGACGGTGTTTTGCGGGCAGGAGCTGAGGATGGGCCGGGCAGGCTCAGCACCACGGCAGAGGGCTGGATGACAGCGGTGGAGTTCTGGCACTGCGTGAGCCAGGGCTCGTGGCAGCTGTTGGCCAGCGGAGTGGGGCCACAGGGCCGGCGTGGCAGGCACTGGTCGTAGCAGGACATGCCTGGTGGCTGGAGGGGCACCTGGGAGGGAGGGCAGGGAGGAAGCAGAGCAGGGGGTTGTGTGAGGAGCAGCCCGGCACCCTGCCACGAGGGAGCCAAGGCGCCTGGCGGGCCGGGAGCTGGAGGCCGTGCAGGGCACAGGCACACGGCCGCCTTTGCCTCGTGCTGCCAAGGGCCTGCAAAGAGCAAGCAGGCCCAAGAAGGCTCCTGCCTAGCCTCTAACCCACAAGCCACCTCAGCCAAGCCCCAGCTGCTCTCTGAGCAAGACCTTCCCTTGGAGGCAAAAGGGCTTCAGACTCGCCTGCTTGCCAAGGAGGAGGCTGCGGGAGAAGTGGGTGAGAGAGGGAGGACTCGGGCTGCCTTTTCTCCTGGTCCTGCACTGCCTCAGGCGCAGAGGCCCGCTTTGCAGAGGTGGCCGTCCCCTGACAAGCTCATCTCCAATGCAGAACATCCCCGCTAATGAGACGGCCTGTGTTTTTGTTTCCTGCATTGCTGCCTCGTCATTTCCCCGTTCATGCCATGCCCGTTCCCCCACGGAGGCTTGTTCTGAATGCTCGCATGACTGGCCCAGGACTTCCGGGGCAGGAACACGTCGGTGTGGTTGGCAGGCTCGGCTCGAGTGCCAGAGGGGTCCAGCGCAGGCAGGTGACGCGTGCCTGCGTCACTCCGGTGGTGTCGCTTGTGGCCCCGCTTGCCGGAAGGGGCCCAGCTCCTGCCCGCCTTGGCTGCACGCCCCCTTGGGCACCCTGCCATGCGCGACGATGCGCAAGGACCTGCCACATCCCTCCCAGCTCATTTCCACCAGTGGCCCAGAAGCCGCGCAGCTGCTCTGCTGCTGCTGCTCTGCTGGCCCCTAGCTGTGGGTGTGGGATGGAGGGCCTGTGCGGGTCGCCACGAGGGAGCCACACAGGAGCTCATTTGCTCCACATTTGGGTTCTGCTACCAAGGCCGGGTCACTCAGGTTTGCCCCTTTGCGGGCGCTGTGCGTGCTGCTGGCAACCTTTGTGGCCTGCTGCTCAGCGCACTGCAGTGCACAGGCTACACTTGTCTGGAGTGGCGGAGATGCCTGCCGCTTTTGGGTGCCCGCAAACTGGGCTAGGACTGAAGTGCCTGGCAAGGTTGCCTGCCCGGCTGCGCTCGCAGCTCTGGGAGGAAACGCGCAGCTCAGGTGTGCAGGGGAAAAGAGAAGCTGAACACGCTGGGCTGAAAAGATCGCCAGAAGCCTGGCGCGGGAGCTTGGAGAAAGGGAGGAGAGAGAGCGGGGCTCTTTCTGGCTGACTTTTGGGAGCGCGTGCTGGCTGTTTGCAAGAGCTGTGGCCTGGGCTCCTTGGCTTCTGTGGCTGCGGGAGGAGCTGCACTCCAAGCACCTGCTGGGAAACGGGGAGCCTGGCGAACAGAGCCGCTTCTGTAGCGCTCAGAGCTCAGGCAGGGCTGCAGGTGCTCCTGCTGTAGCTGCTGGGCTACCTCACCTTGGTGAGGTGAGGAGGGCCACCTCTGTGGCTGTTGGTGAGACTACACCCGTATGACCGAGCAAAGACAACAGCAACGCTTGTGGTGGCTGCAGAGATCCTGCAGGCTGGGCAGAGGACCACAGATACTTCCTGCTTTCCAGCAGTGGAAAGCCCTCGGCACAAGGCCGTGACCCTGGCCCTGAGAGGTCGCTGCCTCTTTGCTCTGAGGGACACCCAGCCCGCTTGCTGCTGGTAACTTGCGATCCCTTCTGCCCTCACTTGCCATCCCTCAGAGCCCAGAGGCGACACGGAGGAGGACGGGGACGCTCAAGGAAGGGAGGATCGTCTGCCTCCAGGATGATTTGGCCCTTTTCTCTCCACACGTCCTGTGTCACTCAGCCTGCATCTTCCCCTCGCTGTTCTAGGCTTACCTCCTCTCTAATAAAGGCCCCGAGCGAGAACGTGGGAGAGCAGCATGTCGCAGCTCACAACCGTGCTAACCACCCTCCCTCTTTGGGAGCCCATGTGTGGAGGGCCGGCTTTGCTCTGGCCTCCCAGGGGTTTTCTTGCTGTGCTTTTCTTCTCTGCCTTGGAGAACATGTGGTTGCTGTGAAGCCCATTGATTCCTGTTGGGAGGTGGGGATAATGAGGTGTTCCCCTCAGTGGGCGATCCCCGCGGGCCCCTCCCAGGGGCCAGCTGCCCTTCCTGGCACCAGCCCCCGGGCAGGGCCCATTGTGACACGCTGCCAGGTGCGGGCACAGCCTCAGCCCCTCATTGTCCCGGGGGACGGGAACAGGCCTAGGGCCTGAGCAGCAGGATCTCGCTGAGGAGCACCCCGAGCTCAGGCCAAGTCTTTCCCTGCCGCCTCCAGGCAGCCGTGAGGAGCTCTGCTCTTTCCTGCCGCCTCCTCGGCTCCTGAGCCAGGTGAGAGGGACGGGGCTGTGCGGCTCTGCTGGGGCCGTGGCACAAGGCGAGCCCTCGGCTGCCGCGGGCCCTTGGTCAGAGCCAAGGTTGTCGCTTGGGGACATCGCAGCCACACGCTCCGACTTCTCCAGTGCCATCTGCTGCCAAGTCCAGTTGGATGTTGGCCGTCTTTCCAGGCTGCAGCCAGCCCCCTTTTCCCGGGCACTTACTGCTTCTGGAAACACCGTGGCCCATGGCTTTCCCCCCATGACCCGCTGCTGGCTCCCGCAGCCCTGCGGCCTCCCCACGCCGGCAGCGTTGCCATGGGGCCAGGCCAAACCGCAGGCTCCCGCATGCCCACCTCACAGTATCTTTCCTCCTCCCCACAGGATGGCGAGGAGACCGCCCAGCACCCCCAGGGTGGCCTGGGAGCAGCCCCAAGCCCCTGGCTGGGGCAGCTCTCAGCACCAGCTGGACCGCCTCAGAGAGCCCCAGGCACAGGGGCTGGGTGAGTGGAGCCCACTGGGCTGGCAGAGCTGGCGGCTCTGAGCGCACCGGGCTCCGCACCGGGTGCCCGTCTCCCCGGCACGCTGGAGCTGGCCTTCCCAGGCACCTGGAGCCATGGTGGGCCCGGCGCTGGGCTCCGGAGCCAGCCCCGGCACAGCATGCCCAGGGAGCGAGTGGAGCAGAGGGGCCTCCAGCTCCTGCTCCCAGGGACAGGCTGGCAGAGGCAGCTCAGGCAGCAAGGGCCAGCCGTGCTGGGGCCTGGGGTCTGGGGCCTGCGGCCGGGGGCCTGGGGCCTGGGGCCTGTCCTGCCTGGCTGCCAGCCACTTGCTCATCTCAGCACAGCCGCCCGCGGCTTTGCCCTCCCTCGCTGGGCTCCAGCATCGCACCCCGTGTGCTGGCCACCTCCTGGCCCTGACAAGAACGGGGCAAATGGGGCAGCAAGGCCCCGTGCCAGCCCCCGACCCGGGCCTTGCTGGGAACGTGGGAGCAGGCCCGGGGCGGGGCAGCGGCCACAGCTCTTCCCCCGCTCTCTAATGCCTGCTCCCAGCTCCAGCAGCTCTCCCTACTCTCTGTGTTTATCAGAGCCAGGTTTCTCTGCCGCCAGCGACCTGACTTGGCAGCAAGAGGAGCAGGAAGCCCGGCAGCACATCCAGGCCTTTCTCAGGGCCACCGAGAAGGTACCTGCAGATATTGCCAGCTGGGCCCCGCCGGGCATCTCCTGGCCGGGTCCCTCCGTGGCTGCTGCCTGCTCTGCAGCTGCTGCAGGGCTGCTGGCTGTGCACAGCTGCTCCCCACCAACGCCCACCACCTCACGGCCCCCCTCCACTGCTCTGGCCCTGCAGGCCTTGCCTCACCCCTCTCACGCTCCCCGCTTGGCTCTCTCGTCCCTTGCCTTCAGGAAGAGGCCCAGAAGCTGCAGTTTCTGGCCTCCATCTGTAGCCTCTGCAAAGGTGCGGGCACCGAGGCCCTGGGGGGAGACGGGTCCGACCTGTGCAGCAAAGCTGCCCTGGCAGAGGAGATCAAGGTGAGGCCGTCGGTAGGAGGGGGCAAGAGCAGCACGGCCCTGAGAGCCCAGTGAGAGCAGGGCTGGGGCCCCTGGGCACGCAGAGGGCTGGGGCAGGCCCTTGTGGACACAGAGCTCTCCTGCGGAGGGATTTGGGGGCCGCTGGGATGCCCTGTGAGCTGGGAGCTCTGCAGCGAGGGGCTGCGCTGGGTGCCAGTGGTGGGATGGGGGCCCAGGGGCTCTGGCCACCCAGCAGACCCCTGGCTGGGTGCTGGCAGTGGCCATGGGCCATGCTGGTTGTGCTGCCCAGGTGCTGTTGGAAGAGGAGCCCCGCGACGCGCAGGGCATAGCAGTGCGGCAGCAAGCCCTGCTCGCCATCACCGCCATGAGGTACCTGCCCCATGCCTTGGCTTAGCCCCAACTTCCCCCTAGCTCAGTGCCAACCGCGCTGGGCCTGGCTCGAAGGCATGCCCCACGCTGGGCGGAGTGCGATGGTGCTATGTGCTGGGCCTCTGCTCTGCCCTGCTCTGGGCCCAACCCCGGGGCAGACAGGAAGGCAGAGGGAGCGTTCCCTGGGGCTCCGCAGGGTGTTGCAGCCTTTTCCCCCCGCAAGCGGGAGGCAGCAGGAGGAGAGGGCATGCTTCTCCCCTGGCCAGCACTGGTCTCTCTCCCTGGGCCAGTGTCCCTGCAGGAGGAGGAGGCTGCCCACAGGGCTCCCCCACCGCTCCCAGGGCCGCTCTGAACTCGCCCTCCGCAACAGATGCCTCCCCATTGCTGGGGCAGCAGGGCTGTGCTGCCAGCCCTGTGTCCAATGGGTGCTCCTCTCTCCCGGCAGCAAAGTGAGGCCAGTGCTGGAGGACAGCCACACCAACAGCCTCCTCCACGCCTGCGTCTCCAGCATCTTCTCCTTCCCTCCAAGGGAGGACATGGAGAGCACGGAGGCTCTTCTCTATGCCCAGGTAAGTGCTGCCTGGCGGAGCTCTGGAGAGCCGCTGATGCTTGCGTGCTTGTCGCAGCTTGCCCTGTGCTGAGAGGTGGCCGTGCCAGGCAAGGCAGGGCAAGATCCTTGTCTTTGTTTTCCCTCCCTCAGCCCTTCTTGGCCTGCCCCAGTGTTGGGCCTGGGGCAGTGGCCACGGGCTGCTCCACCTGCGGCCCCTCTCCTGCCTCGAGGCCTCTGCCTGGGTGCTGCAGGGCAGCGCGGTGTCCCTGGCAGCCCCGGCAGGAGGCGATCAAGGCAGTGTCCTGTGGGTCGGAGGCACTGCTGGAGCACTGCCACAGCCTCTGTCCTCATTGCAGGTTCTGGAGGCTCTGCACAGCATGCTGCAGGAGCTGGTATTCAGTGCCCACGCAGGGAGCCTGCTGGAGCTGCAGCGCATCTTGCAGGTGCGGCACCGGCAAAGAGCGGGGCTCTCGCGGGGCTGCCCCTCGCCCCGAGGGGAAGGGACGCCTCGAATGCACACCAGCCACGGAGAGCACCAGGCACGCTGCAGGCAGGCAGCCTCTCTCGGAGAGCAGAGGGGGTCTCCCCCGCGCTCTTTGCGGAGCCCAGGGTCTGCTGGCTGCTCTCAGAGTCCATGTCTCCAGCCTCGTGCAATGCACAGGCAGAGCCTTGCCCACGGCCCCTGCCTGCCAGCCACCCCCCAAACCTCCCTTGGCGCCAAAGCAGAGGCAGGACTTGGACTCTCCTTGCCAGGCCCCCAGCACCTGGCGGGCGGCACTGCTGCTCCAGCGCCTCCCTGGCCTGCTGCGTCCTCCCCAGATCTGAGCAGGGCAGAGCAGCGCAGGGCCCCGCCTGGCCTGCAAGGGGGGCCCAGGCCTGGAGCTTTGTAATTTGGGCTTCCCAACGGCCCAGATCCGGAGCCCTCACTGCAGGCCCCAGCGGCTGGCTGCCCCAGAGCCCTGTGCTCCTGCCCAGGGGCCATGGGGTGGTTTTTGGAGGAGGGCAGGCCAAGGAGCAGAGGCTGCCATGGGCATGGGATGCAGCTGCGTCCCTGGGCAGGCACAGCCAGCCGGGGACCCTTGGGGCAGGAGCCCTGTTTGGGGCTTTGCGCCACTTGACAGGCTGCCTTGACGGCCACTGCAAAGCCTGCCAGGCGCTGGGCAGAGCTGCCACTGTGGGAGCAGCTGTCACGTTGGCGGGCTGACCAGCAGCTTTTCTCCTGCCAGGTCCTGCTGCCTTTCACAGCGTCTCAGCGGGCAGCTGAGCGGGAGAGGGCCGTGGGCCAGGTTGCGCAGCTAAGCAAACTCCTGGCCAGCTCGTCGCTCTGGGAGGTGAGGGGCCCCTGGAGCTGGTTAGTGGCAGAGGTGGGCTGCGGCGGCCAGGAGAGAAGGCAGAGGAGCTGAGAAGGGGGCTAGGTGCTGGGTGCTGGAGCAGAGGAGCCCAGGCTGTGGGCTGCGGAGCAAGGCAAGGCAGCAGAAGCAGCAGAGGAGAGGAGGGGAGGACCACGGGGGCTGCCCGGGAGGCTGCCCTTCCTGGCGACAGTTGTCTTTTACTCCTCCGCCTACATTAAGTCCCATTGCCTTCCAAGGGCTGTGCAGGGAGGCTGCCTGCTCCTGGCCGTGCCACGGCTGCTGGCTGCTGGGTCGGGGCTGCTCGGCAGCAGGGGCCGTTGCCCCTCGCCTGGGCAGAAGAGCTGGCAGGGTGCAGGGGTGGGCAGGCTGGGACCCGCAGCGCTGCAGCTAATTGGCAGCAGTTGGAGCAGGGCTGGGCAGACGCCTCCTGCGCTCTGGCTTGGGCAGACGCCTCCTGCGCTCTGGCTCCCTCGGGCACCAGCACGGGGCCCATGCCTGGGTTCAGGGCTTTGGCACCAGTGGCTCCCGTCAGCCCTGCTACCAGCCCTTCCTCCCTCCCCAGGGCTGCGGCCCCAGCGGAGGAGCGTGCGCCAGCCCTGCTGCCTTGGGGACGGAGCATTTCCAGATGCTGGGGCAGCTGGTGGCACGTCTCAGACTGTGCTGCAACGATGAGGACGAGGACACCAGGCGTGGGGCTGCCGACGCTCTTTGCCACCTCGGCAGCTTCCTCCTGCAGCGAGAGAGTAAGAGAAGCCAGAGCGGGCTGGGCCCTGCCACACACCCACACGCCAGCAAGGGCAGGCGAGATCCCCTCCCCCCCTCCCCGTCACCTCGGCTGCTCTCCTCAGCCAGAGGAAGGAGCAGAAACCCCTGAGACATGGGCACAGGTAAGCCGCCGTGCTGCCTCAGCCCGGGCCACAGGCAAAGGGCTGCCTTTTCCTCTGGCAGCCAGGTTTCTGCCTGATGCCTTCAGGCTGCCATCGCATTCTCTCCATCTTCCCCACTGACTGCGCTGCTGTGTTTTCCCTCCTGCCCAGGTGGGAAGCCTTCAGAGGACAGTGCAGAGCATCCTCGGCTCCAGGGGGACTGGGAAGCCGAGACCTTCTGGCTCTCCTGGTCCAAGAGCGCCAGCGACGCCACCATGGTAAGGAGCTCCTCCCTTGCTGGGACACATGGCCCCGGGCAGGCAGAGGGCTTGGTCAGAGCCCAGCAGCCAGTGATCAGTGTGGCTGGCTGCAAGAGCCTCACAGGCCCCACGCAGGGGGCTCCCACTGTGCCTGGGCAGGCAAGAGGCTCCTCTCAGGGCACAGCAGGGCCAGCACAGGGGCACCGGGACTCCCACTATCTGCCTCACCGCAAAGGCCCTCTGGCCACATCGTCCCCGAGGCCATCGGCCAGCCTGGCAGGGCCCCTGCTCCCCGCTCTCTTGCTGCCACTCTCCCAGCTCTGCCCCACGTCTCGCTCTGCAGAGCTCTTCTCCCGCCGCAAACAAGCAGCCCCGGGGCGGCGCTCAGGGCACTGTGTCTTCCCTCCCCTCCTTCCTCCCCCAGATCTTTGGGAAATACCTCTCCCCCTCCGAGATGACCGAGGTCCTCCTCACGGCCATCGAGGGCATGAGAGACTCCAGCGCCTACGACACCACGGCGGCTGCCCGCATGCTGGCTCTGGCCATGAGACACTCTGCCTCCCGGCTGCAGCACGTAAGCATGCTGCGGCTGGCGTGCCCTGGCCTCCGGGCTCTGGGCTCTGGGCGGCGGGTGGGGGTTGTTCCTCCGCAAATCCAGGGCTGCCTGGCTCTGACTCCATTGGAGTGCAGCCAAGCGGGATGGGAAGGGAAACAGACAGCCAAGGCAGCGGAAGAAACTGCGGCCATCCTGCAGCAGCCCCGCTCTCAGCCATACCCCCTCCAGGTGTCCCGCGTCGTGAGCTGCATCTATGAGAACCTGCTGCACATCAGCGATCAGTGGGCCCGGCACGTCCTGCTTGGCACCCTTCTCCAGCTGACCTGCCTCTACCCTGACAAGGCAGTGAGGAGCCTGCTGGCAGCCTCTGTGCCTTGCGACAGGTACGGGGCCGCCAGCCTTGAGGGCTAATAGCACCTGGGCAGAAGGGCCCCGAGAGCCTGCAGCTGCTGAAGCCAGGCAGAGTTGCAGGACACCCTGAGGGGCAGACCAGCTGCTGTGCTCCCACCGTGCACACAGGGCGGTGGGCTCAACCATCTCCTGCCTGCCCGCCCAGGGCTCTTTGGGCTCCTGGAGAGGGGGAGCGGGCAGGGCAGGGCTGACGGACAGCCCAGGCCCCAGTGCTACGGCTCGGGGGGCCCCACTGACCGAGCGCTCGGGGCCCGCAGTGTTGCCGCGGACATGTGGCGAGAGATGGTCTCCCAGCCCGCGACGGCCGAGAAGGTCCTGCTGGAGCTGCTCTTTGTGCTGCAGGGAAGGGGCCAGGGCAGGCGCGTCTGCTTTGTCAGCGACGAACCTCACGTCGTGCCCCTGGCTGTGAGTTCCTGCATAAGACGTCGCTCCCCCCCAGGGCTGCGCTCCCCTCTCTGGGGCAAGAGGCCGGGTGCCCGCCACCCTCCCTGGCCACCCTCCCAGTCCACCCCCAACCCATGCCCTCCCCTGGGCCCCCCACACACAGTGCCCCTGCCACACGGCCAGTGGGGCCCTGTCCAGCATCTTGCATCTGCTGTGTGAGCCACACATGACTGCCCAGCGCTGCTTGGGCCCTTCAGTGCACACGCACGCAGCCTGCCCCTGCCCGCAGGCTGCCTCTCCTCCCTCTTCCTGCATCCGCCTGCTTCACTGAGCAGGCTGGAAAGCCAGAGCAGCAGCAGGGCCTGCGGCTGGGGCAGGGCCTGCGGCTGGGGCAGAGCGGGGCAGAGGCAGTTGTGGCCTGAGCAACGTACAAGGCTTGGGTTAGGCAGCCCAGGACAGCCTGCCGCATCCCTGAGCTGTGCTGGCACCACCCTCGCTCTCAGCCACAAAGGCTCCTAGTGCCCTGGGCAGGGCCCAGAGACCCGCTGCCACTTGCCCCAGACCAGGCAGCCTGCGCGTGCCCCGCCCCCACCCTCCACCCCGCCCATCTGCCTTTGCCTTGGCTGCCCACAGTGCCGGAGCCGCGCTCTGCCTCCCCGCAAGGGCTCCTCGAGCGGTGCCCCTGGCAGATGTCCGCAGTGACAGCCGTCTCGTGGGTGTTTCTGCAGGCAACCAGGGCCCTGCGCGAGATCCTCCTGCAGCCCACCTTGCAGCAGGGGAAGGCCTTGTTCCCCATGCTCTGCGTGGCTCTGCTCTTCCAAATCTCGTTTGCCACGGAGGCTGCGCTGCAGGACGCCGAGGCCTTCTTCGAGCCAGGTGTCGAGGAGGACAAATGCAGCCCCATAAGCAGCCGCGCCAGGTGCGGCTTCTGAGTCCCCCATCTCTCCCCCTGCTCCGGAGCCAGGAGCAGGGCTTTGTGCATGACCGGTGCCTTGCTCTGCCTGCAGGTCCGCTCTGCAGGCCCTGCAAGCCCTGCTGCACTGGGCAGGCTATGGGGATCAGGTTGGCGTCCTGCAGAGGAAGGGCGGATGGGACATGCTTGTCTGCGCAGAGAGCCACCACCAAGGCATCACTTTGCTGGCCAGGTAAGAGCCCTGTCTGCCTGTCCGCATGCAGGGCGACCGCAGGCCCCTGCAAGCCTGCTCACGAGCTGTGTGGCCAAAGAGCGGGAAGGGCGCAGCATGGCCAGAGGCACCTGGGAAGAGCCCCGGCCATGGGAGTCCAAAGTGGGAGGGATGTGTGGGAAGGACATGGCTGCAGAGGAGGAAGGGCATTTTGCCGGCCAACTGCCAAGATGCACGCAACAGAGTCAGACACAGGCTTCCTCCTGGAGCGGTGCGGTGAGGAAAGCCCGCCCGTCCACGCGCAAATGCCTCTGGCTGCTGGGGCAGAGTACAGCCGCGCACTTGCTCTGCGTGTGCTGGTCCCTGCCAGAATGGCTAGACATGGCGTGGCAGGCCCGGCCCAGGTTTGCCTGCCTGGCCTCAGGGCCCACAGGCTCTTCTCCCCCCTGCCAGGCAGCTGAGGACCACCGCCACAAAGGAGTGCCACTGGATCTTCCACCACCTGCTCCGGGTTCTCAGCACGAGGGATGCACAGCGGGAAATCCCCTCCATGGCCTTCTTGACTGAGGTGGGCCTGAGGGCGCGCAGGGCTTCCCTGACGTGCCGGGAACCACTCCGCTCTGGCAGCGGCAGGAAGGAACAGGACAGGAGGCGGGGAAGCTGGGGAGGTGCCGGCCCTCCTCTGCATACGGCCCGGCTTGGCCCCTTCCCACAGAGCGGCCCTTTCTGCTGGGCTGACACTCTCAAGCTCCTGCATTTCATGCACCCTCCATGCCAGAGCTCTGCATTCAGCTTCTCCAAGGCAGGAGGCCGAGGGGCTGCAGCTGGGCCAGAGGCGGGAGGAGTAGCGAGGGAAGCTGTGCCGTGTGCCGTGGTGCCCTGTGGGCCCTGCACAGTGCCTGCTGGCTGCTGGCTGCACGCTGCCTGCCTCTGGGGCCTTGGCCAGGGCTGGCTGAGCAGAGCGCTCAGCGGCTGTCCGCTGCGGCCAGTCCTGCCAGCGCTGCCAGGCTCTCACTCTGCTGTGCGCGTTTCAGCTGCTGAACTGCTCTGAGTTTTCCACCGCCGTGGACGAGCGTGTGCTGCACCTCTTCGAAAGGCACCTGAGGACTGGGCGCCTGGTCATGCGCGGGCTGGTGCTGCGAGGCCTCCTTGTGCTCTCGGAGAGCCCTGACATGGTGAGCAGGGGCAGCAGGGCAAAGCCGTGTCGACAGCCTGCGGCTAGGCAGGGGGCGGTGGGTAACGCCAAAGGCTTGGCCTTTGTTGCTGCAAGCCTTTGTGCCAAGGCCTTTTCCATGGCTTGGCCACAAGGAAGTTGGGGGTTTCCTGCAGGCCAGAAAACTGCAGGGCCTGCTGCCAGAGGTGATGGAGCGCCTGCACGATGCCGACCGGGAGGTCAACGTGAAGGCCCTGTGCATCCTGGGCAACGTGCTGTGCCACATGGAGAGGGAGCGGGCCGGCCCCGTGGCTCTGCAGCTGGCGGAGAAGCTCCTGCCGCTCTTGGATGATGTACGTATGCACGTCTGGTGCGGGAGCCGGCGCCCTGCACGTGGCCACTCTGCAATGCCAACGTGGCCTCCGTCCAGCCCTGCGAGCGCAGCCCTCTGGCAGGACCTCCTCCACCCGGGCCCCTCGGTGCTCCCCGGGGGCTGTCTGCTGGCCTCCACCGCCCCACAGCTTCTCCCTTGCCAGTTGAGCCCCTGGGGAGGTCAGGGTCCCCACCCTGGGACCTGGCTGCTGTGTGCTCAGCCCAACCCCTGCACACAGCAGGCACAGGCCAACGCTTGCTCTGAGAGCCCAGCCGGTGCCCGCTCAGCCGGTGCCTGCCGCTTGCCGCTTGCCGCTTGCCGCTTGCCGCTTGCCGCTTGCCGAGCCGTGCCGGCAAAGCCTGCCGCAGGGCCTCAGTGGCCAGGAGCGGATGCGCAGGGCAGCCTTGCCTCCTCCTCCCTGCATGGCCTGCGGTAGCTGCTCTCCTGCCTAGCTGGCTGCTGCCTGGTGTGAGCGCGACCAGGCTTAGAGAAGCTCCGCACTGCGGGGCCGTGGCACGGGCTGGCAATGCGCTGTGCTGCCTTGCCTGGTGCTGGGGCCCGTGTGACCTGGCTGCAGCCCCCCCCCAGCTCCTGGGGGAATGAGGTCCTGCCCTTCCCCCTGCCTGCCTCCCACCAGGAGTCCAGCCGGGTGCGCAAGCATGCCCTGCGCCTCTTCAAAGCCCTCATGGAGACTGTGGTGGGCAAATACAAGCGGTGCCTGAAGAAGCATGTGCAGAGGAGCCTTCTCCTGCTCTTCTTCCACCTGAGTGACCAGGCCCCCAGTGTGGCTCAGGTGTGCATTTCTGCCCTGCCCAGGGATGCAGGGAGGGTGACAGTGGCAGCCTGTGGGTGAGCTGCTGTCTCTGCTGCCCCGCGTGCTGGTGCCCATGGCCACCTCTGCCTGCTGAGGCAGAGAGAGCGCAGGCTGTCAGGGGCCAGGGACAGCTCTGCGGGCACAGGCAGGGGAGGCAGGGCACTGGTTCCCCTGGCCCGCCGCAGGCCATGTCTCCCCTCAGCACTGCTCCTCTGCAGGCCTCGCAGGAAACCCTCCTGGGAGCAGCACAGTTCCTCAGGTGGAACCAGCTCTGGTACCTGACGCAGACGCTGCAGACCTGGAGGATTGGCGAGTGCCTGGTAAGGACAACCGCAGAGCCCCTGGGAGCCAGCTGGAGGAGGCCAGAGGCCCATGCGTGGGGTGCCTGTGCCCTTCCCGCACTGCTGCAGCCCCACCTCCCAAGCCCGCAGGCTGGAGCTGCACGCACGCTCCCTTTCCGCCGACCCCCAGGCCCAGAGGGGCGCGGGAGCGGTGCCCTTTGCCCGCACGGAGCCCCAGGATGCTGCGGGGGCTCCAGGCCTGGCTGGGCCTTGGCAGCAGGGTGCGGAGGTTCTCAGCGCCGCCAGGCCACCCTTTGCCCTCTGCTGCCCCTGAAGCTTAGCATCCCACGGCTCCTGTCAGGGGGCGCTGAGTGTCCTGGGAGGGGAGGAAGGGGGAGGCTGGCCCTGGCAGGAGGCAGCGGCTGGGCTGCCCGGCGAGGGTCTGCCTCAACCGTGTGGCCTTGTGCTCTCTCCAGCTGGGGCAGGACAGGAGCAGGGCAGAAAAGTACCTCTGCCAGAGCCTGCCGTACCTGGAGAGCCCGCAGGCGGCCTTGCGGGAGTTGGCCGTGAGGTTCATAGGTGAGCCACAACGCGCGGGACCCCTCTCTGTCCCAGAGTTCCTTGGTCGCGCTGGGAGTGATGGCCGCCGAGGCAGGGCTGGCGATGTTGGGGGCTGGTGGGAGCCTCATTCAGCCCCCCAGGCCCTGCATGGGTGCTGCGCCTCAGGGACCACGGCGGGCCCAGCCCTGCCCAAGGGGAGGAGGGCGCGTGGCCAGAGTGGCAGGGCTGGATGGGAGCTGTGCTGCTGGGGCCACGAGGTGTGATGGGCCGTGTGTGCCTAGGGCTCGCCGCGCAGCACATGAGGAACAGGAGCGCAGAGAAAGTCACCGCCATCCGCACTTGTGAGTGAGGGCAGCGCTGGGTCATGCGGGGCTGGAGCGGGGTGAGGAAAGAGCTGGGAGCTGTGCTCGCCTTGCCTGGCCTGCCTCAGGCGAGGAGCGCTCTGTCTCCCCGCGTGGAAGGCAGACATTGTGGGGTACTGTGGGGGAGTTTGGGCCTTTGTGAGCAGTGATTTCCAGCGGATGCCCCTGCTCCCGCTTGGCCCAAACAAGAGCAGGGGTGGGGACAGCCCTGTGGGCAGGGCAGGGCAGGCTGGGGCTCTCTGCAGCTCCCTGGCCTTGATGTCTGCTCTGTTTCTGTCTGTCTCAGTCCTCCAAGAGGTGCTAGAGGACGGCAGGCCCTCGATCCGCTGCCTGGCTGCTCAGACCGTCCTGATCCTGGATGCCGTGCAAACACGGGAGCCGTCAGGAGGCCGATGCCAGCCGCTATGCTGCAGGCTGCGGAGACTGTGGGAGAGGTGGAGGCCTCCCCCGGGAGACGACTCTGTTTTAGCACAGCTCCAAGAACGCTCCCAAATGCTCCGTGCTCTGCACGCCGAAGACACCTGAGTGTGCCAGGCAGCCGGGGGCATTCCTGGCACCTGCCCCTGCCTGCAGCATAACTGCTCGCCCTCTGGCACCTCCCCTCGCTGGCCTCGTGCTACAAGTTCACCTCGTAGTTGTGCTCCCAGCAAAGAGCAGCCCTTTTCCCCCATGAGTGCAGGTGTCTTTTCTTTTGGCGCGACAAAGGCAAGCGAGAGAAATGGGCCATGCAAAGGCCCAGGATGTGCCCCAGCAGCTCTGTGCCACCCGGCCCTGCATCGTCGGTGCCGGCAGAGCTGCCTGTCCAATACCCCTGCACCAGCCGGCGTGCGCAGGCCACCTTCTGCTGCCCCATGGGGTAAGGGTGCAGGCCGTGCTGTGCGATGAGGTGAAGGACAGGCTCCTCTGGGAAAGACTTCCAGGCATCGTAGATGTGCTTTGGGTTTTTCTGCCTCTCAGCAGGCCTCAGGGCTCCCCGGGGCTGCGTGGTGCCAGGTGGGGAGACTGCAGCGTGTGCCCTATGTTTGGGGTGGTGACTGCCTTGTGCCAGCATGTGTTCCCAGGGCAGTACTGGTGCTCAGGCCCTGGGACTGCCCCGGGGGACAAGTAGAGAGAGAGGGAGCTGCTGGGGCACGTGGGCAGCGTGAGGAGCTGCAGCTGCTTGGGGCCAGGCAACTCCTGCCAGTGCCAGGGCTGCAGGTGTCGGTGGGGGAAGAGGTGAGGCCTTGGTCTCTGGGCATGGCAAGAAGGTGGCCAGTGCCCGGAGCGATGACGCTGGGCGGGATGAGGCTGCAGAAGGGGGCTGTGCCCTGAAACATGGGCAGGAGGCTCGTGAAGGCACTCTTGCCTGGTCCACGGGGGGGGGCGCCTCGCGTGCCTGAGCGCTCACCTGAGCCCAGCGTTGCCTCAGGAGTTGCTCCTCTGCAGCCAGCAGAGCATGGATGCTTGGGGAGCGCAAGCGCTGTAATCTCTCCCTTCAGCTGAGGCTAGAGGTGTAACAAGAAATTGCCACGGATCACTGGCAGCTGAGGGCAGCTGAGAGGCTGCCCCCTCTCAGCGGGACCACACTAGGGTTGCCGCAGGGTGCCAGTGGCCTGCCTCTCAGCAGAAGAGCAGCCAGAAGTTGCCCCCAGCCAGGCTTTGCGGGGGTGCAGAGCAGGGCCCAGGGCAGCAGAAGGCAACACAGGCAAGGGGGAGAAGGAAAAGAGTGGAAGAAGGGCAAGCTGGGCATTGGCCATGTTTTCAGGGAGCCCAGGCTGGCCCTTTCCAGCCAGCCGTTGCAGGAGGAGGCAAGGCTGGTCAGGTGTTCTGCCAGCAACGGCCCAAAGCTGCTCGAAGCTGCTCAGTGCCCATCCCCAGGCACATGCTGTCCCTGGAGATCCCCTGAGCTCTCCTGAGGGCTTCAGTGCCCCTCCAGAAGGACTGGCATCTGTCATCAGCACTGTCACCTGTGGGACAGCCCCAGGCAGGCAGTTCAGAGACCGTTCCCCATCTTTCCGGCCCTGGACACCAGGAAATGAGCCTTGGATCCAGCTCTTGGTCCCTAACATATCACATGGAGTCTCTGAGCTCACGACCCAGAGCCCAGGGAGTACCCAAATAGAACACCAAGCCCTTTAGTGGTGCATTCCCTTGAGCATATTTTCGACTTCATCTTGTGACAAAAAGCCTGACTTCAGGCGCGTCACAGAGGAGATCCCCTTTTATTATGGAAATGTTATTCTGGAAGCCATATGGGTGCAAGGCCTGGTCCTTCCTGTGATCTCAGGAATGCACCACGTTACGAGAGCACTTAGGCCATATACACACATCAGAGCACAGCAGGACTTTGTGGAAATGAGGAGAAGAGTCTTTGCGAAGAGGAAACTCCTGCTGCTGTTGGTGGCCGTGTCTCCATGCAAAGGCTGCAGCAAGGATGCCCAGTGGGAAGTTTGGGGATGGTTCTGAGGAGCACCTGGTCTGTCCCCACTGGCTGCATCAAGGCTCTCCTCCCCTCCACTCCACTCCCGCTCCACTATGAGCACTGGAGCACTGAAGAGGGAAGGGAGAGAGGTGCGAGTTCACACCCTGCCTGTGGCCAGGGAAGCTGAGCTCTCCTAATGGACATGAGACCCATGGTCTCATCCTGTCTGTCCTCGTCTGAGCCTGACTCTGTGCCCCTGAGCGCCCTTGCTGTCAGTGCCAAAAGAGACACTGCAAAGGGAAATTCTCATTGCCCTGAGGGCATCCAAGAGAGCTCAGACTAGTGGACTCTGAGGTTCCCCCATCTCTGCTGAGGAAGCAGGAAGCCAGGCTTCCTGCTTCAACACGGTCTCTGGGTCAGATTGAAATGAAAGATCCCAGAGGAGAAGTGGCACGAACCCCAACTTTTTGTTTTTCACAAAAATGTATCAGAGCAAAGTAAGAAAAAAAAAGAAATGAGCAACACAAGGCCTTGATGTCAAATGTCCTGTGAATGATGAGTGGAGGCACATGGGATGGTTATTGGTGCTAACATTGTACTTGTTGAACCAGTTTCTTCTGTGCATCCTTGAGCTCCCTGTTCCTCAGGCTGTAGATGAGAGAGTTCATCACCACATAGAGAACAGACATGGCCAAATCCAGAGGTGGGGAGGAGACAGACGGGGGCTTCCGGTAGGCAAATATGCCAGTGCTGACAAACAGGGAGACCACGGCCAGGTGAGGGAGGCACATGGAGAAGGCTTTGTGCCGGCCCTGCTCGGAGGGGATCCTCAGCACAACTGTGAAGATCTGTACGTAGGACAGCACAGTGAAAACAAAACACCCAAAGCCTAAACAAACACTAACCACAAGAAGCCCAACTTCCCGGAGGTATGAGTGTGAGCAGGAGAGCTTGAGGATCTGGGGGATCTCACAGAAGAACTGCTCCACAGCATTGCCTTGGCAGAGTGGTACTGAAAATGCGTTGGCAGTGTGCAGGAGAGCATTGAGAAAGCCGCTGCCCCAGGCAGCTGCTGCCATTTTGACACAAGCTCTGCTGCCACCCAGGAGGGTCCCATAGTGCAGGGGTCTGCAGATGGCAACGTAGTGGTCATAGGCTATGACAGTGAGAAGAGAATACTCGGCTGAAATGAAAATAGTAAAGCAGACCTGGGCAGTGCATCCCGAGTAGGAGATGGTCGTGGTGTCCGTGAGGGAATTGGCCATGGATGTGGGGACAGTGGTGGAGATGGAGGCCAGGTTGAGGAGGGAGAGATTAAAGAGGAAGAAGTCCATGGGGGTGTGGAGGTGGTGGTCGCAGGCTACGGCGGTGATGATGAGGCCATTGGCCAGGAGGGCAGCCAGGTAGATGCCCAGGAAGAGCGAGAAGTGCAAGAGCTACAGCTGCCGGGTTTCCGCAAAAGGCAGGAGGAGGAACTCATTGAGGGAGCTGCTGTTGGACATGGTATTCCCTCCAGGCACATGGGACTGTGCAAGGAGGAAAAGACAGGGACAAGTCAGGAGAGACGACTTTGTTCACAGCTCTTTCTCTTTCTCACAGACACCCCCCAACACACACACACACACACACACACACACACACACACACAGACTGCTTTTCTCCCAGGCAGGACCTTCACTCAGCTCCCTGTCTGGAGCTGCAGCTTGGGCTGGCTGCGTGAGCCATGAGGAGCCGGGACGTGTGCCTGCAGGCTGCAGAGGGGTCAGTGCTGCTGGAGTGTAGGAAGTCTGTTGAACATCTTCACATGCAGTTTGGAGGCATTTGGAGCACAAAAGCAACAGCTTCAATGCTAGGGGGATTGTTTGCTTCTTTGTCTGCTCTGCAGAGTAGGAATAGGCAGCCTTTCCGTTGCTCCCAGGGTGAAGACTAGTGAGCCCTGAGAGGCACAAGCTCTCCCTGTGCCCCAGGACAGAGCCAGCACACTGGTTTCCACAGCAGTCCCAGTGCCAGCTGCCTTGGGTGAGCACCTCTCTCAGCTAGAGGACAAGCTCAACCACAAGTTACCTTTAAAGGAACGTGGCCTGTGCTGGCAGTGGTGTCCACCTGCAAAGCACAGCTCTCCAAACTCACCTCCCTTTCTCTGCTCAGACATTCCGAGAGTGATGGAGAGGGGGTGACACAGCACATGGCTCCGATGATCAGAATAAGGACTCTGGCATGGCTCTCATCCTCAGTTTCTAGTCACAAACACACCAGGCTTTTGCAGCTGCCCACATACAGTCATCCCCAGCAGCATTTCCACATCCTTAGCACCTCTCTGCGGCTTCTGCATGGGACATTCAGCTATCACAAATGTCCTACACAAGAGCTAAGCCCTTCTGGACAGCAGCACACAACTCAGCAGCACATCCCAGGGAGGGTCAAGGGTCTTAAAGGTGGCATCTCCTGAATCAGCTCATTCCCCCTTCCTCTGCTGGGTGGGAGAGGAAAGATGCAGGGGGCTTGCTGGGGGAAAGCATCTGCATGCTGGGGCTGGCCGAGAACAGTGATGGCAAGGTGATGTTGGTGCTGTCTGCAGGCTGAGGGGTCGCGTAGACAATTGCTGCGGTTCCTTGCAAACCTAGTCATCCCTCAGTGTGGTGGTGACCAGGCTTAGTTTCTTGCCTAAACCTGACTGCTGCATTTCCACTCCCACCATGCAGACGAGTGCTCTTGAGAACTCCACTCTCAAAATGTCCTCCTGGTGAGCGGGAGCTGTGGGCAGCCCTGGCCCACGCAGCACCCTCTCGACAGGAGAATGGACCTGCCCTGCTGGGGGAAACCCCTCTCACCCAGAGCTTCTCCCTGCAGCGCTGTGCTCCCCGGGCAGGCTGAGTGCTGATCTGCGTAGGTGGCAGAGTCACTGCCCCGGGCACACAGCACCCTGGGGTGCAGGGACGCTGCTCTGACTGATGAACCTGGGCAGACCTGGGAGCACAGCCCAGCTTCACACCCTGGCTGCATCCCTGGGAGAAGGCAGCAGGATGCCCTGTGCCTCAGACAGTGTGGCAGGAAATGCTCCTTTGAAGCATCTCCTCCTCCTCCTCCACACTGGAGAAGCTGCAAGAGCGATCCTTAAAATCTCTGCCAGACATGGGATGGGGTGGCTTCAGAAGACCCCCTCCAGGAACCTCAGTAGTGTTGCCCTGCAGCCAGAGACTTACCATGCAAAGGGCTGTGCAGATTTCTCCTGCAAGGAGCTCTCCTCTCTCCTCCCACTCCACACTGCCTCTCACTTCTCTCCCTCTTGCCTCATCTCCTGTCAGCAGCAGCAGGCAGTGCCCGGAGCCCCACTGCTCTTGGCAGAGGAGTTGCTGCTGCCCAGAGCTGTCTCTCAGCCATGCTGCCCGGTTGCCAGCAGCTCCCTCGGTCCCCAGAGCCTGGCCCCGCTCAGGAGCAGAGGCCAAGCCAAAGGCGTGACTTTCTCTGCCCCCTGGGCTCCCTGGAGATTTCCCTGGGGCTCCAAGGCTGGCAGCTCCTGAGGGGCAGCAGGGCCCCTTCAGGGAAAGGCTCTGGCAGCTGGAATAATCACCTACAGTCCCTCCCTGCACTGTGGAGAGAGACTGATTTCAGCAGTGTGCTTGATCCCATCAGGGGACAGAGGTGGAGAGGGGTGGACATGCTCCCCTCTCTCGTCTGCTATTCCTGTCCCATTACTGGGCAGGAGACCCAGAGAGTGGCAGAGAGGGGGTCATTTCCCCTGCGTAGGGCAGTGATTCAGAGGAGGAAATGCAGGTGTTTAACCTCAGCTGAGAAGGCCTTGGGCAGGAGGGGGATTCAGCTCCCTCCCAGGCAGGCCACAAACCCACCGGAGGTGGGCTTCCTCTGACCTCAGTTTTGGTGTGCCCAAGAGAGCTGCCTGCATGCAAGGCCTTGCCTGAGCTTCCACGAGAAGCACTAGGGATGGAGGGGGGAGTCAGTGACTCATACCCAAACCCCTGGTGACAGCTGAGGTTCCAGGCTTGGTCCAAGTCATGTGTGTGGGTGTCTGCCAGCTCTGATGGAGCAATTCTGAGAGACCCCCATCCTGCCTGAGCCTCAGCTGTGGGCCAGAGGGGTGGTGGGGCAGGTTCCCTCGGCCATCTAAATGACACAAAATTTTCTTGGGCCATCGGAACCTTTCAATGGAGCCTGCAGAGCTGTTCAGCTGACCCAAAGGAGGAGTTCACTGTAAGGAGAGCCGGGTCGCTCTCTAGGCTCCACCAGCTGTATATACTGCAGCTCAAGTCACTTCAAAGCTAAGGCCCATGCACCTCCCGGCATTGCAGACACTTCAGTTAATTCAGGACGCTCATTTTCAGGGAATAAAAGAGGCCTCTAGTGCCGTGCCAGGTGCCCGGGGTGCCCAGCACAACCACATGTGGCTGGCACAGACCACACAGGACCTCCAGGGAAGCCCTGTGCTGGTGGAGTGGGTTCAGGGCAGATGTCACAGGATCTCTGAAAGGGGTTTAAGTCCTGTGTGCCAGCAACTGAACACCAACTCCATGGCATGGAGGGAAGGTCCATCCCAGCTACACCCAGGGGTGCTGCAGGATTGGGAGGCACATCACGGCAAGAGTCTCCACTCGTGTGCCTATGCTCTCCAACCCTGGTGGGTCTCCTCTTCCTGAACCTTCTCACCCAATGCTCTGAACAGTGACCAGGCTAACAATGTCCACACTGTGGATAGATCAAAGGCTGTCCTACCCCAGGGACCTTCTCAGCAGCAGCTTGTCCTTCTTGGACATCCTCTTCAACTCTGACACAGGCCCCAAGGTGCTTTGGAGTCACCTGGGGCAGCAAACCCTCTCCTACCAGGGCTGTCTGACCCGGCTGAGTTTATCTCTGGCTTTGGGGACTGCCGGGTTTGCTCTCTTCTTCAGCCTCTGACTTCAGCACCACCTTGCCATGTGCCAGCCACTCCAGTATGTCTCTGCTAGGAAGTAAAGCCTTTGCATACACTGTGCCCTGGGCACTCTGTAACAGGTTTACCTGTCATAAGGCTGCACTTGGCCCTGGTGCCACAGCTGAGCTCGAATGTGTGCTGCAGCTCGAATGTGTAGCAATGCCCTCAGCCTGGGGAACAGGCAAGAGGAGCTGGAGCCTGTGTGCTGTCACAGAAATGTGGCATTGTTGGAGTAACTGCTAAGACATGATGGGACAGCTCACACAATGACAGAGCTGCGACTGATGGCTAAAATTCCTTCAGGAGAGACCAGGAGGGAAGGTGAGGAGGGGGGATGCCCTTTGGGTGAAGGGGAAGCCCAGCTGTATGGAGCTCTTCTGTGGGATGGACAAAGGGAGGCAGCTCTGCAGGGCAGAGGAGCTGAGGGATTTGGACAACAGAGACCTGCTGAAGATGGAAGGAGAAGTGGCAAGGTGTGCACGGGGGGACCGAATAACTCCATGCCCAAATAATCACCAATGCTCCCTCTCTAAACCGTGGAGAGAGACCCATTCCAGCATTGTAATTTCCCTCATCAGAGATGGTTATCTACGAGAGGTGGAAATGTCCCACTCTGGAGGTCCCTCTTCCCATCTCTTAACAAGGCAACACGCATATACAGGGAAAAGAAGGGAAGCCATTTACCCATGGTTCAGGTATTGATTCAGGTAAATCAATCTAGCATCTCATGCCTGTATGGAAGCCCCTGTGGTGGAGTGGGACTCAGCTCTCTCCCATGAATTCCACAAACACCGAGGAGGTGGGATTCCCCTTGCCCAAGCTGGAGTGCGCACACCAGAGATGTCTGCACGCGAGCTGCTTGTCTAAGCTCCCATTATAATCACCGGAGATGGAGGGTGGGAGTCAGTTGCCCACACACAAACACCTGGTGATATTTGAAGAGACAGAGGTGGTGCAAGGCATGTGCCAGTGTCTGCTGGCTCTGATGGAGCGCCTGTGAGACCCCTATCCTCCTAAAGCATGAGCTGGGGGCCAGGTGGGGAATTCCCTTGGCCGTCTCCAAAGACCCCAGAGGCCTAATGCTGCTAGAGCACCACTCACTATGAAGCTGAGACACAAGCAGATCCCTACAGTGCAAAAATCCTCAAGTAATCCCATGCAGACACTTGATTTAATGACATAGAAATTGGCTGGCAGGGCCATGTCAGATGCTTGGGGTGTCCAGCACTACTGCACGTTTCTAGCAGATACAGCCTGGCTCCTAGAGGAAAACCATACCCTTTGGGAGTGGTGCTGGGCAGATGCCCCAGGGCACCTTGGGTTTCCTTCCTGTGCCCAGACAACTGAATCCTACCTCCACCTTCAGGCACAGTCTGTACTGTCAACATCCAAGCGTGCTGCATTAGTGGGAGGCACATCACAGCAAGGTCTCCACTCATGGCCCTGTGCTCTTAACACCTTCTAGTTCTCTTCTCCCTGGCCCTCTGTTCACCCCCAGGTGATATGAACTGGGCCTGTGCTGATGATGTCCCCAGGGTGGCTGGATCGCAGGCTGTGCAGGCCAGGGACTTCTTCAGTGGCACCTTGTCCTTCCTGGAGATTGGTTCACCTCTGTCACAGGCCCCCGTGTGCTCCAGACTCAACTCAGGCAGCAAACCCCTCTCCTGCCACTCCTGCACAGCCCAGCTCTGTTTCTCCCTGGCCTTGGGCACTGCAGCATTTGCTCTCTCAGTGGGAACCTCCTTTCACCATTACATTGCCCCCTGCTTTGTCTACCAGCACGTCTCTGCTCTGAAGTGGGGCCATCGCACACACAGTGTCCTTGGCCCTTGGGAACAGGTTTCACCATGACTAATCTGACTGAAACATTGCTAGAATAACAGAGTTGTGGTGGGATCTCTTGCACGATAGGAGAGCCTACGATAGTAGGGGCAGTCTCCTTTAAGCAACATGAGGAACTCTGTGGATTATAGGCCCTTGTTCTTAGGGAGGGGACTTTAATCCCGCTGACATTCAATGGAAAGGCAAAGAGCAGAGTGCAAGCAGGCCAGGATGTTTCTGGAGGGCATCAGGGACAACTTCTTTGCACAAATGCACAGCGGGCCAATACTCGTGATGCTTCTTTGTATGTGGAAATTTCAAGGAGGGAGGAACTGCTCAGGGACAAGATAGTCAGTGTCAGCCTTGCCTGAGGTGACCATGAAAAGTAGCATTCCGGATCCTGAAGGGAGTGAGGAGGGATAGTAGCAGAGCACAGACCCTGGCCTGCGCTCAGAGGAGCAGAGGAGCAGTAAAAGAATAAAAAGGAAAATGTGGGCTCACTGCTGGATTGGTTAGGGAATCTAGGAACAGCAGACACAGGTAGGCCTGAGGAACTGAATGACTTCTTGGCTTCAGTCTTCACCAAGAAGGTCTCCCGGGCTGTTGTGCCTAGAGTCAGAACTCCAGTGGAAAAAACCTACCAACAGTGGAAGAGGGTTGAGTGAGGGATGAGTTGCAAGAACTCAGCCCATACAAGTTTAAGAGATTGGATGGGCTGCATTTGAGGCCAGGGAGAGGGCTGGCTGCTCTCACAACAAGGCCACTCACTATCATCTTGGAAATGTTGTGGAGGTCCCGATGAGCAGAAAAAGGAATATGTTGTGCCCATCTTCCAAAAAGGCCACAAGGACACCCCAAGGAGCTGCAGGCTGTTCAACTACACTTTGATGAGGAGTGTGTCATGGAGTGAATCTTCTTGTACCACACTTGTGGGCACATGAGGGAAAACGTGGGCCCGCTGCTGAATGGGGTGGGTGCCCTGGTGACAAAGGATACAGAGAAGGCAGAGTTATTGAATGCTGCCTTTGTTTCAGTCTTCACTGCTAAGGCAAGTCCTCAGGAATTCCAGACCTTGGAGACAAGAGAGGAAGGCTGGAGAAAGGAAGACTCTCCCTTGGTTGAGGAGGATCAGGTTAGAGATCTTTTGTCCAAACTGGACATCCATAAATCCATGGGCCCCGCTGGGATGCACCCACGAGTGCTGAGGGAGCTGGCGGATGTTATCGCTAGGCCACTCTCCATCCTCTTGGAAAGGTCCTGGAGATCAGGAGAGGCCCTGAGGACTGGAAGAAAGCCAGTGTCACGCCAGTCTTCCACAAGGGTAAGAAGGAGGAGCCAGGAAACTCCAGGCCTGTCAGCCTCCCCTCCATCCCTGGAAAGGTGATGGAACAGCTCCTCCTGGAGGTCATCACTAAGCATGTGGAGGACAAGAAGGTGATCAGGAGGAGTCAGCATGGATTCACCCAAGGGAAATCATGCTTGACCAATCTGATAGCCTTCTATGGTGGAGTGACTGGCTGGGTAGATGAGGGGAGAGCAGTGGATGTTGTCTCCCTGGACTTGAGCAAGGCTTTGGACACTGTCTCCCATCCCATCCTCCTAGGTAAGCTCAGGAAGTGTGGTCTAGACGAGTGGACAGTGAGGTGGCTTGAGAACTGGCTGGATGGCCGAGCTCAGGGGGTTGTGGTGAATGGCGCAGAGTCGAGTTGGAGGCCTGTGGCTAGTGGTGTCCCCCAGGGCTCAGTCCTGTGTCTTGTTCAATGTATTCCTCAATGACCTGGAGGAAGGGACAGAGTGCACCCTCAGCAAGTTTGCTGATGGTACTAAACTGGGGGGAGGGGCTAACACGCCAGAAGACTGTGCTGCCATTCAGAGGGACCTGGACAGGCTGGAGAGGTGGCGGAGAGGAACCTCCTGAAGTTCAACAAAGGCAAGTGCAAGGTCCTGCACCTAGGCAGGAATAATCCCATGCACCAGGACAGGCTGGGGGTTGACCTGCTGGAAAGTAGCTCTGCCGAGAAGGACCTGGGAGTGCTGGTGGGCAACAAGTGAAGCATGAGGCAGCAGTGTGCCCTTGTGGCCAAGAAGGCCCATGGTATGCTGGGGTGCATTAGGCAGAGTGTTGCCAGCAGGTGGAGGGAGGTGATCCTGCCCCTCTCCTCAGCCCTGGGGAGGCCTCACCTGGAGTACTGTGTCCAGTTCTGGGCTCCCCAGTACAAGAGAGACATGGCACTCCTGGAGAGAGTCCAGCGGAGGGCTACCAAGAGGATTAGAGGGCTGGAGCACCTCTCCTAGGAAGAAAGACTGCAAGAGCTGGGCCTGTTCAGCCTGGGGAAGAGAAGCTTGAGAGGCGATCTCATCAACGTGTACAAGCATCTGAAGGGGGAGTGTCAAGAGGATGAGGCCAGCCTCTTCTCCGTGGTGCCCAGCGACAGGACAAGAGGCAATGGGCACAAACTGAACCACAGGCAGCTCCATCTGAACCTGAGGAAAAACTTCTTCCCTGTGAGAGTGACAGAGCATTGGAACAGGTTGCCCAGAGAGGTAGTGGAGTCTCCTTCGCTGGAGATATTCAAAAGCCGTCTGGATGTGATCCTGGGCAATATGCTCTAGGTGACCCGGCTTGAGCAGGGAGGTTGGACGAGATGATCTCCAGAGGTCCCTTCCAACCTAAACGATTCTGTGATTCTGTGATTCTGTAAAACGCTGTGCATCAGGGCAGGCTGAGAGCTGACCGTCAGAGGAGTGACCCTGAGGAGAAGGGCCTGGACATGACAAGGGATGCCATAGGAGCCAGCAGTGCATGCTTGCACTAATGAGGCCAGCTGCATATGGGGCTGCTTCAGGAAGACCATGGCCACCCAGGCAAGGGCAGTCCCCATCCCCCTTGACTCAGCACTGGTGTGGCCACATCTGGAAGAGTGTGTCCCCGTGTGGGCTGCCCAGTGCTGGAGGAATGGGGAGGACCTGGAGAAGGTCCAGGGGAGGTCTCCCAAGGTGGGGGTAGGGTCCTGAAGCACAAAGCCTGTATGGAGGGGCTGAGGGATGTGGCCTTCTTTAGCCTGGTGAAGGGGAGGCTAAGGGCATTCCAGTAGGAGCCTGTGAGTGCTTGAAGGGTGGTTTCAGAGGTGATGGAGAGTTTCTTGGTAATAGGAAATAGCAAGAGAAGGAGAAAGAGACAAAACAATTATGAGATACATTATGAGAAGTTCAGGCTGAACTTTTGGAAACTGGGATGTCACTTGTGCTGTGGTTCAACAGGACACCCAGAGGGAGTTGGTGGGGAGCCCCTGGCTTTGTGTCTGGATGAAAAGCAAGAGAGGGCAGAGAGCCATCAGTAAAGGTGGTCAGATGGCTGGGGGAGAGCAAAGTGGGGAAGCAGGCTGGGTGTCTACAGGCTGCAGGGACACAGACACAGGAGGGGGACAGCACAGGGCAGCCTGGGGTGGAGACGACTGAGGGCACTGCCAAGGCTGAAAGCCTCCGACAGGACGGAGGTCTTTGTGCTCTTGGCTTTCTCTGGTGTCTGCCACTGAGGCCAAGGAGACACTGTGTTTCTGACGGCCCCAGGTCCTCATTACGTCCCCACCCTCAGAGAGCCCAGGAGGTGCTGTCTCATCCTGCACGAAGTCTTGCACACCCCCACCCTCTCCCTGCCCCCACAAAGAGCCCTGAGCCAAGTCGGAGCGAAAGCACCACCCTGTGCAGGGGCTGGGTGTCAGTGCTGGCCCATGCTGTCTGATAACACACAGCAAGGTGGACTTGGTGTCACAGCCACCTGCACATTTCCTTTGCCAACCCGTAACAAGTGCCTCCAACTTTCTGCTCTCCTCAGCCCCTGGGAGGCTTTGTTGGTAATGGTCCTCAGGGGGACCCATTAACACTCCCCGAAACTTGGGATTTAATTCTGACTTTAACTTCTTCAGTGTTTTTCTCAGTTCCCTCTCAGTATCTGAGGTTCATGGGCTCAGCACCACATACACTCGAGGGGGGATTAAAAGGTCAGAAGCCCTAACAAGCCATGCCACTCCCCAGCATTTTCTTGAGGTCTCAGTTCTTGTGAGGCTAAGTGGAGAGCTCTCAGGAGGGCACTTACAAGAGGAAGATTTCAATGAGCGACCAAAAAAAAATCGGATGCTGGCTTTCACAGTTTTCTTCTTTTTTCAGCCCCGAGAATCCCTGTTATCCACATTGCTGGATTCCTATTGATTCAGAGGGTCTCCTAATGAAACCTGGATGTGTAGGAAAGGCAGGATTTCTGGTACGGGACATGTGTGGACAACCCTCCTCCTCCCCTCCCCAGCCCGGCCGGTTCTCCCATCAGCCCCTGGGGACCTACTTCGCTCTTGTTAACATCGAACCCTTTTCCACTCGCCTCTGTAGCTGAGTGTTATAGCTCCTGTGCCCCAAGTCCCACCTGCTTCCCTTAGAGAAGTGAATGTTATCGCTAGGCCACTCTTCTTCATTTTTGAAGGGTCCTGGAGAACAGGAGAGGTGCCTGACGAATGGAAGAAAGCCCATGTCACTCCAGTCTTCAAAAAGGGTAAGAAGGAGGAGCCAGGAATCTACAGGCCTGTCAGCCTCCCCTCCATCCCTGGAAAGGTGATCCTGGAGGTCCTCACTAAGCATGTGGAGGACAAGAAGGTGATCAGGAGGAGTCAGCATGGATTCACCAAAGGGAAATCATGCTTGACCAAGCCTTCCAGGACAGTGAGGTGGATGGAGAACTGGCTGGATGGCCGAGCTCAGAGGGTTGTGGTCAGTGGCACAGTCTAGCTGGAGGCCTGTGGCTAGTGGTGTCCCCCAGGGCTCAGTCCTGGGTCCAGTCTTGTTCAATGTATTCCTCAATGACCTGGAGGAAGGGACAGAGTGCACCCTCAGCAAGTTTGCTGATGGTACTAAACTGGGGGGAGGGGCTAACACGCCAGAAGACTGTGCTGCCATTCAGAGGGACCTGGACAGGCTGGAGAGGTGGCGGAGAGGAACCTCCTGAAGTTCAACAAAGGCAAGTGCAAGGTCCTGCACCTAGGCAGGAATAATCCCATGCACCAGGACAGGCTGGGGGTTGACCTGCTGGAAAGTGGCTCTGCCGAGAAGGACCTGGGAGTGCTGGTGGGCAACAAGTGAAGCATGAGGCAGCAGTGTGCCCTTGTGGCCAAGAAGGCCCATGGTATGCTGGGGTGCATTAGGCAGAGTGTTGCCAGCAGGTGGAGGGAGGTGATCCTGCCCCTCTCCTCAGCCCTGGGGAGGCCTCACCTGGAGTACTGTGTCCAGTTCTGGGCTCCCCAGTACAAGAGAGACATGGCACTCCTGGAGAGAGTCCAGCGGAGGGCTACCAAGAGGATTAGAGGGCTGGAGCACCTCTCCTAGGAAGAAAGACTGCAAGAGCTGGGCCTGTTCAGCCTGGGGAAGAGAAGCTTGAGAGGCGATCTCATCAACGTGTACAAGCATCTGAAGGGGGAGTGTCAAGAGGATGAGGCCAGCCTCTTCTCCGTGGTGCCCAGCGACAGGACAAGAGGCAATGGGCACAAACTGAACCACAGGCAGCTCCATCTGAACCTGAGGAAAAACTTCTTCCCTGTGAGAGTGACAGAGCATTGGAACAGGTTGCCCAGAGAGGTAGTGGAGTCTCCTTCGCTGGAGATATTCAAAAGCCGTCTGGATGTGATCCTGGGCAATATGCTCTAGGTGACCCTGCTTGAGCAGGGAGGTTGGACGAGATGATCTCCAGAGGTCCCTTCCAACCTAAACGATTCTGTGATTCTGTGATTCTGTAAAACGCTGTGCATCAGGGCAGGCTGAGAGCTGACCGTCAGAGGAGTGACCCTGAGGAGAAGGGCCTGGACATGACAAGGGATGCCATAGGAGCCAGCAGTGCATGCTTGCACTAATGAGGCCAGCTGCATATGGGGCTGCTTCAGGAAGACCATGGCCACCCAGGCAAGGGCAGTCCCCATCCCCCTTGACTCAGCACTGGTGTGGCCACATCTGGAAGAGTGTGTCCCCGTGTGGGCTGCCCAGTGCTGGAGGAATGGGGAGGACCTGGAGAAGGTCCAGGGGAGGTCTCCCAAGGTGGGGGTAGGGTCCTGAAGCACAAAGCCTGTATGGAGGGGCTGAGGGATGTGGCCTTCTTTAGCCTGGTGAAGGGGAGGCTAAGGGCATTCCAGTAGGAGCCTGTGAGTGCTTGAAGGGTGGTTTCAGAGGTGATGGAGAGTTTCTTGGTAATAGGAAATAGCAAGAGAAGGAGAAAGAGACAAAACAATTATGAGATACATTATGAGAAGTTCAGGCTGAACTTTTGGAAACTGGGATGTCACTTGTGCTGTGGTTCAACAGGACACCCAGAGGGAGTTGGTGGGGAGCCCCTGGCTTTGTGTCTGGATGAAAAGCAAGAGAGGGCAGAGAGCCATCAGTAAAGGTGGTCAGATGGCTGGGGGAGAGCAAAGTGGGGAAGCAGGCTGGGTGTCTACAGGCTGCAGGGACACAGACACAGGAGGGGGACAGCACAGGGCAGCCTGGGGTGGAGACGACTGAGGGCACTGCCAAGGCTGAAAGCCTCCGACAGGACGGAGGTCTTTGTGCTCTTGGCTTTCTCTGGTGTCTGCCACTGAGGCCAAGGAGACACTGTGTTTCTGACGGCCCCAGGTCCTCATTACGTCCCCACCCTCAGAGAGCCCAGGAGGTGCTGTCTCATCCTGCACGAAGTCTTGCACACCCCCACCCTCTCCCTGCCCCCACAAAGAGCCCTGAGCCAAGTCGGAGCGAAAGCACCACCCTGTGCAGGGGCTGGGTGTCAGTGCTGGCCCATGCTGTCTGATAACACACAGCAAGGTGGACTTGGTGTCACAGCCACCTGCACATTTCCTTTGCCAACCCGTAACAAGTGCCTCCAACTTTCTGCTCTCCTCAGCCCCTGGGAGGCTTTGTTGGTAATGGTCCTCAGGGGGACCCATTAACACTCCCCGAAACTTGGGATTTAATTCTGACTTTAACTTCTTCAGTGTTTTTCTCAGTTCCCTCTCAGTATCTGAGGTTCATGGGCTCAGCACCACATACACTCGAGGGGGGATTAAAAGGTCAGAAGCCCTAACAAGCCATGCCACTCCCCAGCATTTTCTTGAGGTCTCAGTTCTTGTGAGGCTAAGTGGAGAGCTCTCAGGAGGGCACTTACAAGAGGAAGATTTCAATGAGCGACCAAAAAAAAATCGGATGCTGGCTTTCACAGTTTTCTTCTTTTTTCAGCCCCGAGAATCCCTGTTATCCACATTGCTGGATTCCTATTGATTCAGAGGGTCTCCTAATGAAACCTGGATGTGTAGGAAAGGCAGGATTTCTGGTACGGGACATGTGTGGACAACCCTCCTCCTCCCCTCCCCAGCCCGGCCGGTTCTCCCATCAGCCCCTGGGGACCTACTTCGCTCTTGTTAACATCGAACCCTTTTCCACTCGCCTCTGTAGCTGAGTGTTATAGCTCCTGTGCCCCAAGTCCCACCTGCTTCCCTTAGAGAAGTGAATGTTATCGCTAGGCCACTCTTCTTCATTTTTGAAGGGTCCTGGAGAACAGGAGAGGTGCCTGACGAATGGAAGAAAGCCCATGTCACTCCAGTCTTCAAAAAGGGTAAGAAGGAGGAGCCAGGAATCTACAGGCCTGTCAGCCTCCCCTCCATCCCTGGAAAGGTGATCCTGGAGGTCCTCACTAAGCATGTGGAGGACAAGAAGGTGATCAGGAGGAGTCAGCATGGATTCACCAAAGGGAAATCATGCTTGACCAAGCCTTCCAGGACAGTGAGGTGGATGGAGAACTGGCTGGATGGCCGAGCTCAGAGGGTTGTGGTCAGTGGCACAGTCTAGCTGGAGGCCTGTGGCTAGTGGTGTCCCCCAGGGCTCAGTCCTGGGTCCAGTCTTGTTCAATGTATTCCTCAATGACCTGGAGGAAGGGACAGAGTGCACCCTCAGCAAGTTTGCTGATGGTACTAAACTGGGGGGAGGGGCTAACACGCCAGAAGACTGTGCTGCCATTCAGAGGGACCTGGACAGGCTGGAGAGGTGGCGGAGAGGAACCTCCTGAAGTTCAACAAAGGCAAGTGCAAGGTCCTGCACCTAGGCAGGAATAATCCCATGCACCAGGACAGGCTGGGGGTTGACCTGCTGGAAAGTGGCTCTGCCGAGAAGGACCTGGGAGTGCTGGTGGGCAACAAGTGAAGCATGAGGCAGCAGTGTGCCCTTGTGGCCAAGAAGGCCCATGGTATGCTGGGGTGCATTAGGCAGAGTGTTGCCAGCAGGTGGAGGGAGGTGATCCTGCCCCTCTCCTCAGCCCTGGGGAGGCCTCACCTGGAGTACTGTGTCCAGTTCTGGGCTCCCCAGTACAAGAGAGACATGGCACTCCTGGAGAGAGTCCAGCGGAGGGCTACCAAGAGGATTAGAGGGCTGGAGCACCTCTCCTAGGAAGAAAGACTGCAAGAGCTGGGCCTGTTCAGCCTGGGGAAGAGAAGCTTGAGAGGCGATCTCATCAACGTGTACAAGCATCTGAAGGGGGAGTGTCAAGAGGATGAGGCCAGCCTCTTCTCCGTGGTGCCCAGCGACAGGACAAGAGGCAATGGGCACAAACTGAACCACAGGCAGCTCCATCTGAACCTGAGGAAAAACTTCTTCCCTGTGAGAGTGACAGAGCATTGGAACAGGTTGCCCAGAGAGGTAGTGGAGTCTCCTTCGCTGGAGATATTCAAAAGCCGTCTGGATGTGATCCTGGGCAATATGCTCTAGGTGACCCTGCTTGAGCAGGGAGGTTGGACGAGATGATCTCCAGAGGTCCCTTCCAACCTAAACGATTCTGTGATTCTGTGATTCTGTAAAACGCTGTGCATCAGGGCAGGCTGAGAGCTGACCGTCAGAGGAGTGACCCTGAGGAGAAGGGCCTGGACATGACAAGGGATGCCATAGGAGCCAGCAGTGCATGCTTGCACTAATGAGGCCAGCTGCATATGGGGCTGCTTCAGGAAGACCATGGCCACCCAGGCAAGGGCAGTCCCCATCCCCCTTGACTCAGCACTGGTGTGGCCACATCTGGAAGAGTGTGTCCCCGTGTGGGCTGCCCAGTGCTGGAGGAATGGGGAGGACCTGGAGAAGGTCCAGGGGAGGTCTCCCAAGGTGGGGGTAGGGTCCTGAAGCACAAAGCCTGTATGGAGGGGCTGAGGGATGTGGCCTTCTTTAGCCTGGTGAAGGGGAGGCTAAGGGCATTCCAGTAGGAGCCTGTGAGTGCTTGAAGGGTGGTTTCAGAGGTGATGGAGAGTTTCTTGGTAATAGGAAATAGCAAGAGAAGGAGAAAGAGACAAAACAATTATGAGATACATTATGAGAAGTTCAGGCTGAACTTTTGGAAACTGGGATGTCACTTGTGCTGTGGTTCAACAGGACACCCAGAGGGAGTTGGTGGGGAGCCCCTGGCTTTGTGTCTGGATGAAAAGCAAGAGAGGGCAGAGAGCCATCAGTAAAGGTGGTCAGATGGCTGGGGGAGAGCAAAGTGGGGAAGCAGGCTGGGTGTCTACAGGCTGCAGGGACACAGACACAGGAGGGGGACAGCACAGGGCAGCCTGGGGTGGAGACGACTGAGGGCACTGCCAAGGCTGAAAGCCTCCGACAGGACGGAGGTCTTTGTGCTCTTGGCTTTCTCTGGTGTCTGCCACTGAGGCCAAGGAGACACTGTGTTTCTGACGGCCCCAGGTCCTCATTACGTCCCCACCCTCAGAGAGCCCAGGAGGTGCTGTCTCATCCTGCACGAAGTCTTGCACACCCCCACCCTCTCCCTGCCCCCACAAAGAGCCCTGAGCCAAGTCGGAGCGAAAGCACCACCCTGTGCAGGGGCTGGGTGTCAGTGCTGGCCCATGCTGTCTGATAACACACAGCAAGGTGGACTTGGTGTCACAGCCACCTGCACATTTCCTTTGCCAACCTGTAACAAGTGCCTCCAACTTTCTGCTCTCCTCAGCCCCTGGGAGGCTTTGTTGGTAATGGTCCTCAGGGGGACCCATTAACACTCCCCGAAACTTGGGATTTAATTCTGACTTTAACTTCTTCAGTGTTTTTCTCAGTTCCCTCTCAGTATCTGAGGTTCATGGGCTCAGCACCACATACACTCGAGGGGGGATTAAAAGGTCAGAAGCCCTAACAAGCCATGCCACTCCCCAGCATTTTCTTGAGGTCTCAGTTCTTGTGAGGCTAAGTGGAGAGCTCTCAGGAGGGCACTTACAAGAGGAAGATTTCAATGAGCGACCAAAAAAAAATCGGATGCTGGCTTTCACAGTTTTCTTCTTTTTTCAGCCCCGAGAATCCCTGTTATCCACATTGCTGGATTCCTATTGATTCAGAGGGTCTCCTAATGAAACCTGGATGTGTAGGAAAGGCAGGATTTCTGGTACGGGACATGTGTGGACAACCCTCCTCCTCCCCTCCCCAGCCCGGCCGGTTCTCCCATCAGCCCCTGGGGACCTACTTCGCTCTTGTTAACATCGAACCCTTTTCCACTCGCCTCTGTAGCTGAGTGTTATAGCTCCTGTGCCCCAAGTCCCACCTGCTTCCCTTAGAGAAGTGGATGTTATCGCTAGGCCACTCTTCTTCATTTTTGAAGGGTCCTGGAGAACAGGAGAGGTGCCTGACGAATGGAAGAAAGCCCATGTCACTCCAGTCTTCAAAAAGGGTAAGAAGGAGGAGCCAGGAATCTACAGGCCTGTCAGCCTCCCCTCCATCCCTGGAAAGGTGATCCTGGAGGTCCTCACTAAGCATGTGGAGGACAAGAAGGTGATCAGGAGGAGTCAGCATGGATTCACCAAAGGGAAATCATGCTTGACCAAGCCTTCCAGGACAGTGAGGTGGATGGAGAACTGGCTGGATGGCCGAGCTCAGAGGGTTGTGGTCAGTGGCACAGTCTAGCTGGAGGCCTGTGGCTAGTGGTGTCCCCCAGGGCTCAGTCCTGGGTCCAGTCTTGTTCAATGTATTCCTCAATGACCTGGAGGAAGGGACAGAGTGCACCCTCAGCAAGTTTGCTGATGATACTAAACTGGGGGGAGAGGCTAACACGCCAGAAGGCTGTGCTGCCATTCAGAGGGACCTGGACAGGCTGGAGAGGTGGGCGGAGAGGAACCTCCTGAAGTTCAACAAAGGCAAGTGCAAGGTCCTGCACCTAGGCAGGAATAATCCCATGCACCAGGACAGGCTGGGGGTTGACCTGCTGCAAAGTGGCTCTGCCGAGAAGGACCTGGGAGTGCTGGTGGGCAACAAGTTAAACATGAGGCAGCAGTGTGCCCTTGTGGCCAAGAAGGCCCATGGTATGCTGGGGTGCATTAGGCAGAGTGTTGCCAGCAGGTGGAGGGAGGTGATCCTGCCCCTCTCCTCAGCCCTGGGGAGGCCTCACCTGGAGTACTGTGTCCAGTTCTGGGCTCCCCAGTACAAGAGAGACATGGCACTCCTGGAGAGAGTCCAGCGGAGGGCTACCAAGAGGATTAGAGGGCTGGAGCACCTCTCCTAGGAAGAAAGACTGCAAGAGCTGGGCCTGTTCAGCCTGGGGAAGAGAAGCTTGAGAGGCGATCTCATCAACGTGTACAAGCATCTGAAGGGGGAGTGTCAAGAGGATGAGGCCAGCCTCTTCTCCGTGGTGCCCAGCGACAGGACAAGAGGCAATGGGCACACACTGAACCACAGGCAGCTCCATCTGAACCTGAGGAAAAACTTCTTCCCTGTGAGAGTGACAGAGCATTGGAACAGGTTGCCCAGAGAGGTAGTGGAGTCTCCTTCGCTGGAGATATTCAAAAGCCGTCTGGATGTGATCCTGGGCAATACGCTCTAGGTGACCCGGCTTGAGCAGGGAGGTTGGACGAGATGATCTCCAGAGGTCCCTTCCAACCTAAACGATTCTGTGATTCTGTGATTCTGTAAAACGCTGTGCATCAGGGCAGGCTGAGAGCTGACCGTCAGAGGAGTGACCCTGAGGAGAAGGGCCTGGACATGACAAGGGATGCCATAGGAGCCAGCAGTGCATGCTTGCACTAATGAGGCCAGCTGCATATGGGGCTGCTTCAGGAAGACCATGGCCACCCAGGCAAGGGCAGTCCCCATCCCCCTTGACTCAGCACTGGTGTGGCCACATCTGGAAGAGTGTGTCCCCGTGTGGGCTGCCCAGTGCTGGAGGAATGGGGAGGACCTGGAGAAGGTCCAGGGGAGGTCTCCCAAGGTGGGGGTAGGGTCCTGAAGCACAAAGCCTGTATGGAGGGGCTGAGGGATGTGGCCTTCTTTAGCCTGGTGAAGGGGAGGCTAAGGGCATTCCAGTAGGAGCCTGTGAGTGCTTGAAGGGTGGTTTCAGAGGTGATGGAGAGTTTCTTGGTAATAGGAAATAGCAAGAGAAGGAGAAAGAGACAAAACAATTATGAGATACATTATGAGAAGTTCAGGCTGAACTTTTGGAAACTGGGATGTCACTTGTGCTGTGGTTCAACAGGACACCCAGAGGGAGTTGGTGGGGAGCCCCTGGCTTTGTGTCTGGATGAAAAGCAAGAGAGGGCAGAGAGCCATCAGTAAAGGTGGTCAGATGGCTGGGGGAGAGCAAAGTGGGGAAGCAGGCTGGGTGTCTACAGGCTGCAGGGACACAGACACAGGAGGGGGACAGCACAGGGCAGCCTGGGGTGGAGACGACTGAGGGCACTGCCAAGGCTGAAAGCCTCCGACAGGACGGAGGTCTTTGTGCTCTTGGCTTTCTCTGGTGTCTGCCACTGAGGCCAAGGAGACACTGTGTTTCTGACGGCCCCAGGTCCTCATTACGTCCCCACCCTCAGAGAGCCCAGGAGGTGCTGTCTCATCCTGCACGAAGTCTTGCACACCCCCACCCTCTCCCTGCCCCCACAAAGAGCCCTGAGCCAAGTCGGAGCGAAAGCACCACCCTGTGCAGGGGCTGGGTGTCAGTGCTGGCCCATGCTGTCTGATAACACACAGCAAGGTGGACTTGGTGTCACAGCCACCTGCACATTTCCTTTGCCAACCTGTAACAAGTGCCTCCAACTTTCTGCTCTCCTCAGCCCCTGGGAGGCTTTGTTGGTAATGGTCCTCAGGGGGACCCATTAACACTCCCCGAAACTTGGGATTTAATTCTGACTTTAACTTCTTCAGTGTTTTTCTCAGTTCCCTCTCAGTATCTGAGGTTCATGGGCTCAGCACCACATACACTCGAGGGGGGATTAAAAGGTCAGAAGCCCTAACAAGCCATGCCACTCCCCAGCATTTTCTTGAGGTCTCAGTTCTTGTGAGGCTAAGTGGAGAGCTCTCAGGAGGGCACTTACAAGAGGAAGATTTCAATGAGCGACCAAAAAAAAATCGGATGCTGGCTTTCACAGTTTTCTTCTTTTTTCAGCCCCGAGAATCCCTGTTATCCACATTGCTGGATTCCTATTGATTCAGAGGGTCTCCTAATGAAACCTGGATGTGTAGGAAAGGCAGGATTTCTGGTACGGGACATGTGTGGACAACCCTCCTCCTCCCCTCCCCAGCCCGGCCGGTTCTCCCATCAGCCCCTGGGGACCTACTTCGCTCTTGTTAACATCGAACCCTTTTCCACTCGCCTCTGTAGCTGAGTGTTATAGCTCCTGTGCCCCAAGTCCCACCTGCTTCCCTTAGAGAAGTGGATGTTATCGCTAGGCCACTCTTCTTCATTTTTGAAGGGTCCTGGAGAACAGGAGAGGTGCCTGACGAATGGAAGAAAGCCCATGTCACTCCAGTCTTCAAAAAGGGTAAGAAGGAGGAGCCAGGAATCTACAGGCCTGTCAGCCTCCCCTCCATCCCTGGAAAGGTGATCCTGGAGGTCCTCACTAAGCATGTGGAGGACAAGAAGGTGATCAGGAGGAGTCAGCATGGATTCACCAAAGGGAAATCATGCTTGACCAAGCCTTCCAGGACAGTGAGGTGGATGGAGAACTGGCTGGATGGCCGAGCTCAGAGGGTTGTGGTCAGTGGCACAGTCTAGCTGGAGGCCTGTGGCTAGTGGTGTCCCCCAGGGCTCAGTCCTGGGTCCAGTCTTGTTCAATGTATTCCTCAATGACCTGGAGGAAGGGACAGAGTGCACCCTCAGCAAGTTTGCTGATGGTACTAAACTGGGGGGAGGGGCTAACACGCCAGAAGACTGTGCTGCCATTCAGAGGGACCTGGACAGGCTGGAGAGGTGGCGGAGAGGAACCTCCTGAAGTTCAACAAAGGCAAGTGCAAGGTCCTGCACCTAGGCAGGAATAATCCCATGCACCAGGACAGGCTGGGGGTTGACCTGCTGGAAAGTGGCTCTGCCGAGAAGGACCTGGGAGTGCTGGTGGGCAACAAGTGAAGCATGAGGCAGCAGTGTGCCCTTGTGGCCAAGAAGGCCCATGGTATGCTGGGGTGCATTAGGCAGAGTGTTGCCAGCAGGTGGAGGGAGGTGATCCTGCCCCTCTCCTCAGCCCTGGGGAGGCCTCACCTGGAGTACTGTGTCCAGTTCTGGGCTCCCCAGTACAAGAGAGACATGGCACTCCTGGAGAGAGTCCAGCGGAGGGCTACCAAGAGGATTAGAGGGCTGGAGCACCTCTCCTAGGAAGAAAGACTGCAAGAGCTGGGCCTGTTCAGCCTGGGGAAGAGAAGCTTGAGAGGCGATCTCATCAACGTGTACAAGCATCTGAAGGGGGAGTGTCAAGAGGATGAGGCCAGCCTCTTCTCCGTGGTGCCCAGCGACAGGACAAGAGGCAATGGGCACAAACTGAACCACAGGCAGCTCCATCTGAACCTGAGGAAAAACTTCTTCCCTGTGAGAGTGACAGAGCATTGGAACAGGTTGCCCAGAGAGGTAGTGGAGTCTCCTTCGCTGGAGATATTCAAAAGCCGTCTGGATGTGATCCTGGGCAATACGCTCTAGGTGACCCGGCTTGAGCAGGGAGGTTGGACGAGATGATCTCCAGAGGTCCCTTCCAACCTAAACGATTCTGTGATTCTGTGATTCTGTAAAACGCTGTGCATCAGGGCAGGCTGAGAGCTGACCGTCAGAGGAGTGACCCTGAGGAGAAGGGCCTGGACATGACAAGGGATGCCATAGGAGCCAGCAGTGCATGCTTGCACTAATGAGGCCAGCTGCATATGGGGCTGCTTCAGGAAGACCATGGCCACCCAGGCAAGGGCAGTCCCCATCCCCCTTGACTCAGCACTGGTGTGGCCACATCTGGAAGAGTGTGTCCCCGTGTGGGCTGCCCAGTGCTGGAGGAATGGGGAGGACCTGGAGAAGGTCCAGGGGAGGTCTCCCAAGGTGGGGGTAGGGTCCTGAAGCACAAAGCCTGTATGGAGGGGCTGAGGGATGTGGCCTTCTTTAGCCTGGTGAAGGGGAGGCTAAGGGCATTCCAGTAGGAGCCTGGGAGTGCTTGAAGGGTGGTTTCAGAGGTGATGGAGAGTTTCTTGGTAATAGGAAATAGCAAGAGAAGGAGAAAGAGACAAAACAATTATGAGATACATTATGAGAAGTTCAGGCTGAACTTTTGGAAACTGGGATGTCACTTGTGCTGTGGTTCAACAGGACACCCAGAGGGAGTTGGTGGGGAGCCCCTGGCTTTGTGTCTGGATGAAAAGCAAGAGAGGGCAGAGAGCCATCAGTAAAGGTGGTCAGATGGCTGGGGGAGAGCAAAGTGGGGAAGCAGGCTGGGTGTCTACAGGCTGCAGGGACACAGACACAGGAGGGGGACAGCACAGGGCAGCCTGGGGTGGAGACGACTGAGGGCACTGCCAAGGCTGAAAGCCTCCGACAGGACGGAGGTCTTTGTGCTCTTGGCTTTCTCTGGTGTCTGCCACTGAGGCCAAGGAGACACTGTGTTTCTGACGGCCCCAGGTCCTCATTACGTCCCCACCCTCAGAGAGCCCAGGAGGTGCTGTCTCATCCTGCACGAAGTCTTGCACACCCCCACCCTCTCCCTGCCCCCACAAAGAGCCCTGAGCCAAGTCGGAGCGAAAGCACCACCCTGTGCAGGGGCTGGGTGTCAGTGCTGGCCCATGCTGTCTGATAACACACAGCAAGGTGGACTTGGTGTCACAGCCACCTGCACATTTCCTTTGCCAACCTGTAACAAGTGCCTCCAACTTTCTGCTCTCCTCAGCCCCTGGGAGGCTTTGTTGGTAATGGTCCTCAGGGGGACCCATTAACACTCCCCGAAACTTGGGATTTAATTCTGACTTTAACTTCTTCAGTGTTTTTCTCAGTTCCCTCTCAGTATCTGAGGTTCATGGGCTCAGCACCACATACACTCGAGGGGGGATTAAAAGGTCAGAAGCCCTAACAAGCCATGCCACTCCCCAGCATTTTCTTGAGGTCTCAGTTCTTGTGAGGCTAAGTGGAGAGCTCTCAGGAGGGCACTTACAAGAGGAAGATTTCAATGAGCGACCAAAAAAAAATCGGATGCTGGCTTTCACAGTTTTCTTCTTTTTTCAGCCCCGAGAATCCCTGTTATCCACATTGCTGGATTCCTATTGATTCAGAGGGTCTCCTAATGAAACCTGGATGTGTAGGAAAGGCAGGATTTCTGGTACGGGACATGTGTGGACAACCCTCCTCCTCCCCTCCCCAGCCCGGCCGGTTCTCCCATCAGCCCCTGGGGACCTACTTCGCTCTTGTTAACATCGAACCCTTTTCCACTCGCCTCTGTAGCTGAGTGTTATAGCTCCTGTGCCCCAAGTCCCACCTGCTTCCCTTAGAGAAGTGGATGTTATCGCTAGGCCACTCTTCTTCATTTTTGAAGGGTCCTGGAGAACAGGAGAGGTGCCTGACGAATGGAAGAAAGCCCATGTCACTCCAGTCTTCAAAAAGGGTAAGAAGGAGGAGCCAGGAATCTACAGGCCTGTCAGCCTCCCCTCCATCCCTGGAAAGGTGATCCTGGAGGTCCTCACTAAGCATGTGGAGGACAAGAAGGTGATCAGGAGGAGTCAGCATGGATTCACCAAAGGGAAATCATGCTTGACCAAGCCTTCCAGGACAGTGAGGTGGATGGAGAACTGGCTGGATGGCCGAGCTCAGAGGGTTGTGGTCAGTGGCACAGTCTAGCTGGAGGCCTGTGGCTAGTGGTGTCCCCCAGGGCTCAGTCCTGGGTCCAGTCTTGTTCAATGTATTCCTCAATGACCTGGAGGAAGGGACAGAGTGCACCCTCAGCAAGTTTGCTGATGGTACTAAACTGGGGGGAGGGGCTAACACGCCAGAAGACTGTGCTGCCATTCAGAGGGACCTGGACAGGCTGGAGAGGTGGCGGAGAGGAACCTCCTGAAGTTCAACAAAGGCAAGTGCAAGGTCCTGCACCTAGGCAGGAATAATCCCATGCACCAGGACAGGCTGGGGGTTGACCTGCTGGAAAGTGGCTCTGCCGAGAAGGACCTGGGAGTGCTGGTGGGCAACAAGTGAAGCATGAGGCAGCAGTGTGCCCTTGTGGCCAAGAAGGCCCATGGTATGCTGGGGTGCATTAGGCAGAGTGTTGCCAGCAGGTGGAGGGAGGTGATCCTGCCCCTCTCCTCAGCCCTGGGGAGGCCTCACCTGGAGTACTGTGTCCAGTTCTGGGCTCCCCAGTACAAGAGAGACATGGCACTCCTGGAGAGAGTCCAGCGGAGGGCTACCAAGAGGATTAGAGGGCTGGAGCACCTCTCCTAGGAAGAAAGACTGCAAGAGCTGGGCCTGTTCAGCCTGGGGAAGAGAAGCTTGAGAGGCGATCTCATCAACGTGTACAAGCATCTGAAGGGGGAGTGTCAAGAGGATGAGGCCAGCCTCTTCTCCGTGGTGCCCAGCGACAGGACAAGAGGCAATGGGCACAAACTGAACCACAGGCAGCTCCATCTGAACCTGAGGAAAAACTTCTTCCCTGTGAGAGTGACAGAGCATTGGAACAGGTTGCCCAGAGAGGTAGTGGAGTCTCCTTCGCTGGAGATATTCAAAAGCCGTCTGGATGTGATCCTGGGCAATACGCTCTAGGTGACCCGGCTTGAGCAGGGAGGTTGGACGAGATGATCTCCAGAGGTCCCTTCCAACCTAAACGATTCTGTGATTCTGTGATTCTGTAAAACGCTGTGCATCAGGGCAGGCTGAGAGCTGACCGTCAGAGGAGTGACCCTGAGGAGAAGGGCCTGGACATGACAAGGGATGCCATAGGAGCCAGCAGTGCATGCTTGCACTAATGAGGCCAGCTGCATATGGGGCTGCTTCAGGAAGACCATGGCCACCCAGGCAAGGGCAGTCCCCATCCCCCTTGACTCAGCACTGGTGTGGCCACATCTGGAAGAGTGTGTCCCCGTGTGGGCTGCCCAGTGCTGGAGGAATGGGGAGGACCTGGAGAAGGTCCAGGGGAGGTCTCCCAAGGTGGGGGTAGGGTCCTGAAGCACAAAGCCTGTATGGAGGGGCTGAGGGATGTGGCCTTCTTTAGCCTGGTGAAGGGGAGGCTAAGGGCATTCCAGTAGGAGCCTGGGAGTGCTTGAAGGGTGGTTTCAGAGGTGATGGAGAGTTTCTTGGTAATAGGAAATAGCAAGAGAAGGAGAAAGAGACAAAACAATTATGAGATACATTATGAGAAGTTCAGGCTGAACTTTTGGAAACTGGGATGTCACTTGTGCTGTGGTTCAACAGGACACCCAGAGGGAGTTGGTGGGGAGCCCCTGGCTTTGTGTCTGGATGAAAAGCAAGAGAGGGCAGAGAGCCATCAGTAAAGGTGGTCAGATGGCTGGGGGAGAGCAAAGTGGGGAAGCAGGCTGGGTGTCTACAGGCTGCAGGGACACAGACACAGGAGGGGGACAGCACAGGGCAGCCTGGGGTGGAGACGACTGAGGGCACTGCCAAGGCTGAAAGCCTCCGACAGGACGGAGGTCTTTGTGCTCTTGGCTTTCTCTGGTGTCTGCCACTGAGGCCAAGGAGACACTGTGTTTCTGACGGCCCCAGGTCCTCATTACGTCCCCACCCTCAGAGAGCCCAGGAGGTGCTGTCTCATCCTGCACGAAGTCTTGCACACCCCCACCCTCTCCCTGCCCCCACAAAGAGCCCTGAGCCAAGTCGGAGCGAAAGCACCACCCTGTGCAGGGGCTGGGTGTCAGTGCTGGCCCATGCTGTCTGATAACACACAGCAAGGTGGACTTGGTGTCACAGCCACCTGCACATTTCCTTTGCCAACCCGTAACAAGTGCCTCCAACTTTCTGCTCTCCTCAGCCCCTGGGAGGCTTTGTTGGTAATGGTCCTCAGGGGGACCCATTAACACTCCCCGAAACTTGGGATTTAATTCTGACTTTAACTTCTTCAGTGTTTTTCTCAGTTCCCTCTCAGTATCTGAGGTTCATGGGCTCAGCACCACATACACTCGAGGGGGGATTAAAAGGTCAGAAGCCCTAACAAGCCATGCCACTCCCCAGCATTTTCTTGAGGTCTCAGTTCTTGTGAGGCTAAGTGGAGAGCTCTCAGGAGGGCACTTACAAGAGGAAGATTTCAATGAGCGACCAAAAAAAAATCGGATGCTGGCTTTCACAGTTTTCTTCTTTTTTCAGCCCCGAGAATCCCTGTTATCCACATTGCTGGATTCCTATTGATTCAGAGGGTCTCCTAATGAAACCTGGATGTGTAGGAAAGGCAGGATTTCTGGTACGGGACATGTGTGGACAACCCTCCTCCTCCCCTCCCCAGCCCGGCCGGTTCTCCCATCAGCCCCTGGGGACCTACTTCGCTCTTGTTAACATCGAACCCTTTTCCACTCGCCTCTGTAGCTGAGTGTTATAGCTCCTGTGCCCCAAGTCCCACCTGCTTCCCTTAGAGAAGTGGATGTTATCGCTAGGCCACTCTTCTTCATTTTTGAAGGGTCCTGGAGAACAGGAGAGGTGCCTGACGAATGGAAGAAAGCCCATGTCACTCCAGTCTTCAAAAAGGGTAAGAAGGAGGAGCCAGGAATCTACAGGCCTGTCAGCCTCCCCTCCATCCCTGGAAAGGTGATCCTGGAGGTCCTCACTAAGCATGTGGAGGACAAGAAGGTGATCAGGAGGAGTCAGCATGGATTCACCAAAGGGAAATCATGCTTGACCAAGCCTTCCAGGACAGTGAGGTGGATGGAGAACTGGCTGGATGGCCGAGCTCAGAGGGTTGTGGTCAGTGGCACAGTCTAGCTGGAGGCCTGTGGCTAGTGGTGTCCCCCAGGGCTCAGTCCTGGGTCCAGTCTTGTTCAATGTATTCCTCAATGACCTGGAGGAAGGGACAGAGTGCACCCTCAGCAAGTTTGCTGATGGTACTAAACTGGGGGGAGGGGCTAACACGCCAGAAGACTGTGCTGCCATTCAGAGGGACCTGGACAGGCTGGAGAGGTGGCGGAGAGGAACCTCCTGAAGTTCAACAAAGGCAAGTGCAAGGTCCTGCACCTAGGCAGGAATAATCCCATGCACCAGGACAGGCTGGGGGTTGACCTGCTGGAAAGTGGCTCTGCCGAGAAGGACCTGGGAGTGCTGGTGGGCAACAAGTGAAGCATGAGGCAGCAGTGTGCCCTTGTGGCCAAGAAGGCCCATGGTATGCTGGGGTGCATTAGGCAGAGTGTTGCCAGCAGGTGGAGGGAGGTGATCCTGCCCCTCTCCTCAGCCCTGGGGAGGCCTCACCTGGAGTACTGTGTCCAGTTCTGGGCTCCCCAGTACAAGAGAGACATGGCACTCCTGGAGAGAGTCCAGCGGAGGGCTACCAAGAGGATTAGAGGGCTGGAGCACCTCTCCTAGGAAGAAAGACTGCAAGAGCTGGGCCTGTTCAGCCTGGGGAAGAGAAGCTTGAGAGGCGATCTCATCAACGTGTACAAGCATCTGAAGGGGGAGTGTCAAGAGGATGAGGCCAGCCTCTTCTCCGTGGTGCCCAGCGACAGGACAAGAGGCAATGGGCACAAACTGAACCACAGGCAGCTCCATCTGAACCTGAGGAAAAACTTCTTCCCTGTGAGAGTGACAGAGCATTGGAACAGGTTGCCCAGAGAGGTAGTGGAGTCTCCTTCGCTGGAGATATTCAAAAGCCGTCTGGATGTGATCCTGGGCAATACGCTCTAGGTGACCCGGCTTGAGCAGGGAGGTTGGACGAGATGATCTCCAGAGGTCCCTTCCAACCTAAACGATTCTGTGATTCTGTGATTCTGTAAAACGCTGTGCATCAGGGCAGGCTGAGAGCTGACCGTCAGAGGAGTGACCCTGAGGAGAAGGGCCTGGACATGACAAGGGATGCCATAGGAGCCAGCAGTGCATGCTTGCACTAATGAGGCCAGCTGCATATGGGGCTGCTTCAGGAAGACCATGGCCACCCAGGCAAGGGCAGTCCCCATCCCCCTTGACTCAGCACTGGTGTGGCCACATCTGGAAGAGTGTGTCCCCGTGTGGGCTGCCCAGTGCTGGAGGAATGGGGAGGACCTGGAGAAGGTCCAGGGGAGGTCTCCCAAGGTGGGGGTAGGGTCCTGAAGCACAAAGCCTGTATGGAGGGGCTGAGGGATGTGGCCTTCTTTAGCCTGGTGAAGGGGAGGCTAAGGGCATTCCAGTAGGAGCCTGGGAGTGCTTGAAGGGTGGTTTCAGAGGTGATGGAGAGTTTCTTGGTAATAGGAAATAGCAAGAGAAGGAGAAAGAGACAAAACAATTATGAGATACATTATGAGAAGTTCAGGCTGAACTTTTGGAAACTGGGATGTCACTTGTGCTGTGGTTCAACAGGACACCCAGAGGGAGTTGGTGGGGAGCCCCTGGCTTTGTGTCTGGATGAAAAGCAAGAGAGGGCAGAGAGCCATCAGTAAAGGTGGTCAGATGGCTGGGGGAGAGCAAAGTGGGGAAGCAGGCTGGGTGTCTACAGGCTGCAGGGACACAGACACAGGAGGGGGACAGCACAGGGCAGCCTGGGGTGGAGACGACTGAGGGCACTGCCAAGGCTGAAAGCCTCCGACAGGACGGAGGTCTTTGTGCTCTTGGCTTTCTCTGGTGTCTGCCACTGAGGCCAAGGAGACACTGTGTTTCTGACGGCCCCAGGTCCTCATTACGTCCCCACCCTCAGAGAGCCCAGGAGGTGCTGTCTCATCCTGCACGAAGTCTTGCACACCCCCACCCTCTCCCTGCCCCCACAAAGAGCCCTGAGCCAAGTCGGAGCGAAAGCACCACCCTGTGCAGGGGCTGGGTGTCAGTGCTGGCCCATGCTGTCTGATAACACACAGCAAGGTGGACTTGGTGTCACAGCCACCTGCACATTTCCTTTGCCAACCCGTAACAAGTGCCTCCAACTTTCTGCTCTCCTCAGCCCCTGGGAGGCTTTGTTGGTAATGGTCCTCAGGGGGACCCATTAACACTCCCCGAAACTTGGGATTTAATTCTGACTTTAACTTCTTCAGTGTTTTTCTCAGTTCCCTCTCAGTATCTGAGGTTCATGGGCTCAGCACCACATACACTCGAGGGGGGATTAAAAGGTCAGAAGCCCTAACAAGCCATGCCACTCCCCAGCATTTTCTTGAGGTCTCAGTTCTTGTGAGGCTAAGTGGAGAGCTCTCAGGAGGGCACTTACAAGAGGAAGATTTCAATGAGCGACCAAAAAAAAATCGGATGCTGGCTTTCACAGTTTTCTTCTTTTTTCAGCCCCGAGAATCCCTGTTATCCACATTGCTGGATTCCTATTGATTCAGAGGGTCTCCTAATGAAACCTGGATGTGTAGGAAAGGCAGGATTTCTGGTACGGGACATGTGTGGACAACCCTCCTCCTCCCCTCCCCAGCCCGGCCGGTTCTCCCATCAGCCCCTGGGGACCTACTTCGCTCTTGTTAACATCGAACCCTTTTCCACTCGCCTCTGTAGCTGAGTGTTATAGCTCCTGTGCCCCAAGTCCCACCTGCTTCCCTTAGAGAAGTGGATGTTATCGCTAGGCCACTCTTCTTCATTTTTGAAGGGTCCTGGAGAACAGGAGAGGTGCCTGACGAATGGAAGAAAGCCCATGTCACTCCAGTCTTCAAAAAGGGTAAGAAGGAGGAGCCAGGAATCTACAGGCCTGTCAGCCTCCCCTCCATCCCTGGAAAGGTGATCCTGGAGGTCCTCACTAAGCATGTGGAGGACAAGAAGGTGATCAGGAGGAGTCAGCATGGATTCACCAAAGGGAAATCATGCTTGACCAAGCCTTCCAGGACAGTGAGGTGGATGGAGAACTGGCTGGATGGCCGAGCTCAGAGGGTTGTGGTCAGTGGCACAGTCTAGCTGGAGGCCTGTGGCTAGTGGTGTCCCCCAGGGCTCAGTCCTGGGTCCAGTCTTGTTCAATGTATTCCTCAATGACCTGGAGGAAGGGACAGAGTGCACCCTCAGCAAGTTTGCTGATGATACTAAACTGGGGGGAGAGGCTAACACGCCAGAAGGCTGTGCTGCCATTCAGAGGGACCTGGACAGGCTGGAGAGGTGGGCGGAGAGGAACCTCCTGAAGTTCAACAAAGGCAAGTGCAAGGTCCTGCACCTAGGCAGGAATAATCCCATGCACCAGGACAGGCTGGGGGTTGACCTGCTGGAAAGTGGCTCTGCCGAGAAGGACCTGGGAGTGCTGGTGGGCAACAAGTGAAGCATGAGGCAGCAGTGTGCCCTTGTGGCCAAGAAGGCCCATGGTATGCTGGGGTGCATTAGGCAGAGTGTTGCCAGCAGGTGGAGGGAGGTGATCCTGCCCCTCTCCTCAGCCCTGGGGAGGCCTCACCTGGAGTACTGTGTCCAGTTCTGGGCTCCCCAGTACAAGAGAGACATGGCACTCCTGGAGAGAGTCCAGCGGAGGGCTACCAAGAGGATTAGAGGGCTGGAGCACCTCTCCTAGGAAGAAAGACTGCAAGAGCTGGGCCTGTTCAGCCTGGGGAAGAGAAGCTTGAGAGGCGATCTCATCAACGTGTACAAGCATCTGAAGGGGGAGTGTCAAGAGGATGAGGCCAGCCTCTTCTCCGTGGTGCCCAGCGACAGGACAAGAGGCAATGGGCACAAACTGAACCACAGGCAGCTCCATCTGAACCTGAGGAAAAACTTCTTCCCTGTGAGAGTGACAGAGCATTGGAACAGGTTGCCCAGAGAGGTAGTGGAGTCTCCTTCGCTGGAGATATTCAAAAGCCATCTGGATGTGATCCTGGGCAATACGCTCTAGGTGACCCGGCTTGAGCAGGGAGGTTGGACGAGATGATCTCCAGAGGTCCCTTCCAACCTAAACGATTCTGTGATTCTGTGATTCTGTAAAACGCTGTGCATCAGGGCAGGCTGAGAGCTGACCGTCAGAGGAGTGACCCTGAGGAGAAGGGCCTGGACATGACAAGGGATGCCATAGGAGCCAGCAGTGCATGCTTGCACTAATGAGGCCAGCTGCATATGGGGCTGCTTCAGGAAGACCATGGCCACCCAGGCAAGGGCAGTCCCCATCCCCCTTGACTCAGCACTGGTGTGGCCACATCTGGAAGAGTGTGTCCCCGTGTGGGCTGCCCAGTGCTGGAGGAATGGGGAGGACCTGGAGAAGGTCCAGGGGAGGTCTCCCAAGGTGGGGGTAGGGTCCTGAAGCACAAAGCCTGTATGGAGGGGCTGAGGGATGTGGCCTTCTTTAGCCTGGTGAAGGGGAGGCTAAGGGCATTCCAGTAGGAGCCTGTGAGTGCTTGAAGGGTGGTTTCAGAGGTGATGGAGAGTTTCTTGGTAATAGGAAATAGCAAGAGAAGGAGAAAGAGACAAAACAATTATGAGATACATTATGAGAAGTTCAGGCTGAACTTTTGGAAACTGGGATGTCACTTGTGCTGTGGTTCAACAGGACACCCAGAGGGAGTTGGTGGGGAGCCCCTGGCTTTGTGTCTGGATGAAAAGCAAGAGAGGGCAGAGAGCCATCAGTAAAGGTGGTCAGATGGCTGGGGGAGAGCAAAGTGGGGAAGCAGGCTGGGTGTCTACAGGCTGCAGGGACACAGACACAGGAGGGGGACAGCACAGGGCAGCCTGGGGTGGAGACGACTGAGGGCACTGCCAAGGCTGAAAGCCTCCGACAGGACGGAGGTCTTTGTGCTCTTGGCTTTCTCTGGTGTCTGCCACTGAGGCCAAGGAGACACTGTGTTTCTGACGGCCCCAGGTCCTCATTACGTCCCCACCCTCAGAGAGCCCAGGAGGTGCTGTCTCATCCTGCACGAAGTCTTGCACACCCCCACCCTCTCCCTGCCCCCACAAAGAGCCCTGAGCCAAGTCGGAGCGAAAGCACCACCCTGTGCAGGGGCTGGGTGTCAGTGCTGGCCCATGCTGTCTGATAACACACAGCAAGGTGGACTTGGTGTCACAGCCACCTGCACATTTCCTTTGCCAACCCGTAACAAGTGCCTCCAACTTTCTGCTCTCCTCAGCCCCTGGGAGGCTTTGTTGGTAATGGTCCTCAGGGGGACCCATTAACACTCCCCGAAACTTGGGATTTAATTCTGACTTTAACTTCTTCAGTGTTTTTCTCAGTTCCCTCTCAGTATCTGAGGTTCATGGGCTCAGCACCACATACACTCGAGGGGGGATTAAAAGGTCAGAAGCCCTAACAAGCCATGCCACTCCCCAGCATTTTCTTGAGGTCTCAGTTCTTGTGAGGCTAAGTGGAGAGCTCTCAGGAGGGCACTTACAAGAGGAAGATTTCAATGAGCGACCAAAAAAAAATCGGATGCTGGCTTTCACAGTTTTCTTCTTTTTTCAGCCCCGAGAATCCCTGTTATCCACATTGCTGGATTCCTATTGATTCAGAGGGTCTCCTAATGAAACCTGGATGTGTAGGAAAGGCAGGATTTCTGGTACGGGACATGTGTGGACAACCCTCCTCCTCCCCTCCCCAGCCCGGCCAGTTCTCCCATCAGCCCCTGGGGACCTACTTCGCTCTTGTTAACATCGAACCCTTTTCCACTCGCCTCTGTAGCTGAGTGTTATAGCTCCTGTGCCCCAAGTCCCACCTGCTTCCCTTAGAGAAGTGGATGTTATCGCTAGGCCACTCTTCTTCATTTTTGAAGGGTCCTGGAGAACAGGAGAGGTGCCTGACGAATGGAAGAAAGCCCATGTCACTCCAGTCTTCAAAAAGGGTAAGAAGGAGGAGCCAGGAATCTACAGGCCTGTCAGCCTCCCCTCCATCCCTGGAAAGGTGATCCTGGAGGTCCTCACTAAGCATGTGGAGGACAAGAAGGTGATCAGGAGGAGTCAGCATGGATTCACCAAAGGGAAATCATGCTTGACCAAGCCTTCCAGGACAGTGAGGTGGATGGAGAACTGGCTGGATGGCCGAGCTCAGAGGGTTGTGGTCAGTGGCACAGTCTAGCTGGAGGCCTGTGGCTAGTGGTGTCCCCCAGGGCTCAGTCCTGGGTCCAGTCTTGTTCAATGTATTCCTCAATGACCTGGAGGAAGGGACAGAGTGCACCCTCAGCAAGTTTGCTGATGGTACTAAACTGGGGGGAGAGGCTAACACACCAGAAGGCTGTGCTGCCATTCAGAGGGACCTGGACAGGCTGGAGAGGTGGGCGGAGAGGAACCTCCTGAAGTTCAACAAAGGCAAGTGCAAGGTCCTGCACCTAGGCAGGAATAATCCCATGCACCAGGACAGGCTGGGGGTTGACCTGCTGCAAAGTGGCTCTGCCGAGAAGGACCTGGGAGTGCTGGTGGGCAACAAGTGAAGCATGAGGCAGCAGTGTGCCCTTGTGGCCAAGAAGGCCCATGGTATGCTGGGGTGCATTAGGCAGAGTGTTGCCAGCAGGTGGAGGGAGGTGATCCTGCCCCTCTCCTCAGCCCTGGGGAGGCCTCACCTGGAGTACTGTGTCCAGTTCTGGGCTCCCCAGTACAAGAGAGACATGGCACTCCTGGAGAGAGTCCAGCGGAGGGCTACCAAGAGGATTAGAGGGCTGGAGCACCTCTCCTAGGAAGAAAGACTGCAAGAGCTGGGCCTGTTCAGCCTGGGGAAGAGAAGCTTGAGAGGCGATCTCATCAACGTGTACAAGCATCTGAAGGGGGAGTGTCAAGAGGATGAGGCCAGCCTCTTCTCCGTGGTGCCCAGCGACAGGACAAGAGGCAATGGGCACAAACTGAACCACAGGCAGCTCCATCTGAACCTGAGGAAAAACTTCTTCCCTGTGAGAGTGACAGAGCATTGGAACAGGTTGCCCAGAGAGGTAGTGGAGTCTCCTTCGCTGGAGATATTCAAAAGCCATCTGGATGTGATCCTGGGCAATATGCTCTAGGTGACCCTGCTTGAGCAGGGAGGTTGGACGAGATGATCTCCAGAGGTCCCTTCCAACCTAAACGATTCTGTGATTCTGTGATTCTGTAAAACGCTGTGCATCAGGGCAGGCTGAGAGCTGACCGTCAGAGGAGTGACCCTGAGGAGAAGGGCCTGGACATGACAAGGGATGCCATAGGAGCCAGCAGTGCATGCTTGCACTAATGAGGCCAGCTGCATATGGGGCTGCTTCAGGAAGACCATGGCCACCCAGGCAAGGGCAGTCCCCATCCCCCTTGACTCAGCACTGGTGTGGCCACATCTGGAAGAGTGTGTCCCCGTGTGGGCTGCCCAGTGCTGGAGGAATGGGGAGGACCTGGAGAAGGTCCAGGGGAGGTCTCCCAAGGTGGGGGTAGGGTCCTGAAGCACAAAGCCTGTATGGAGGGGCTGAGGGATGTGGCCTTCTTTAGCCTGGTGAAGGGGAGGCTAAGGGCATTCCAGTAGGAGCCTGTGAGTGCTTGAAGGGTGGTTTCAGAGGTGATGGAGAGTTTCTTGGTAATAGGAAATAGCAAGAGAAGGAGAAAGAGACAAAACAATTATGAGATACATTATGAGAAGTTCAGGCTGAACTTTTGGAAACTGGGATGTCACTTGTGCTGTGGTTCAACAGGACACCCAGAGGGAGTTGGTGGGGAGCCCCTGGCTTTGTGTCTGGATGAAAAGCAAGAGAGGGCAGAGAGCCATCAGTAAAGGTGGTCAGATGGCTGGGGGAGAGCAAAGTGGGGAAGCAGGCTGGGTGTCTACAGGCTGCAGGGACACAGACACAGGAGGGGGACAGCACAGGGCAGCCTGGGGTGGAGACGACTGAGGGCACTGCCAAGGCTGAAAGCCTCCGACAGGACGGAGGTCTTTGTGCTCTTGGCTTTCTCTGGTGTCTGCCACTGAGGCCAAGGAGACACTGTGTTTCTGACGGCCCCAGGTCCTCATTACGTCCCCACCCTCAGAGAGCCCAGGAGGTGCTGTCTCATCCTGCACGAAGTCTTGCACACCCCCACCCTCTCCCTGCCCCCACAAAGAGCCCTGAGCCAAGTCGGAGCGAAAGCACCACCCTGTGCAGGGGCTGGGTGTCAGTGCTGGCCCATGCTGTCTGATAACACACAGCAAGGTGGACTTGGTGTCACAGCCACCTGCACATTTCCTTTGCCAACCCGTAACAAGTGCCTCCAACTTTCTGCTCTCCTCAGCCCCTGGGAGGCTTTGTTGGTAATGGTCCTCAGGGGGACCCATTAACACTCCCCGAAACTTGGGATTTAATTCTGACTTTAACTTCTTCAGTGTTTTTCTCAGTTCCCTCTCAGTATCTGAGGTTCATGGGCTCAGCACCACATACACTCGAGGGGGGATTAAAAGGTCAGAAGCCCTAACAAGCCATGCCACTCCCCAGCATTTTCTTGAGGTCTCAGTTCTTGTGAGGCTAAGTGGAGAGCTCTCAGGAGGGCACTTACAAGAGGAAGATTTCAATGAGCGACCAAAAAAAAATCGGATGCTGGCTTTCACAGTTTTCTTCTTTTTTCAGCCCCGAGAATCCCTGTTATCCACATTGCTGGATTCCTATTGATTCAGAGGGTCTCCTAATGAAACCTGGATGTGTAGGAAAGGCAGGATTTCTGGTACGGGACATGTGTGGACAACCCTCCTCCTCCCCTCCCCAGCCCGGCCAGTTCTCCCATCAGCCCCTGGGGACCTACTTCGCTCTTGTTAACATCGAACCCTTTTCCACTCGCCTCTGTAGCTGAGTGTTATAGCTCCTGTGCCCCAAGTCCCACCTGCTTCCCTTAGAGAAGTGGATGTTATCGCTAGGCCACTCTTCTTCATTTTTGAAGGGTCCTGGAGAACAGGAGAGGTGCCTGACGAATGGAAGAAAGCCCATGTCACTCCAGTCTTCAAAAAGGGTAAGAAGGAGGAGCCAGGAATCTACAGGCCTGTCAGCCTCCCCTCCATCCCTGGAAAGGTGATCCTGGAGGTCCTCACTAAGCATGTGGAGGACAAGAAGGTGATCAGGAGGAGTCAGCATGGATTCACCAAAGGGAAATCATGCTTGACCAAGCCTTCCAGGACAGTGAGGTGGATGGAGAACTGGCTGGATGGCCGAGCTCAGAGGGTTGTGGTCAGTGGCACAGTCTAGCTGGAGGCCTGTGGCTAGTGGTGTCCCCCAGGGCTCAGTCCTGGGTCCAGTCTTGTTCAATGTATTCCTCAATGACCTGGAGGAAGGGACAGAGTGCACCCTCAGCAAGTTTGCTGATGGTACTAAACTGGGGGGAGAGGCTAACACACCAGAAGACTGTGCTGCCATTCAGAGGGACCTGGACAGGCTGGAGAGGTGGGCGGAGAGGAACCTCCTGAAGTTCAACAAAGGCAAGTGCAAGGTCCTGCACCTAGGCAGGAATAATCCCATGCACCAGGACAGGCTGGGGGTTGACCTGCTGCAAAGTGGCTCTGCCGAGAAGGACCTGGGAGTGCTGGTGGGCAACAAGTGAAGCATGAGGCAGCAGTGTGCCCTTGTGGCCAAGAAGGCCCATGGTATGCTGGGGTGCATTAGGCAGAGTGTTGCCAGCAGGTGGAGGGAGGTGATCCTGCCCCTCTCCTCAGCCCTGGGGAGGCCTCACCTGGAGTACTGTGTCCAGTTCTGGGCTCCCCAGTACAAGAGAGACATGGCACTCCTGGAGAGAGTCCAGCGGAGGGCTACCAAGAGGATTAGAGGGCTGGAGCACCTCTCCTAGGAAGAAAGACTGCAAGAGCTGGGCCTGTTCAGCCTGGGGAAGAGAAGCTTGAGAGGCGATCTCATCAACGTGTACAAGCATCTGAAGGGGGAGTGTCAAGAGGATGAGGCCAGCCTCTTCTCCGTGGTGCCCAGCGACAGGACAAGAGGCAATGGGCACAAACTGAACCACAGGCAGCTCCATCTGAACCTGAGGAAAAACTTCTTCCCTGTGAGAGTGACAGAGCATTGGAACAGGTTGCCCAGAGAGGTAGTGGAGTCTCCTTCGCTGGAGATATTCAAAAGCCGTCTGGATGTGATCCTGGGCAATATGCTCTAGGTGACCCTGCTTGAGCAGGGAGGTTGGACGAGATGATCTCCAGAGGTCCCTTCCAACCTAAACGATTCTGTGATTCTGTGATTCTGTAAAACGCTGTGCATCAGGGCAGGCTGAGAGCTGACCGTCAGAGGAGTGACCCTGAGGAGAAGGGCCTGGACATGACAAGGGATGCCATAGGAGCCAGCAGTGCATGCTTGCACTAATGAGGCCAGCTGCATATGGGGCTGCTTCAGGAAGACCATGGCCACCCAGGCAAGGGCAGTCCCCATCCCCCTTGACTCAGCACTGGTGTGGCCACATCTGGAAGAGTGTGTCCCCGTGTGGGCTGCCCAGTGCTGGAGGAATGGGGAGGACCTGGAGAAGGTCCAGGGGAGGTCTCCCAAGGTGGGGGTAGGGTCCTGAAGCACAAAGCCTGTATGGAGGGGCTGAGGGATGTGGCCTTCTTTAGCCTGGTGAAGGGGAGGCTAAGGGCATTCCAGTAGGAGCCTGTGAGTGCTTGAAGGGTGGTTTCAGAGGTGATGGAGAGTTTCTTGGTAATAGGAAATAGCAAGAGAAGGAGAAAGAGACAAAACAATTATGAGATACATTATGAGAAGTTCAGGCTGAACTTTTGGAAACTGGGATGTCACTTGTGCTGTGGTTCAACAGGACACCCAGAGGGAGTTGGTGGGGAGCCCCTGGCTTTGTGTCTGGATGAAAAGCAAGAGAGGGCAGAGAGCCATCAGTAAAGGTGGTCAGATGGCTGGGGGAGAGCAAAGTGGGGAAGCAGGCTGGGTGTCTACAGGCTGCAGGGACACAGACACAGGAGGGGGACAGCACAGGGCAGCCTGGGGTGGAGACGACTGAGGGCACTGCCAAGGCTGAAAGCCTCCGACAGGACGGAGGTCTTTGTGCTCTTGGCTTTCTCTGGTGTCTGCCACTGAGGCCAAGGAGACACTGTGTTTCTGACGGCCCCAGGTCCTCATTACGTCCCCACCCTCAGAGAGCCCAGGAGGTGCTGTCTCATCCTGCACGAAGTCTTGCACACCCCCACCCTCTCCCTGCCCCCACAAAGAGCCCTGAGCCAAGTCGGAGCGAAAGCACCACCCTGTGCAGGGGCTGGGTGTCAGTGCTGGCCCATGCTGTCTGATAACACACAGCAAGGTGGACTTGGTGTCACAGCCACCTGCACATTTCCTTTGCCAACCCGTAACAAGTGCCTCCAACTTTCTGCTCTCCTCAGCCCCTGGGAGGCTTTGTTGGTAATGGTCCTCAGGGGGACCCATTAACACTCCCCGAAACTTGGGATTTAATTCTGACTTTAACTTCTTCAGTGTTTTTCTCAGTTCCCTCTCAGTATCTGAGGTTCATGGGCTCAGCACCACATACACTCGAGGGGGGATTAAAAGGTCAGAAGCCCTAACAAGCCATGCCACTCCCCAGCATTTTCTTGAGGTCTCAGTTCTTGTGAGGCTAAGTGGAGAGCTCTCAGGAGGGCACTTACAAGAGGAAGATTTCAATGAGCGACCAAAAAAAAATCGGATGCTGGCTTTCACAGTTTTCTTCTTTTTTCAGCCCCGAGAATCCCTGTTATCCACATTGCTGGATTCCTATTGATTCAGAGGGTCTCCTAATGAAACCTGGATGTGTAGGAAAGGCAGGATTTCTGGTACGGGACATGTGTGGACAACCCTCCTCCTCCCCTCCCCAGCCCGGCCAGTTCTCCCATCAGCCCCTGGGGACCTACTTCGCTCTTGTTAACATCGAACCCTTTTCCACTCGCCTCTGTAGCTGAGTGTTATAGCTCCTGTGCCCCAAGTCCCACCTGCTTCCCTTAGAGAAGTGGATGTTATCGCTAGGCCACTCTTCTTCATTTTTGAAGGGTCCTGGAGAACAGGAGAGGTGCCTGACGAATGGAAGAAAGCCCATGTCACTCCAGTCTTCAAAAAGGGTAAGAAGGAGGAGCCAGGAATCTACAGGCCTGTCAGCCTCCCCTCCATCCCTGGAAAGGTGATCCTGGAGGTCCTCACTAAGCATGTGGAGGACAAGAAGGTGATCAGGAGGAGTCAGCATGGATTCACCAAAGGGAAATCATGCTTGACCAAGCCTTCCAGGACAGTGAGGTGGATGGAGAACTGGCTGGATGGCCGAGCTCAGAGGGTTGTGGTCAGTGGCACAGTCTAGCTGGAGGCCTGTGGCTAGTGGTGTCCCCCAGGGCTCAGTCCTGGGTCCAGTCTTGTTCAATGTATTCCTCAATGACCTGGAGGAAGGGACAGAGTGCACCCTCAGCAAGTTTGCTGATGGTACTAAACTGGGGGGAGAGGCTAACACACCAGAAGACTGTGCTGCCATTCAGAGGGACCTGGACAGGCTGGAGAGGTGGGCGGAGAGGAACCTCCTGAAGTTCAACAAAGGCAAGTGCAAGGTCCTGCACCTAGGCAGGAATAATCCCATGCACCAGGACAGGCTGGGGGTTGACCTGCTGCAAAGTGGCTCTGCCGAGAAGGACCTGGGAGTGCTGGTGGGCAACAAGTGAAGCATGAGGCAGCAGTGTGCCCTTGTGGCCAAGAAGGCCCATGGTATGCTGGGGTGCATTAGGCAGAGTGTTGCCAGCAGGTGGAGGGAGGTGATCCTGCCCCTCTCCTCAGCCCTGGGGAGGCCTCACCTGGAGTACTGTGTCCAGTTCTGGGCTCCCCAGTACAAGAGAGACATGGCACTCCTGGAGAGAGTCCAGCGGAGGGCTACCAAGAGGATTAGAGGGCTGGAGCACCTCTCCTAGGAAGAAAGACTGCAAGAGCTGGGCCTGTTCAGCCTGGGGAAGAGAAGCTTGAGAGGCGATCTCATCAACGTGTACAAGCATCTGAAGGGGGAGTGTCAAGAGGATGAGGCCAGCCTCTTCTCCGTGGTGCCCAGCGACAGGACAAGAGGCAATGGGCACAAACTGAACCACAGGCAGCTCCATCTGAACCTGAGGAAAAACTTCTTCCCTGTGAGAGTGACAGAGCATTGGAACAGGTTGCCCAGAGAGGTAGTGGAGTCTCCTTCGCTGGAGATATTCAAAAGCCGTCTGGATGTGATCCTGGGCAATATGCTCTAGGTGACCCTGCTTGAGCAGGGAGGTTGGACGAGATGATCTCCAGAGGTCCCTTCCAACCTAAACGATTCTGTGATTCTGTGATTCTGTAAAACGCTGTGCATCAGGGCAGGCTGAGAGCTGACCGTCAGAGGAGTGACCCTGAGGAGAAGGGCCTGGACATGACAAGGGATGCCATAGGAGCCAGCAGTGCATGCTTGCACTAATGAGGCCAGCTGCATATGGGGCTGCTTCAGGAAGACCATGGCCACCCAGGCAAGGGCAGTCCCCATCCCCCTTGACTCAGCACTGGTGTGGCCACATCTGGAAGAGTGTGTCCCCGTGTGGGCTGCCCAGTGCTGGAGGAATGGGGAGGACCTGGAGAAGGTCCAGGGGAGGTCTCCCAAGGTGGGGGTAGGGTCCTGAAGCACAAAGCCTGTATGGAGGGGCTGAGGGATGTGGCCTTCTTTAGCCTGGTGAAGGGGAGGCTAAGGGCATTCCAGTAGGAGCCTGTGAGTGCTTGAAGGGTGGTTTCAGAGGTGATGGAGAGTTTCTTGGTAATAGGAAATAGCAAGAGAAGGAGAAAGAGACAAAACAATTATGAGATACATTATGAGAAGTTCAGGCTGAACTTTTGGAAACTGGGATGTCACTTGTGCTGTGGTTCAACAGGACACCCAGAGGGAGTTGGTGGGGAGCCCCTGGCTTTGTGTCTGGATGAAAAGCAAGAGAGGGCAGAGAGCCATCAGTAAAGGTGGTCAGATGGCTGGGGGAGAGCAAAGTGGGGAAGCAGGCTGGGTGTCTACAGGCTGCAGGGACACAGACACAGGAGGGGGACAGCACAGGGCAGCCTGGGGTGGAGACGACTGAGGGCACTGCCAAGGCTGAAAGCCTCCGACAGGACGGAGGTCTTTGTGCTCTTGGCTTTCTCTGGTGTCTGCCACTGAGGCCAAGGAGACACTGTGTTTCTGACGGCCCCAGGTCCTCATTACGTCCCCACCCTCAGAGAGCCCAGGAGGTGCTGTCTCATCCTGCACGAAGTCTTGCACACCCCCACCCTCTCCCTGCCCCCACAAAGAGCCCTGAGCCAAGTCGGAGCGAAAGCACCACCCTGTGCAGGGGCTGGGTGTCAGTGCTGGCCCATGCTGTCTGATAACACACAGCAAGGTGGACTTGGTGTCACAGCCACCTGCACATTTCCTTTGCCAACCCGTAACAAGTGCCTCCAACTTTCTGCTCTCCTCAGCCCCTGGGAGGCTTTGTTGGTAATGGTCCTCAGGGGGACCCATTAACACTCCCCGAAACTTGGGATTTAATTCTGACTTTAACTTCTTCAGTGTTTTTCTCAGTTCCCTCTCAGTATCTGAGGTTCATGGGCTCAGCACCACATACACTCGAGGGGGGATTAAAAGGTCAGAAGCCCTAACAAGCCATGCCACTCCCCAGCATTTTCTTGAGGTCTCAGTTCTTGTGAGGCTAAGTGGAGAGCTCTCAGGAGGGCACTTACAAGAGGAAGATTTCAATGAGCGACCAAAAAAAAATCGGATGCTGGCTTTCACAGTTTTCTTCTTTTTTCAGCCCCGAGAATCCCTGTTATCCACATTGCTGGATTCCTATTGATTCAGAGGGTCTCCTAATGAAACCTGGATGTGTAGGAAAGGCAGGATTTCTGGTACGGGACATGTGTGGACAACCCTCCTCCTCCCCTCCCCAGCCCGGCCAGTTCTCCCATCAGCCCCTGGGGACCTACTTCGCTCTTGTTAACATCGAACCCTTTTCCACTCGCCTCTGTAGCTGAGTGTTATAGCTCCTGTGCCCCAAGTCCCACCTGCTTCCCTTAGAGAAGTGGATGTTATCGCTAGGCCACTCTTCTTCATTTTTGAAGGGTCCTGGAGAACAGGAGAGGTGCCTGACGAATGGAAGAAAGCCCATGTCACTCCAGTCTTCAAAAAGGGTAAGAAGGAGGAGCCAGGAATCTACAGGCCTGTCAGCCTCCCCTCCATCCCTGGAAAGGTGATCCTGGAGGTCCTCACTAAGCATGTGGAGGACAAGAAGGTGATCAGGAGGAGTCAGCATGGATTCACCAAAGGGAAATCATGCTTGACCAAGCCTTCCAGGACAGTGAGGTGGATGGAGAACTGGCTGGATGGCCGAGCTCAGAGGGTTGTGGTCAGTGGCACAGTCTAGCTGGAGGCCTGTGGCTAGTGGTGTCCCCCAGGGCTCAGTCCTGGGTCCAGTCTTGTTCAATGTATTCCTCAATGACCTGGAGGAAGGGACAGAGTGCACCCTCAGCAAGTTTGCTGATGGTACTAAACTGGGGGGAGAGGCTAACACACCAGAAGACTGTGCTGCCATTCAGAGGGACCTGGACAGGCTGGAGAGGTGGGCGGAGAGGAACCTCCTGAAGTTCAACAAAGGCAAGTGCAAGGTCCTGCACCTAGGCAGGAATAATCCCATGCACCAGGACAGGCTGGGGGTTGACCTGCTGCAAAGTGGCTCTGCCGAGAAGGACCTGGGAGTGCTGGTGGGCAACAAGTGAAGCATGAGGCAGCAGTGTGCCCTTGTGGCCAAGAAGGCCCATGGTATGCTGGGGTGCATTAGGCAGAGTGTTGCCAGCAGGTGGAGGGAGGTGATCCTGCCCCTCTCCTCAGCCCTGGGGAGGCCTCACCTGGAGTACTGTGTCCAGTTCTGGGCTCCCCAGTACAAGAGAGACATGGCACTCCTGGAGAGAGTCCAGCGGAGGGCTACCAAGAGGATTAGAGGGCTGGAGCACCTCTCCTAGGAAGAAAGACTGCAAGAGCTGGGCCTGTTCAGCCTGGGGAAGAGAAGCTTGAGAGGCGATCTCATCAACGTGTACAAGCATCTGAAGGGGGAGTGTCAAGAGGATGAGGCCAGCCTCTTCTCCGTGGTGCCCAGCGACAGGACAAGAGGCAATGGGCACAAACTGAACCACAGGCAGCTCCATCTGAACCTGAGGAAAAACTTCTTCCCTGTGAGAGTGACAGAGCATTGGAACAGGTTGCCCAGAGAGGTAGTGGAGTCTCCTTCGCTGGAGATATTCAAAAGCCGTCTGGATGTGATCCTGGGCAATATGCTCTAGGTGACCCTGCTTGAGCAGGGAGGTTGGACGAGATGATCTCCAGAGGTCCCTTCCAACCTAAACGATTCTGTGATTCTGTGATTCTGTAAAACGCTGTGCATCAGGGCAGGCTGAGAGCTGACCGTCAGAGGAGTGACCCTGAGGAGAAGGGCCTGGACATGACAAGGGATGCCATAGGAGCCAGCAGTGCATGCTTGCACTAATGAGGCCAGCTGCATATGGGGCTGCTTCAGGAAGACCATGGCCACCCAGGCAAGGGCAGTCCCCATCCCCCTTGACTCAGCACTGGTGTGGCCACATCTGGAAGAGTGTGTCCCCGTGTGGGCTGCCCAGTGCTGGAGGAATGGGGAGGACCTGGAGAAGGTCCAGGGGAGGTCTCCCAAGGTGGGGGTAGGGTCCTGAAGCACAAAGCCTGTATGGAGGGGCTGAGGGATGTGGCCTTCTTTAGCCTGGTGAAGGGGAGGCTAAGGGCATTCCAGTAGGAGCCTGGGAGTGCTTGAAGGGTGGTTTCAGAGGTGATGGAGAGTTTCTTGGTAATAGGAAATAGCAAGAGAAGGAGAAAGAGACAAAACAATTATGAGATACATTATGAGAAGTTCAGGCTGAACTTTTGGAAACTGGGATGTCACTTGTGCTGTGGTTCAACAGGACACCCAGAGGGAGTTGGTGGGGAGCCCCTGGCTTTGTGTCTGGATGAAAAGCAAGAGAGGGCAGAGAGCCATCAGTAAAGGTGGTCAGATGGCTGGGGGAGAGCAAAGTGGGGAAGCAGGCTGGGTGTCTACAGGCTGCAGGGACACAGACACAGGAGGGGGACAGCACAGGGCAGCCTGGGGTGGAGACGACTGAGGGCACTGCCAAGGCTGAAAGCCTCCGACAGGACGGAGGTCTTTGTGCTCTTGGCTTTCTCTGGTGTCTGCCACTGAGGCCAAGGAGACACTGTGTTTCTGACGGCCCCAGGTCCTCATTACGTCCCCACCCTCAGAGAGCCCAGGAGGTGCTGTCTCATCCTGCACGAAGTCTTGCACACCCCCACCCTCTCCCTGCCCCCACAAAGAGCCCTGAGCCAAGTCGGAGCGAAAGCACCACCCTGTGCAGGGGCTGGGTGTCAGTGCTGGCCCATGCTGTCTGATAACACACAGCAAGGTGGACTTGGTGTCACAGCCACCTGCACATTTCCTTTGCCAACCTGTAACAAGTGCCTCCAACTTTCTGCTCTCCTCAGCCCCTGGGAGGCTTTGTTGGTAATGGTCCTCAGGGGGACCCATTAACACTCCCCGAAACTTGGGATTTAATTCTGACTTTAACTTCTTCAGTGTTTTTCTCAGTTCCCTCTCAGTATCTGAGGTTCATGGGCTCAGCACCACATACACTCGAGGGGGGATTAAAAGGTCAGAAGCCCTAACAAGCCATGCCACTCCCCAGCATTTTCTTGAGGTCTCAGTTCTTGTGAGGCTAAGTGGAGAGCTCTCAGGAGGGCACTTACAAGAGGAAGATTTCAATGAGCGACCAAAAAAAAATCGGATGCTGGCTTTCACAGTTTTCTTCTTTTTTCAGCCCCGAGAATCCCTGTTATCCACATTGCTGGATTCCTATTGATTCAGAGGGTCTCCTAATGAAACCTGGATGTGTAGGAAAGGCAGGATTTCTGGTACGGGACATGTGTGGACAACCCTCCTCCTCCCCTCCCCAGCCCGGCCGGTTCTCCCATCAGCCCCTGGGGACCTACTTCGCTCTTGTTAACATCGAACCCTTTTCCACTCGCCTCTGTAGCTGAGTGTTATAGCTCCTGTGCCCCAAGTCCCACCTGCTTCCCTTAGAGAAGTGGATGTTATCGCTAGGCCACTCTTCTTCATTTTTGAAGGGTCCTGGAGAACAGGAGAGGTGCCTGACGAATGGAAGAAAGCCCATGTCACTCCAGTCTTCAAAAAGGGTAAGAAGGAGGAGCCAGGAATCTACAGGCCTGTCAGCCTCCCCTCCATCCCTGGAAAGGTGATCCTGGAGGTCCTCACTAAGCATGTGGAGGACAAGAAGGTGATCAGGAGGAGTCAGCATGGATTCACCAAAGGGAAATCATGCTTGACCAAGCCTTCCAGGACAGTGAGGTGGATGGAGAACTGGCTGGATGGCCGAGCTCAGAGGGTTGTGGTCAGTGGCACAGTCTAGCTGGAGGCCTGTGGCTAGTGGTGTCCCCCAGGGCTCAGTCCTGGGTCCAGTCTTGTTCAATGTATTCCTCAATGACCTGGAGGAAGGGACAGAGTGCACCCTCAGCAAGTTTGCTGATGATACTAAACTGGGGGGAGAGGCTAACACACCAGAAGGCTGTGCTGCCATTCAGAGGGACCTGGACAGGCTGGAGAGGTGGGCGGAGAGGAACCTCCTGAAGTTCAACAAAGGCAAGTGCAAGGTCCTGCACCTAGGCAGGAATAATCCCATGCACCAGGACAGGCTGGGGGTTGACCTGCTGCAAAGTGGCTCTGCCGAGAAGGACCTGGGAGTGCTGGTGGGCAACAAGTGAAGCATGAGGCAGCAGTGTGCCCTTGTGGCCAAGAAGGCCCATGGTATGCTGGGGTGCATTAGGCAGAGTGTTGCCAGCAGGTGGAGGGAGGTGATCCTGCCCCTCTCCTCAGCCCTGGGGAGGCCTCACCTGGAGTACTGTGTCCAGTTCTGGGCTCCCCAGTACAAGAGAGACATGGCACTCCTGGAGAGAGTCCAGCGGAGGGCTACCAAGAGGATTAGAGGGCTGGAGCACCTCTCCTAGGAAGAAAGACTGCAAGAGCTGGGCCTGTTCAGCCTGGGGAAGAGAAGCTTGAGAGGCGATCTCATCAACGTGTACAAGCATCTGAAGGGGGAGTGTCAAGAGGATGAGGCCAGCCTCTTCTCCGTGGTGCCCAGCGACAGGACAAGAGGCAATGGGCACAAACTGAACCACAGGCAGCTCCATCTGAACCTGAGGAAAAACTTCTTCCCTGTGAGAGTGACAGAGCATTGGAACAGGTTGCCCAGAGAGGTAGTGGAGTCTCCTTCGCTGGAGATATTCAAAAGCCGTCTGGATGTGATCCTGGGCAATATGCTCTAGGTGACCCTGCTTGAGCAGGGAGGTTGGACGAGATGATCTCCAGAGGTCCCTTCCAACCTAAACGATTCTGTGATTCTGTGATTCTGTAAAACGCTGTGCATCAGGGCAGGCTGAGAGCTGACCGTCAGAGGAGTGACCCTGAGGAGAAGGGCCTGGACATGACAAGGGATGCCATAGGAGCCAGCAGTGCATGCTTGCACTAATGAGGCCAGCTGCATATGGGGCTGCTTCAGGAAGACCATGGCCACCCAGGCAAGGGCAGTCCCCATCCCCCTTGACTCAGCACTGGTGTGGCCACATCTGGAAGAGTGTGTCCCCGTGTGGGCTGCCCAGTGCTGGAGGAATGGGGAGGACCTGGAGAAGGTCCAGGGGAGGTCTCCCAAGGTGGGGGTAGGGTCCTGAAGCACAAAGCCTGTATGGAGGGGCTGAGGGATGTGGCCTTCTTTAGCCTGGTGAAGGGGAGGCTAAGGGCATTCCAGTAGGAGCCTGTGAGTGCTTGAAGGGTGGTTTCAGAGGTGATGGAGAGTTTCTTGGTAATAGGAAATAGCAAGAGAAGGAGAAAGAGACAAAACAATTATGAGATACATTATGAGAAGTTCAGGCTGAACTTTTGGAAACTGGGATGTCACTTGTGCTGTGGTTCAACAGGACACCCAGAGGGAGTTGGTGGGGAGCCCCTGGCTTTGTGTCTGGATGAAAAGCAAGAGAGGGCAGAGAGCCATCAGTAAAGGTGGTCAGATGGCTGGGGGAGAGCAAAGTGGGGAAGCAGGCTGGGTGTCTACAGGCTGCAGGGACACAGACACAGGAGGGGGACAGCACAGGGCAGCCTGGGGTGGAGACGACTGAGGGCACTGCCAAGGCTGAAAGCCTCCGACAGGACGGAGGTCTTTGTGCTCTTGGCTTTCTCTGGTGTCTGCCACTGAGGCCAAGGAGACACTGTGTTTCTGACGGCCCCAGGTCCTCATTACGTCCCCACCCTCAGAGAGCCCAGGAGGTGCTGTCTCATCCTGCACGAAGTCTTGCACACCCCCACCCTCTCCCTGCCCCCACAAAGAGCCCTGAGCCAAGTCGGAGCGAAAGCACCACCCTGTGCAGGGGCTGGGTGTCAGTGCTGGCCCATGCTGTCTGATAACACACAGCAAGGTGGACTTGGTGTCACAGCCACCTGCACATTTCCTTTGCCAACCTGTAACAAGTGCCTCCAACTTTCTGCTCTCCTCAGCCCCTGGGAGGCTTTGTTGGTAATGGTCCTCAGGGGGACCCATTAACACTCCCCGAAACTTGGGATTTAATTCTGACTTTAACTTCTTCAGTGTTTTTCTCAGTTCCCTCTCAGTATCTGAGGTTCATGGGCTCAGCACCACATACACTCGAGGGGGGATTAAAAGGTCAGAAGCCCTAACAAGCCATGCCACTCCCCAGCATTTTCTTGAGGTCTCAGTTCTTGTGAGGCTAAGTGGAGAGCTCTCAGGAGGGCACTTACAAGAGGAAGATTTCAATGAGCGACCAAAAAAAAATCGGATGCTGGCTTTCACAGTTTTCTTCTTTTTTCAGCCCCGAGAATCCCTGTTATCCACATTGCTGGATTCCTATTGATTCAGAGGGTCTCCTAATGAAACCTGGATGTGTAGGAAAGGCAGGATTTCTGGTACGGGACATGTGTGGACAACCCTCCTCCTCCCCTCCCCAGCCCGGCCGGTTCTCCCATCAGCCCCTGGGGACCTACTTCGCTCTTGTTAACATCGAACCCTTTTCCACTCGCCTCTGTAGCTGAGTGTTATAGCTCCTGTGCCCCAAGTCCCACCTGCTTCCCTTAGAGAAGTGGATGTTATCGCTAGGCCACTCTTCTTCATTTTTGAAGGGTCCTGGAGAACAGGAGAGGTGCCTGACGAATGGAAGAAAGCCCATGTCACTCCAGTCTTCAAAAAGGGTAAGAAGGAGGAGCCAGGAATCTACAGGCCTGTCAGCCTCCCCTCCATCCCTGGAAAGGTGATCCTGGAGGTCCTCACTAAGCATGTGGAGGACAAGAAGGTGATCAGGAGGAGTCAGCATGGATTCACCAAAGGGAAATCATGCTTGACCAAGCCTTCCAGGACAGTGAGGTGGATGGAGAACTGGCTGGATGGCCGAGCTCAGAGGGTTGTGGTCAGTGGCACAGTCTAGCTGGAGGCCTGTGGCTAGTGGTGTCCCCCAGGGCTCAGTCCTGGGTCCAGTCTTGTTCAATGTATTCCTCAATGACCTGGAGGAAGGGACAGAGTGCACCCTCAGCAAGTTTGCTGATGATACTAAACTGGGGGGAGAGGCTAACACACCAGAAGGCTGTGCTGCCATTCAGAGGGACCTGGACAGGCTGGAGAGGTGGGCGGAGAGGAACCTCCTGAAGTTCAACAAAGGCAAGTGCAAGGTCCTGCACCTAGGCAGGAATAATCCCATGCACCAGGACAGGCTGGGGGTTGACCTGCTGCAAAGTGGCTCTGCCGAGAAGGACCTGGGAGTGCTGGTGGGCAACAAGTGAAGCATGAGGCAGCAGTGTGCCCTTGTGGCCAAGAAGGCCCATGGTATGCTGGGGTGCATTAGGCAGAGTGTTGCCAGCAGGTGGAGGGAGGTGATCCTGCCCCTCTCCTCAGCCCTGGGGAGGCCTCACCTGGAGTACTGTGTCCAGTTCTGGGCTCCCCAGTACAAGAGAGACATGGCACTCCTGGAGAGAGTCCAGCGGAGGGCTACCAAGAGGATTAGAGGGCTGGAGCACCTCTCCTAGGAAGAAAGACTGCAAGAGCTGGGCCTGTTCAGCCTGGGGAAGAGAAGCTTGAGAGGCGATCTCATCAACGTGTACAAGCATCTGAAGGGGGAGTGTCAAGAGGATGAGGCCAGCCTCTTCTCCGTGGTGCCCAGCGACAGGACAAGAGGCAATGGGCACAAACTGAACCACAGGCAGCTCCATCTGAACCTGAGGAAAAACTTCTTCCCTGTGAGAGTGACAGAGCATTGGAACAGGTTGCCCAGAGAGGTAGTGGAGTCTCCTTCGCTGGAGATATTCAAAAGCCGTCTGGATGTGATCCTGGGCAATATGCTCTAGGTGACCCTGCTTGAGCAGGGAGGTTGGACGAGATGATCTCCAGAGGTCCCTTCCAACCTAAACGATTCTGTGATTCTGTGATTCTGTAAAACGCTGTGCATCAGGGCAGGCTGAGAGCTGACCGTCAGAGGAGTGACCCTGAGGAGAAGGGCCTGGACATGACAAGGGATGCCATAGGAGCCAGCAGTGCATGCTTGCACTAATGAGGCCAGCTGCATATGGGGCTGCTTCAGGAAGACCATGGCCACCCAGGCAAGGGCAGTCCCCATCCCCCTTGACTCAGCACTGGTGTGGCCACATCTGGAAGAGTGTGTCCCCGTGTGGGCTGCCCAGTGCTGGAGGAATGGGGAGGACCTGGAGAAGGTCCAGGGGAGGTCTCCCAAGGTGGGGGTAGGGTCCTGAAGCACAAAGCCTGTATGGAGGGGCTGAGGGATGTGGCCTTCTTTAGCCTGGTGAAGGGGAGGCTAAGGGCATTCCAGTAGGAGCCTGGGAGTGCTTGAAGGGTGGTTTCAGAGGTGATGGAGAGTTTCTTGGTAATAGGAAATAGCAAGAGAAGGAGAAAGAGACAAAACAATTATGAGATACATTATGAGAAGTTCAGGCTGAACTTTTGGAAACTGGGATGTCACTTGTGCTGTGGTTCAACAGGACACCCAGAGGGAGTTGGTGGGGAGCCCCTGGCTTTGTGTCTGGATGAAAAGCAAGAGAGGGCAGAGAGCCATCAGTAAAGGTGGTCAGATGGCTGGGGGAGAGCAAAGTGGGGAAGCAGGCTGGGTGTCTACAGGCTGCAGGGACACAGACACAGGAGGGGGACAGCACAGGGCAGCCTGGGGTGGAGACGACTGAGGGCACTGCCAAGGCTGAAAGCCTCCGACAGGACGGAGGTCTTTGTGCTCTTGGCTTTCTCTGGTGTCTGCCACTGAGGCCAAGGAGACACTGTGTTTCTGACGGCCCCAGGTCCTCATTACGTCCCCACCCTCAGAGAGCCCAGGAGGTGCTGTCTCATCCTGCACGAAGTCTTGCACACCCCCACCCTCTCCCTGCCCCCACAAAGAGCCCTGAGCCAAGTCGGAGCGAAAGCACCACCCTGTGCAGGGGCTGGGTGTCAGTGCTGGCCCATGCTGTCTGATAACACACAGCAAGGTGGACTTGGTGTCACAGCCACCTGCACATTTCCTTTGCCAACCTGTAACAAGTGCCTCCAACTTTCTGCTCTCCTCAGCCCCTGGGAGGCTTTGTTGGTAATGGTCCTCAGGGGGACCCATTAACACTCCCCGAAACTTGGGATTTAATTCTGACTTTAACTTCTTCAGTGTTTTTCTCAGTTCCCTCTCAGTATCTGAGGTTCATGGGCTCAGCACCACATACACTCGAGGGGGGATTAAAAGGTCAGAAGCCCTAACAAGCCATGCCACTCCCCAGCATTTTCTTGAGGTCTCAGTTCTTGTGAGGCTAAGTGGAGAGCTCTCAGGAGGGCACTTACAAGAGGAAGATTTCAATGAGCGACCAAAAAAAAATCGGATGCTGGCTTTCACAGTTTTCTTCTTTTTTCAGCCCCGAGAATCCCTGTTATCCACATTGCTGGATTCCTATTGATTCAGAGGGTCTCCTAATGAAACCTGGATGTGTAGGAAAGGCAGGATTTCTGGTACGGGACATGTGTGGACAACCCTCCTCCTCCCCTCCCCAGCCCGGCCAGTTCTCCCATCAGCCCCTGGGGACCTACTTCGCTCTTGTTAACATCGAACCCTTTTCCACTCGCCTCTGTAGCTGAGTGTTATAGCTCCTGTGCCCCAAGTCCCACCTGCTTCCCTTAGAGAAGTGGATGTTATCGCTAGGCCACTCTTCTTCATTTTTGAAGGGTCCTGGAGAACAGGAGAGGTGCCTGACGAATGGAAGAAAGCCCATGTCACTCCAGTCTTCAAAAAGGGTAAGAAGGAGGAGCCAGGAATCTACAGGCCTGTCAGCCTCCCCTCCATCCCTGGAAAGGTGATCCTGGAGGTCCTCACTAAGCATGTGGAGGACAAGAAGGTGATCAGGAGGAGTCAGCATGGATTCACCAAAGGGAAATCATGCTTGACCAAGCCTTCCAGGACAGTGAGGTGGATGGAGAACTGGCTGGATGGCCGAGCTCAGAGGGTTGTGGTCAGTGGCACAGTCTAGCTGGAGGCCTGTGGCTAGTGGTGTCCCCCAGGGCTCAGTCCTGGGTCCAGTCTTGTTCAATGTATTCCTCAATGACCTGGAGGAAGGGACAGAGTGCACCCTCAGCAAGTTTGCTGATGATACTAAACTGGGGGGAGAGGCTAACACACCAGAAGGCTGTGCTGCCATTCAGAGGGACCTGGACAGGCTGGAGAGGTGGGCGGAGAGGAACCTCCTGAAGTTCAACAAAGGCAAGTGCAAGGTCCTGCACCTAGGCAGGAATAATCCCATGCACCAGGACAGGCTGGGGGTTGACCTGCTGCAAAGTGGCTCTGCCGAGAAGGACCTGGGAGTGCTGGTGGGCAACAAGTGAAGCATGAGGCAGCAGTGTGCCCTTGTGGCCAAGAAGGCCCATGGTATGCTGGGGTGCATTAGGCAGAGTGTTGCCAGCAGGTGGAGGGAGGTGATCCTGCCCCTCTCCTCAGCCCTGGGGAGGCCTCACCTGGAGTACTGTGTCCAGTTCTGGGCTCCCCAGTACAAGAGAGACATGGCACTCCTGGAGAGAGTCCAGCGGAGGGCTACCAAGAGGATTAGAGGGCTGGAGCACCTCTCCTAGGAAGAAAGACTGCAAGAGCTGGGCCTGTTCAGCCTGGGGAAGAGAAGCTTGAGAGGCGATCTCATCAACGTGTACAAGCATCTGAAGGGGGAGTGTCAAGAGGATGAGGCCAGCCTCTTCTCCGTGGTGCCCAGCGACAGGACAAGAGGCAATGGGCACAAACTGAACCACAGGCAGCTCCATCTGAACCTGAGGAAAAACTTCTTCCCTGTGAGAGTGACAGAGCATTGGAACAGGTTGCCCAGAGAGGTAGTGGAGTCTCCTTCGCTGGAGATATTCAAAAGCCGTCTGGATGTGATCCTGGGCAATATGCTCTAGGTGACCCTGCTTGAGCAGGGAGGTTGGACGAGATGATCTCCAGAGGTCCCTTCCAACCTAAACGATTCTGTGATTCTGTGATTCTGTAAAACGCTGTGCATCAGGGCAGGCTGAGAGCTGACCGTCAGAGGAGTGACCCTGAGGAGAAGGGCCTGGACATGACAAGGGATGCCATAGGAGCCAGCAGTGCATGCTTGCACTAATGAGGCCAGCTGCATATGGGGCTGCTTCAGGAAGACCATGGCCACCCAGGCAAGGGCAGTCCCCATCCCCCTTGACTCAGCACTGGTGTGGCCACATCTGGAAGAGTGTGTCCCCGTGTGGGCTGCCCAGTGCTGGAGGAATGGGGAGGACCTGGAGAAGGTCCAGGGGAGGTCTCCCAAGGTGGGGGTAGGGTCCTGAAGCACAAAGCCTGTATGGAGGGGCTGAGGGATGTGGCCTTCTTTAGCCTGGTGAAGGGGAGGCTAAGGGCATTCCAGTAGGAGCCTGGGAGTGCTTGAAGGGTGGTTTCAGAGGTGATGGAGAGTTTCTTGGTAATAGGAAATAGCAAGAGAAGGAGAAAGAGACAAAACAATTATGAGATACATTATGAGAAGTTCAGGCTGAACTTTTGGAAACTGGGATGTCACTTGTGCTGTGGTTCAACAGGACACCCAGAGGGAGTTGGTGGGGAGCCCCTGGCTTTGTGTCTGGATGAAAAGCAAGAGAGGGCAGAGAGCCATCAGTAAAGGTGGTCAGATGGCTGGGGGAGAGCAAAGTGGGGAAGCAGGCTGGGTGTCTACAGGCTGCAGGGACACAGACACAGGAGGGGGACAGCACAGGGCAGCCTGGGGTGGAGACGACTGAGGGCACTGCCAAGGCTGAAAGCCTCCGACAGGACGGAGGTCTTTGTGCTCTTGGCTTTCTCTGGTGTCTGCCACTGAGGCCAAGGAGACACTGTGTTTCTGACGGCCCCAGGTCCTCATTACGTCCCCACCCTCAGAGAGCCCAGGAGGTGCTGTCTCATCCTGCACGAAGTCTTGCACACCCCCACCCTCTCCCTGCCCCCACAAAGAGCCCTGAGCCAAGTCGGAGCGAAAGCACCACCCTGTGCAGGGGCTGGGTGTCAGTGCTGGCCCATGCTGTCTGATAACACACAGCAAGGTGGACTTGGTGTCACAGCCACCTGCACATTTCCTTTGCCAACCTGTAACAAGTGCCTCCAACTTTCTGCTCTCCTCAGCCCCTGGGAGGCTTTGTTGGTAATGGTCCTCAGGGGGACCCATTAACACTCCCCGAAACTTGGGATTTAATTCTGACTTTAACTTCTTCAGTGTTTTTCTCAGTTCCCTCTCAGTATCTGAGGTTCATGGGCTCAGCACCACATACACTCGAGGGGGGATTAAAAGGTCAGAAGCCCTAACAAGCCATGCCACTCCCCAGCATTTTCTTGAGGTCTCAGTTCTTGTGAGGCTAAGTGGAGAGCTCTCAGGAGGGCACTTACAAGAGGAAGATTTCAATGAGCGACCAAAAAAAAATCGGATGCTGGCTTTCACAGTTTTCTTCTTTTTTCAGCCCCGAGAATCCCTGTTATCCACATTGCTGGATTCCTATTGATTCAGAGGGTCTCCTAATGAAACCTGGATGTGTAGGAAAGGCAGGATTTCTGGTACGGGACATGTGTGGACAACCCTCCTCCTCCCCTCCCCAGCCCGGCCAGTTCTCCCATCAGCCCCTGGGGACCTACTTCGCTCTTGTTAACATCGAACCCTTTTCCACTCGCCTCTGTAGCTGAGTGTTATAGCTCCTGTGCCCCAAGTCCCACCTGCTTCCCTTAGAGAAGTGGATGTTATCGCTAGGCCACTCTTCTTCATTTTTGAAGGGTCCTGGAGAACAGGAGAGGTGCCTGACGAATGGAAGAAAGCCCATGTCACTCCAGTCTTCAAAAAGGGTAAGAAGGAGGAGCCAGGAATCTACAGGCCTGTCAGCCTCCCCTCCATCCCTGGAAAGGTGATCCTGGAGGTCCTCACTAAGCATGTGGAGGACAAGAAGGTGATCAGGAGGAGTCAGCATGGATTCACCAAAGGGAAATCATGCTTGACCAAGCCTTCCAGGACAGTGAGGTGGATGGAGAACTGGCTGGATGGCCGAGCTCAGAGGGTTGTGGTCAGTGGCACAGTCTAGCTGGAGGCCTGTGGCTAGTGGTGTCCCCCAGGGCTCAGTCCTGGGTCCAGTCTTGTTCAATGTATTCCTCAATGACCTGGAGGAAGGGACAGAGTGCACCCTCAGCAAGTTTGCTGATGATACTAAACTGGGGGGAGAGGCTAACACACCAGAAGGCTGTGCTGCCATTCAGAGGGACCTGGACAGGCTGGAGAGGTGGGCGGAGAGGAACCTCCTGAAGTTCAACAAAGGCAAGTGCAAGGTCCTGCACCTAGGCAGGAATAATCCCATGCACCAGGACAGGCTGGGGGTTGACCTGCTGCAAAGTGGCTCTGCCGAGAAGGACCTGGGAGTGCTGGTGGGCAACAAGTGAAGCATGAGGCAGCAGTGTGCCCTTGTGGCCAAGAAGGCCCATGGTATGCTGGGGTGCATTAGGCAGAGTGTTGCCAGCAGGTGGAGGGAGGTGATCCTGCCCCTCTCCTCAGCCCTGGGGAGGCCTCACCTGGAGTACTGTGTCCAGTTCTGGGCTCCCCAGTACAAGAGAGACATGGCACTCCTGGAGAGAGTCCAGCGGAGGGCTACCAAGAGGATTAGAGGGCTGGAGCACCTCTCCTAGGAAGAAAGACTGCAAGAGCTGGGCCTGTTCAGCCTGGGGAAGAGAAGCTTGAGAGGCGATCTCATCAACGTGTACAAGCATCTGAAGGGGGAGTGTCAAGAGGATGAGGCCAGCCTCTTCTCCGTGGTGCCCAGCGACAGGACAAGAGGCAATGGGCACAAACTGAACCACAGGCAGCTCCATCTGAACCTGAGGAAAAACTTCTTCCCTGTGAGAGTGACAGAGCATTGGAACAGGTTGCCCAGAGAGGTAGTGGAGTCTCCTTCGCTGGAGATATTCAAAAGCCGTCTGGATGTGATCCTGGGCAATATGCTCTAGGTGACCCTGCTTGAGCAGGGAGGTTGGACGAGATGATCTCCAGAGGTCCCTTCCAACCTAAACGATTCTGTGATTCTGTGATTCTGTAAAACGCTGTGCATCAGGACAGGCTGAGAGCTGACCGTCAGAGGAGTGACCCTGAGGAGAAGGGCCTGGACATGACAAGGGATGCCATAGGAGCCAGCAGTGCATGCTTGCACTAATGAGGCCAGCTGCATATGGGGCTGCTTCAGGAAGACCATGGCCACCCAGGCAAGGGCAGTCCCCATCCCCCTTGACTCAGCACTGGTGTGGCCACATCTGGAAGAGTGTGTCCCCGTGTGGGCTGCCCAGTGCTGGAGGAATGGGGAGGACCTGGAGAAGGTCCAGGGGAGGTCTCCCAAGGTGGGGGTAGGGTCCTGAAGCACAAAGCCTGTATGGAGGGGCTGAGGGATGTGGCCTTCTTTAGCCTGGTGAAGGGGAGGCTAAGGGCATTCCAGTAGGAGCCTGGGAGTGCTTGAAGGGTGGTTTCAGAGGTGATGGAGAGTTTCTTGGTAATAGGAAATAGCAAGAGAAGGAGAAAGAGACAAAACAATTATGAGATACATTATGAGAAGTTCAGGCTGAACTTTTGGAAACTGGGATGTCACTTGTGCTGTGGTTCAACAGGACACCCAGAGGGAGTTGGTGGGGAGCCCCTGGCTTTGTGTCTGGATGAAAAGCAAGAGAGGGCAGAGAGCCATCAGTAAAGGTGGTCAGATGGCTGGGGGAGAGCAAAGTGGGGAAGCAGGCTGGGTGTCTACAGGCTGCAGGGACACAGACACAGGAGGGGGACAGCACAGGGCAGCCTGGGGTGGAGACGACTGAGGGCACTGCCAAGGCTGAAAGCCTCCGACAGGACGGAGGTCTTTGTGCTCTTGGCTTTCTCTGGTGTCTGCCACTGAGGCCAAGGAGACACTGTGTTTCTGACGGCCCCAGGTCCTCATTACGTCCCCACCCTCAGAGAGCCCAGGAGGTGCTGTCTCATCCTGCACGAAGCCTTGCACACCCCCACCCTCTCCCTGCCCCCACAAAGAGCCCTGAGCCAAGTCGGAGCGAAAGCACCACCCTGTGCAGGGGCTGGGTGTCAGTGCTGGCCCATGCTGTCTGATAACACACAGCAAGGTGGACTTGGTGTCACAGCCACCTGCACATTTCCTTTGCCAACCTGTAACAAGTGCCTCCAACTTTCTGCTCTCCTCAGCCCCTGGGAGGCTTTGTTGGTAATGGTCCTCAGGGGGACCCATTAACACTCCCCGAAACTTGGGATTTAATTCTGACTTTAACTTCTTCAGTGTTTTTCTCAGTTCCCTCTCAGTATCTGAGGTTCATGGGCTCAGCACCACATACACTCGAGGGGGGATTAAAAGGTCAGAAGCCCTAACAAGCCATGCCACTCCCCAGCATTTTCTTGAGGTCTCAGTTCTTGTGAGGCTAAGTGGAGAGCTCTCAGGAGGGCACTTACAAGAGGAAGATTTCAATGAGCGACCAAAAAAAAATCGGATGCTGGCTTTCACAGTTTTCTTCTTTTTTCAGCCCCGAGAATCCCTGTTATCCACATTGCTGGATTCCTATTGATTCAGAGGGTCTCCTAATGAAACCTGGATGTGTAGGAAAGGCAGGATTTCTGGTACGGGACATGTGTGGACAACCCTCCTCCTCCCCTCCCCAGCCCGGCCAGTTCTCCCATCAGCCCCTGGGGACCTACTTCGCTCTTGTTAACATCGAACCCTTTTCCACTCGCCTCTGTAGCTGAGTGTTATAGCTCCTGTGCCCCAAGTCCCACCTGCTTCCCTTAGAGAAGTGGATGTTATCGCTAGGCCACTCTTCTTCATTTTTGAAGGGTCCTGGAGAACAGGAGAGGTGCCTGACGAATGGAAGAAAGCCCATGTCACTCCAGTCTTCAAAAAGGGTAAGAAGGAGGAGCCAGGAATCTACAGGCCTGTCAGCCTCCCCTCCATCCCTGGAAAGGTGATCCTGGAGGTCCTCACTAAGCATGTGGAGGACAAGAAGGTGATCAGGAGGAGTCAGCATGGATTCACCAAAGGGAAATCATGCTTGACCAAGCCTTCCAGGACAGTGAGGTGGATGGAGAACTGGCTGGATGGCCGAGCTCAGAGGGTTGTGGTCAGTGGCACAGTCTAGCTGGAGGCCTGTGGCTAGTGGTGTCCCCCAGGGCTCAGTCCTGGGTCCAGTCTTGTTCAATGTATTCCTCAATGACCTGGAGGAAGGGACAGAGTGCACCCTCAGCAAGTTTGCTGATGATACTAAACTGGGGGGAGAGGCTAACACACCAGAAGGCTGTGCTGCCATTCAGAGGGACCTGGACAGGCTGGAGAGGTGGGCGGAGAGGAACCTCCTGAAGTTCAACAAAGGCAAGTGCAAGGTCCTGCACCTAGGCAGGAATAATCCCATGCACCAGGACAGGCTGGGGGTTGACCTGCTGCAAAGTGGCTCTGCCGAGAAGGACCTGGGAGTGCTGGTGGACAACAAGTTAAACATGAGGCAGCAGTGTGCCCTTGTGGCCAAGAAGGCCCATGGTATGCTGGGGTGCATTAGGCAGAGTGTTGCCAGCAGGTGGAGGGAGGTGATCCTGCCCCTCTCCTCAGCCCTGGGGAGGCCTCACCTGGAGTACTGTGTCCAGTTCTGGGCTCCCCAGTACAAGAGAGACATGGCACTCCTGGAGAGAGTCCAGCGGAGGGCTACCAAGAGGATTAGAGGGCTGGAGCACCTCTCCTAGGAAGAAAGACTGCAAGAGCTGGGCCTGTTCAGCCTGGGGAAGAGAAGCTTGAGAGGCGATCTCATCAACGTGTACAAGCATCTGAAGGGGGAGTGTCAAGAGGATGAGGCCAGCCTCTTCTCCGTGGTGCCCAGCGACAGGACAAGAGGCAATGGGCACAAACTGAACCACAGGCAGCTCCATCTGAACCTGAGGAAAAACTTCTTCCCTGTGAGAGTGACAGAGCATTGGAACAGGTTGCCCAGAGAGGTAGTGGAGTCTCCTTCGCTGGAGATATTCAAAAGCCGTCTGGATGTGATCCTGGGCAATGTGCTCTAGGTGACCCTGCTTGAGCAGGGAGGTTGGACGAGATGATCTCCAGAGGTCCCTTCCAACCTAAACGATTCTGTGATTCTATGATTCTGTGCCTCAGGGAGAGTTCGGAGGCCCTCTCACCTCAGGGGACAGAGTCTGGCACCCGAGAGGGGGACTCACCCCATTACCCAAGGCAAGTCTCCGTGGCAGGGAGGAAATGCCTGGGGCTCGGCCTCTCCCTCCCCACTGACCATGGTGGGGGGCTGGAGGGACCAGCTCAGGCCACCAGGGCTCTCTCAACCTGAGTGAGGCAGTGAACAGACAGATGTCTGCAGGGAGGTGAGGGGAATCCCATTCACAGCATCTCTCCTGACTTTGCGTTGTCCTGGTTCCTCAGTCCTCTGCCTCAGTTTCCCTTTCAAAGGAGCATGTCCCAGAGTTTGAGTGACCAGAGATATGGCGCAAGCTATGTGCCAGAAGTGTTCACAAAGTTTCCAGCAGGTCAGAGGTTTCAGTCTCCTTGGAGAGCCAATTACACATTGCTCCCTCTCTGCAGTCCCTGGGGAGAGACCAGCTGCAGCAGGAGCCTTCAGAGACTCGTTAGTGCTTTAAACCCCAGGACACTGCAGAGAGCAGGGGGGATTCAACTGCTGCTGGACACAACTGCAGGAGGGGCTGAAAGAAGATGGCAAGGGCGGAGCAATGCCTGAGCGCTGGGTTGTGGTTTGCAGAGAGCTCAGGGAAGAGAAGGACGTGGTGGGCAAGAAGCAGAGGGCGAGACCCCAACCTCCATCATCATTGCCCAACACCATCAGTGCAGAGATCACCACCTCATCCAGAGGCCTGCAGCTTTGTGTTGTGTCTTCTGAGTCAGGTCCGTTCCTTTTTAGCTCTTTAGGCTTTGCACAGTGGCATCTATGGGTGAGGAAAGTGATGGGCATGTCCTTTCCTGGGTGTCTTCTACTCCAGCTCCCCCTTCCCTCCACACGTTTCTTCTGATACCCTTGTTAGCAGAGCAGAGTGCTGGGGAGCTTGTCTGTTGGTGCAGAGTTAGTTTGTGCCTTTGCTGCCCCTGAGCCAGCCCAGAGCTCCGTGAGCACAGCTGGCAGTGCTGAGGTTCAGCTGCTGGGCTGTGCCACCAGGCAGCCCCAAGCCCCTCCCAAACCATCCTGGAGGGGGATCTACACCAAGCGAATGATCTCCCCTGTCCTCTTCCCTCTTGCCCTGCACCAAATCTCTTCTCCTCATATTGGCTGATAGCTCAAGTGTCCATCTTCTCTCAGGTCCAGCTCCCTTTTCTCTCTCAAGCCCACGCAAAGGCTCTCTGAGAGCTCTCTAAGGAAGTCCTGCTGCACAGTGCCGGGGATGTCCACTCCTGAGCCACGCACTGTCGAAGGAAGCACACGCCCTGTCCCTTCCAAATACAACTGCTTCGGAGAGCTGAGGTCAGCCGTTTGGTGCAGGGCCCATGCTCCTGCCCTGAGGAAAAGGGCACCTGGCATGATGTGCTCGCAGAAAGGGGTCTCCTGGCCTGCTAGGAATGGTGGCTGCTATTCAGAATAACTTTGGGTGCCAGAAAGACACTGTCACAGTCGGAGTGAATGCTTTCTGTCCTCTGCCTCTACTCCAAGCAGGAAAGGAGCACCTCCGAGGGGCAGCTCACAGATGCATGGCTTAACTCTGTGGAAAAACCTAGTTCCCTCCTTTCAGTAGTCATGAGGGCCCTAAAGGGAACACCAATGCGGTCAGGGAAGTGCCAGGCTCCGTGTTTTCTCTGACAGCAACTTCCTTCCTGATTCTTCTGCACAAGAAAGAAGGAAAGAAACAGATGTTTTTTCTTGTAGGTTGCCTCGTTAGGAAAAGAGGAATGAGGGACCTGTGGTGCTCTGTGGAGGAAGGGGAATGGGACAATCGCACATTTCCAATGGAGTTTCTCCTGCTGGGAATGAGGAATGTCCCCTCACTCCAGACACTGCTCTTCCTCCTCTCGCTCATCATCTACTCAGGAACGATGGTGGCGAACATGCTCATTGTTGTGCTGGTGGTGGCAGACCGGCACCTGCACACCCCCATGTACTTCTTCCTGGGCAACCTGTCCTCCTTGGAGACCTGCTACAGCTCCACCATCCTGCCCCGGCTGCTGGCCAGCTTCCTGACCGGCAACAGGACCATTTCTGCTCATGGCCGTATGGCTCAGCTCTATTTCTTAGTTTCCTTTGCAGTTAGTGAGTGTTACCTGCTGGCCATGATGTCCTACGATCGGTACTTGGCCATATGCCAGCCCCTGCTCTATGCAAGCCTCATGAGCTAGAAGGTCTCTCTACAGCTGGCAGCAGCCTCTTGGCTACTGGGAGTGCTTATCTCTACAGTAGTCACTTCTTTCTTATCCCACTTAAGGTTTTGTGGCCCCAATGTTATTGACCATTTCTTCTGTGATTTTACCCCTGTGCTGAAGCTTCTCTGCAGTGACACCAGGGTGATCACACTACTAGCTTCCATAATATCTATCCTGAATACAGTTTTCCCTTTCTTAGTCACACTGGCCTCCTACGTGTGCATCATAGCTGCCATCCTGAGGATCCCATCTAGCAAGGGCAAGCAGAAGGCCTTCTCCACCTGTTCCTCTCACCTCACTGTTGTCACTGTTTTCTATGCCACCATCATTGTCTACCTGATGCCCAGAACCCCCCAGCTGAGGCAGCTCAACAAAGTGTTCTCCTTTTTCTATACCATCCTCACACCCCTGGTCAATCCCCTCATCTACAGCCTGTGCAACAGGGAGGTCAGGGAGGCCCTGAGGAAAGGGCTCAGCAGAGCTTTGGCCAGCTCCATGAGCTCCAAGTACTGCTGTGCCAGGGTGGTAAAATCACCTCTGGTGCATATGTGAACTGCCAAGGAGACAGTGGGGGAAGGTGTGTGCTCACCACCAGGAACCCCTCAGGGAGTATGCGTTTTGTGAGGTTGATACGGAAAGGGAGGGAAGAGGTCATTAGAAAAACACAAATATTTCTCCAGGTCATCTAATAAAAGTCTGATGAAAAAGATGTGTGTATGTGTGTGTTTCTAGATGGCTAAGGGTACATGAAACAAATCCCACACCTAGAGCTATGACCCTTTAATAAGCTCCAATGGGGCAACCCTTGTCATGTCCAGCGATTTCACATCTTGGCTAATATCCCAGTTTACTGCCCCTATTATTTCCCAGCCCCTGAGCTTCCTTTCCCATCTCTGCAAGGACAAGTGGTCTTTTCTCCTTCCTTTTCACAAGATTAACTGACTCAGTGCTGAGCTGCCAGAAACTGTCTCAATAGCAATATCTATGCTGTCCTCTGTCCATCTGCTGCAGCATTTTGAATCACTCTTTGGAAGAGGGAAACAGAGTGGGAGAAATGAGCTGAGACTTAGGATTGTAGGATCATAGGAAACTTCAGGTGGGAAGGGACCTCAGTGGGTCTCAAGCCCAACCTCCAGGTCAAAGCTGGTGACCTATGAGGTCAGATCAGGTTACTCAGGGGTTTATCCAGCTGGGTCTTGAGAAGCTCCATGGATGGAGACTGCACAACTTGTCTCGGTTGCCTCTGTCTCTCAGCCCTCATTTTAGAAAGTTTCTCCCCATCTCCAGTCAGAACTTCTTTCGTTTCAGCTTATGCCTGTTGACTCTCATCCTCACACCGTGCACTGCTCAGAGGAGCCAGAGGTTACCCTCAGGTCCCCCTGAAACCCTCTCTTCCCCAGGCTGAACAAGGCCAGCTCCCTCAGCCTCCCCTCCCACGGCAAGGGCTCCAGCCCCTGAGCCCCTTGGGGGACCTCCCCTGAGCTTGCTCAAGTTTGTCAATGTTGTTCCTGTAGTGGGGGGCCCAACTCTGGGCACAGCATCTAAATGGAGGTCCAACGAGTGGTGAGCAAAGGTGGATGTTCACTTCCCTTGAGCTACTGGCTGTACTCCTGGGCATACAGGCCAGGGTGCTCTCCCCCAGCCATCTGACCACCTTTACTGATGGCTCTCTGCCCTCTCTTGCTTTTCATCCAGACACAAAGCCAGGGGCTCCCCACCAACTCCCTCTGGGTGTCCTGTTGAACCACAGCACAAGTGACATCCCAGTTTCCAAAAGTTCAGCCTGAACTTCTCATAATGTATCTCATAATTGTTTTGTCTCTTTCTCCTTCTCTTGCTATTTCCTATTACCAAGAAACTCTCCATCACCTCTGAAACCACCCTTCAAGCACTCACAGGCTCCTACTGGAATGCCCTTAGCCTCCCCTTCACCAGGCTAAAGAAGGCCACATCCCTCAGCCCCTCCATACAGGCTTTGTGCTTCAGGACCCTACCCCCACCTTGGGAGACCTCCCCTGGACCTTCTCCAGGTCCTCCCCATTCCTCCAGCACTGGGCAGCCCACACGGGGACACACTCTTCCAGATGTGGCCACACCAGTGCTGAGTCAAGGGGGATGGGGACTGCCCTTGCCTGGGTGGCCATGGTCTTCCCGAAGCAGCCCCATATGCAGCTGGCCTCATTAGTGCAAGCATGCACTGCTGGCTCCTATGGCATCCCTTGTCATGTCCAGGCCCTTCTCCTCAGGGTCACTCCTCTGACGGTCAGCTCTCAGCCTGCCCTGATGCACAGCGTTTTCTGCTCCCCCATGCAGGACTAGCCGCGTTTCCTTGCACAACTTCATGGGGTTTATGTTGGACAAAACCCCAAGTTTCTCAAGGCCGCTCTGGACTCAGGCTCCTTTGTGTCAGCTCTTAATGTGCGTGTACAGATGGCTCGTCCTGTCTTGCTGTGCCTCTGACAGGATAACAGCATGAGGCATTGCGGGACACTGTGGATAATAAAAGGAGGTGCTAGTTTAACGGAGCTGCTGGCAAAGGTAGAAATCACCACGGACACCATCTCAGAGAGGCCCAATGAATGTACAAAGGAAGTATAAGCAGGGCCAGTGGAGATTAGGAAATAGGTGTGTGCTGACTGCATGGGCGGGCATCAGGATGGTAAAAGAGAACACCTTGTCAGGTGGAAAAGAGGGCATAATGCAATAAAAGGTGAAGGAAAAGGAAAAAAAAATCAGTGCTCACTGCGGGTACCTACCTGCAAAGCACTCCTGAATCTGAATGACACTAACCAGAGCAGGACAAGAAACATGCAGTTGATCTGCTCCTACTTCTGTCTGACACACTGCCATGGTCACAGGGAAGCTGCAGTTTTCTCCCTGTGGTCAACATGAGAAGACACAGGGTGGAAGAAAATGCAAAAGGATTCATGGTGGAAGGGGCCTCTGGAGGTCTTTAGCCCAATCTCCTTCCCACAGCAGGGTCAACTATCAGATCCTACCAGGTTGCTCAGGGCTTCGTTCATTTAGGACTTGAAAACCTCTGAGGATGGAGATGGCACAACCTCTCTGGGCAACCTGCCCCAGTGTTCCACTGTCTGCAGGGGTAAAACATTTTTGCTTATCCCCAGCCTGAACCTCTTGTTTCAGCTAATGCCCATTGGGCCTCCTCCTCCTGTCGTGTACAACAATGAAGGGCCTGCCTCCATCTTCTTGACGACCTCCTGGTGGGTATGGGCAGGCTGTTCTTAGGTCTGCCCAAAGCCTCCTCTTCTCCAGGCTCAACAACTCCAGCACCCTCAGCCAGTGCAATCACCCCCATGCCACGTCTCTCTGCATGTGTCACACTCATTGGGCATCGTGTTGTAATGTGCAGGTGTTGTAGACTGTGAAGAGGGCCTGTTCTGGACAAGCAGTCCCTCATAATTAAACCTTGACCTGAAAACCTTCCAGGCCCAAGATTGATTTTTCTCCCTTAAATCCAATTTTAGCTGCACTTGTGTCAGCTTCGTACTGTTGCCTCTCATTGTCCTGCCAGGAATCTCTGTAAAGAGCCCTGGTTCTTTACTGGTGGGAAGCTTGAGTTGGGAAGCTGTGATGAGTTTCCTCCAAAAGTCTTCCCTTCTCCAGGCTGAACAAGGCCTGAACTCTCAGCCTCTCCTCCCAGGGCAAGTGCTCCAGCCCCCAAACACCTTGAGGTTCTGACACTGAACTCACTCCATGTCATCAACAGCGTTCTTCTCCAGGGGGGCCTGAATGGATGATGTATCTAGGTGGGTTCGGATAAGTGCTGAGTAGAGGGGCATCATCACTTCCGTCTTTCTCCTGGCTGTGCTCCTGTTCATGCAGCCCACAATGCTGTGGCCTCCGTTGCTGCCAGGGAACACTCTTGCCTCACATCAAGCTCGCTGCCCACAAAGACCGCCACGTCCTTTTCTGCAGAGCTGCTGCCCAGCCAGAACTCCCCAGCCTGTGTCACTGCAGGATGTTGGTCTATCGCAGGTGAAGATAGGGCATTTGTCCTTGTTGCATTTCACAGAGTTCCTGACAGCCCATTCTTCCCACCTGCCAAGCTCCCTCTGAAAGGCAGCCCTCAGGCACATGACTGTTCTGCCCCATTAGCTGTCATCTGCAACTGGGATAAGAGGTGTGTCCTCCAGGCCACTGATGAGCCTGTCAGACAGGTTGGGTTGCAGTGTAGACCCCTGCACCCTCCACTTGTCACTGGCTTCCAGGTAAAGCCTGACCCACTCACAAAAACCCTCTGAGCTCCATCATCCAACCACTTGGTTTTTCACCCATCTGAATGTCTAGCCAGCCTGCTGTAAGGCCTCCCTTGGATACAAGAATGTTGGGGGAGACAGTGCCAGAAGTCTGGCTAAAATCATGGTGAATGACATCTCCTACTCTTTCTTCTCCCACAAGTACAGGTCTTTTATCACAGAAGGCAATCACGTTGGTCTGGAACTATTTATGTTCAGTAAATCCGTGCTGACTATTTCCAGGCACCTTCGTGTACCCAGAAATGTGATCCAAGATGGATAGCTCCAGGACACACTCCTCACTCAAGTGAGGCTGAACGGCCTGCAGCTCCCCGGCTTGTCCTTGTGGCCTCTTTTGAAGATAGGCACAACATAATCCTTTTTCCTGCACTCAGCCCTCGGGCACTGTGGGTTGGTATTCTCGCCTGGAGTCCTGACTCTACTACGCACAACAGCCCAGGAGACTCTGCTGGTGAAGACTGAAGCCAAGACGACGTTCAGTTCCTCACACCTATCTCCATCTGCTGTTCCTAGATTCCCTGCCCCATGCAGCAGTGAGCCCACATTTTCCTTCTTTACTCTTTCACTGTTACTGAAGCAGCAGCAGCTCTCCTTCAGGCTCGTGACATCCCCTGCAGGGGTCGATGCTAGGGCAGCTTGGGCTTCCCTAACACCATCCCTTCTTCACTGGACAGTATTTCCAAATTCCTCCTTTGCAGCCTCTCCTTTCTTCCCCTATCCTTGTGTTGCCTTGTGGCCCTGGAGCTCAGGCCTGAGCTCCCTGTTTAGCCAAGCCAGGGTCCAGAGATGCCTGCCAATTTTACAGACTGTCAGTATGGAGCTTTGTTGTGCTTTGTGGGTGCTGTCCAGGTAGGAAAGCTGAGGTGCGCTGAGGCACTTGCCCAGCAACCCCTCCAAAAGGACATGGCTTTCCTATAGGTCCCATGCTGCTTCTGCAGGAGACATATGGCTGTCTGGGTTGCCCCAGGAACCTGACCTGGACTGCAGGCCTACTTTTGTCATTAAATCAAGCACCTGCACTGCACTACATCAGCTGTTTGCAGTGTAGGGATCTGCTTGTGTCTCAGCTTAAGAATGAGTGGAGCTCTAGTCGTAGTAGGCATCTAGTGTCCTTTCATATGGCCTGGGAAATTCCTCAGCTGGCCCCCACCTGGGGTTCTAGAAGGATGTAGGTCTCATAGTTGCTCCATCAGAGCCAGCAGACACTGGCACATGCCTTGCACCACCTCTGTCTCTTCAAATGTCACCAGGTGTTTGTGTGTGAGCAACTGACTCCCACCCTCCATCTCTAGTGGTTACAATGGCAGCGTAGACAAGGGGCTTACCTGCAGGCAGCCATGTTGTGCACACTTCAGCTTGGGCAAGGGGAATCCCACCTCCTGTGTGTTTCTGGAGTTCATGGGAGAGAGCTGAATCCAACCCCATCCCAGGGATTTCTAAAACCGTCATGCCATGCCCAGATTGACTCATCGGAATCAATACCTGAACCATGCGAAAATGACCTCCCTCCTTGTCCTTGACTAGGTGTTCTGCCTATTTAAGAGATGGGAATCAGGTCTTCCAGAGTGGGACAGGTCCACCTCTTGCAAATAACCACCCTCTGATGAGACAAAATGCAATGCAGGAATCAGTGTTTACAAACTTCAGTGTTCAGAAAGGGACCATAGGTGATAGGATTTCAGTAGACTGCAGTGAACATTTCCCAGGAAGAGGGTGCACAAGCGACAGAGCAATTCATGCCTTAAGCTGGACCTCTGCTCCTGAGCGGGGCCAGGCTCCGGGGACCGAGGGAGCTGCTGGCAACCAGGCAGCATGGCCGAGAGACAGCTCTGGGCAGCAGCAGCTCCTCTGCCAAGAGCAGCGGGGCTCCGGGCACTGCCTGCTGCTGCTGCTGACAGGAGATGAGGCGAGAGGGAGAGAAGTGAGAGGCAGTGTGGAGTGGGAGGAGCGAGGAGAGCTCCTTGCGGGGGAAATCTGCACAGCCCTTTGCATGCTAAGTCTCTGGCTGCAGGGTAACTGCAGGGTAACTTGGATTCCCAAACCTTCACTCTTGGAGATCGCTAGGTCTGTGAGAAACTTCAGCAAACCCCTTCAACCCCACCTCAGCCTGCAGGCAGCCCCAGCAGCACCTTTATTGCTTCATAAGGGTTTTTCTGACCTGCTCCTTGGGACCTGTGAGCACAGAGATACCCCTGCCCAGTGCCCTGTCCTGGCAGGTTTCTGTAGGGCAGAACTGAGTGTGCAGAGGGTGGGATGGGGTCTGTGAAAACCAGCAGGGAAAAGACATTGGGAGAGAGCAAGAGCTCCCAGCAGAGAGAGCGCCAGGCAGCAGAGACGGGCTGGGAATGAGAGAGAACTGCTAACAGAAACATCACAGGAGGATGGGTTTGGGCAAGTGTTGATCAGTCCCTGCAAGGCAGACAGCTTTCTCTGAGCCAGCCCCGCATGTCTTCTCTCCCACCCAGCAGAGCCTCTGCCCTCACAGCCGTGGAGTCCAGGGCATGAGCCACCCGCTCTGCAGCCAGACCTGCAGCAGAGGAGAGGGGCATCTCTCCTGCCACGGGCCCCGTTTTGTGCTGCCCGACAAAGGGGCTGAGTGACTGCCCTGCAATGTCACCACCCAGCTGGGGAAGGTGAAGGCTTTCCCGACTGCCCATCTGTCCCTCTCTCCTTGCCTCCCGTGGCAGCAGGAGTGTAGTGTTGCTCCTTGTTTCCCCTCCTCTCCGTGCTGCCCTTGTTCTTCTCTCGGGTTCCCTGGGGTTGGTGGGTTTTCAGCTGCAGCTCAGACCCCTGCCCTGCGAGTTGTGCCACAGAGGTCTCTGCTTGGGAGTGAGGTGTCTGCAGCCCCCTTCTGACCCGTGCAGGTCCAGGAAATGCAGTGGGTGGGGAGGGGAGTGGAGCTGACTGTCCTGTAAGGAGAGCCCATCTGCAGTCCTAACAGTCCTTGGACCATTTCCCTGTGGTGTCCTGGCAGGCTTGGGGCTGCCCTCCAGAAGGGCACCGCTGCCTCATACCACCATCTCTGTGATGTGTGAGGGAGCTGTGAAGAATCTTCAGAGATGCTGGGCGTATGGAGATGGTGTTGGGAAGCTGTATGTGGGCAGCTGAAAAGAGCCGTGTGTGTGCTTGGCTAGAAAGGGGAGTGTGGAGACGTCGCTCTGGTGCCCTGAGGAAGGGAGAGAAGGTTGGAGACCCACACTTGGGACCTGGGCTCGTCTGCTCTCAGCAGGGGCTAGATTCTTTTTTGGGCAACAGATGAGAGTGACCATCCTGCAGCTCAAAGAGCTGCAAACACAGGACAGCTGAGAACAAGACTAATAGACAGACAAGCTGTCCTCCCTCTGCACCCGGGGACAGGGAATTGGTCTTTCTCAGGAGTCACAGCAGAAAGGCTGAGACTTTCTGCCTTTTGAGGAAGACTGCCCAGGGGGCACAGGGGCATCTCACAGAAAATAAACATTAGGAAGAAATCCCTAAAGCTCTGTTCCTCAACCCTCATTCTTCAGAACAGGTGGTGAAGATGCTGAAATATTCCTTCCACCTGCCCAGTGGCTTTCACCTGACAGACCTTGTGACTGTCAGAGCTAGTCACCCCCACTCCCATGTCCCCACTGCCCTACAGCAGGATGGACAGACTGCCCTGGAGCCCATGGGCAGAGGCCTCTGCTCCTCACAGCACACTCCGCCAGTGCACAGGGGAGCTCAAGCAAGGCAGCTGCACACACATGCTCTCCGTGAAGAGAGAGGCAGTACGGGGGGTTGGATGAGAACTGGAACATTTCAGGGTTTCTTGAAAAGCATCTCCTAACTTCTCCATGTCTTTTCTTCTTTGGACAGTCCCACATGCCTGGAGGGAGCAACATGTCCAACAGCAGCTCCGTCACTGAATTCCTCCTGGCATTCGCAGAAACCCGGCAGCTGCAGCTCTTGCACTTCTTGCTCTTCCTGGGCATCTACCTGGCTGCCCTCCTGGCCAACGGCCTCATCATCACCGCCATAGCCTGCCACCACCGCCTCCACACCCCCATGGACTTCTTCCTCTTTAATCTCTCCCTCCTCAACCTGGCCTCCATCTCCACCACTGTCCCCACATCCATGGCCAATTCCCTCACGGACACCACGACCATCTCCTACTCGGGATGCGCTGCCCAGGTCTTCCTGGTTTCCTTCTTGTTTGGAGGAGAGATTTCTCTTCTCACTGTCATGGCCTATGACCGCTACGTTGCCATCTGCAGACCCCTGCACTACGGGACCCTCCTGGGTGGCAGCAGAGCTTGTGTCCAAATGGCAGCAGCTGCCTGGGGCAGCGGCTTTCTCAATGCTCTCCTGCACACTGCCAACACATTTTCCATACCTCTCTGCCAAAGCAATGCTGTGGGGCAGTTCTTCTGTGAGATCCCCCAGATCCTCAAGCTCTCCTGCTCACAATCCTGCCTCCGGGAAGTTGGGGTTGTTGTGGTTAGTGTTGGTTTATTTTTTGCATGTTTCATGTTCATTGTGCTGTCCTACGTACAGATCTTCACAGTTGTGCTGAGGATCCCCTCCGAGCAGGGCCAGCACAAAGCCTTCTCCATGTGCCTCCCTCACCTGGCCGTGGACTCCTTGTTTATCAGCAGTGCAATATTTGCCTACCTGAAGCCCTCCTCCCTCTCCTCCCCATCCCTGGATCTGGTGGTGGCTGTTTTGTACGCAGTGGTGCATCCAGCACTGAACCCCCTCATCTACAGCCTGAGGAACAAGGAGCTCCGAGATGCCCTGAGGAAAGTGATTGCATGGGCATTTTTCAGCAGTGCTAAAATTGCCTTTGCTCTCAACAACTGAATCCCAAACTGTCCCAAACCAGGACTCAGTTTTGTTTTTTTATTTTATTTTTATTATTACTATTGTTACTGTTATGATGATGATGATGAAATTTATTTGTTATCATTTTGCTACATAAATGCTTGCAGTTCACCCCGGTTTTAATGCCATGTCTCACCTGGTGGCCACGCAAAACTGTCTAACGCCAGGTCAGAGCTGGCTCCCTCACAGTATCTTGGTAATAAAGGCAGTTCTAGCCAGTGCCATGTCTGAAGGCTGGGTGCTTCTTCCAGAGCTGGTGTCAAATATAGGCCCAAGGAGAGCAGCCCACAAGGGCCTGCTGGGCAGCCTTGTCCATGGGGTCAGGAACAAAAAGCTCATCATCCTGTTATGATCTCTTAGACACCAAGGCATTTAGGATTGAGGAGTCCCCCCTCAGTGTCCAGTGACAGGGGAGATGAGGGATTGTCACTGTTGTACATAGCCGGGGCTGTCGCACATGTTCAGGCACAGTGTCAGATGTCCCTCCTTCTGGAGGGGAAGCTGGAGGTGCCAGGAGAGCACAGGGGCTCTCCTGGGACAGCGTGTGCCTGGGGTGGGCAGCGAGAGGAGCCTCACAAAATGAGAAGTCCCCCAAGGTGGAGTCCCTTAAAGGGAAAGCACGAAACGCAGGTATCCACAGGCACAGGAGGACTCTGCAGTCCCAGGAGAGGCAGTGGGGACCCAGCTGGCACGGGGCACGGGGCACGGGGAAGGGAGACGGGAGAGTGATTCATGTCATCGTTAATGAAATACCATGTGTTGGATCTCTGGAGGGATTAGAGGCCATGGATCCCCATTCGGTTGGGTCTGCTTCCCACCTGCACCAGCATGGCCAGTGCAGAGTCACCCCCGTGGCCCTGTGGCCCCACCGTCTGCTCGCTCTCCAGAGCAGCACTGCCAGCTCGAGACCCTGCGGGAGAGCAGGGGAAGGGGTGCAGGAACAGTTATTGAGGTCAGAGGAGGGATGAGGAGACATCAGAAGGAAGTGGAGCTGGGCTTGAAATGGTCTTGGAGAGAAAAATGCTGACATTTTATCCAAGACAATGGTCACACTGTGGCTACACTAAAGTGTGTTCACGTTGCAGAGCCAGAAGTCCTTGGTGTTCTGGCTTCCCGTATGGCCTGGGAAGTGGCTGAAGAAGGAATAACTCTCCCCACCTTCCCTGGTCATAGTGTCATCATCACTTTTGACAGGTGGCACCAAAAGGAAGGCTGGGACCCTGTGCCAGCACTTGTCTTGAAGGAAGCAGGACCCAGCAGCCAGATCAGTTTGCTGCTGTCCCTCAGGCCCTATCTCCAGCACACAGTCTTGAGACAATCTCCCCCAGGCCGCGTGCTAGCCTTTACCCCAAAAGTCACCTCCAGACAGGGCTCTGCACCCAGCTGGAGGACTGGGCATCCAGCTGTGAGCCCTAGGAGAATGAGCCCCCTGCTGGGTCCTCTACAGGGCTAGCAGGGAGTATGCAGAGGAGGTCCTGGGAGCGTCTACTGGGCCTGTAGACCATCCTCATGCCCATGGAGACTCTCAAGCAGGGTCCCTCAGTGCAAAGATCCAGCCCAATTTGTTGTTGTGTGAACAGAGAGGAGAAACTGCCCCAGGAAACTCCTCACAGACCCCTTTCAGCACTGCCTTTCCCCACAGTCGTGGTGAGGAGTGACCTTTGCATGTGACCAGCTCCATCTCCCTGCTGGGCTCAGCCCCTGTATGGTGGGATGGCCAGTCCTGCCTGGCCTCTCTCCAGACCCAGACCCCAGCAGACCCTGGAGCATGGCTGTTTGCTTTCCTCAAGGTGGGCTGGGCAGGGGCTGGGGATGGGGGGGAGGTTGCAAAGCAGGAGGGCCGTGGAGGCCACGGCACCGAGGGCTGTTGGGGGGCCATGCTGGGGGGACGTCTCCTCACTCCTGAAGGCAGCCTATGCTGTGCGGTGCCTGCACAACGGTGCCATGGGGCCGCATGCCGGGCAGCAGGGCGGAGGCAGAGCAGGGGTGGGACGCAGACAGGAGCCACGAGACTGCTGGAATGTGACAAATGTCCGCAGCCCCCAGCGAGACAGGGCTGTGCTGTGTGGTGGCTCCAGGGAGGCCAAGGGGCACCGTGGTGGGAGGAGCAGGGTGGAGAGCAGCAGGCACAGGGCTCCCAGCAGCCCCTCTGCAGCTGAGAGGGAAGGAAGGAGGGAAGGAGGGAGAGAAGGAGGGGGAGAGGGAGGGAGGGAAGAGAGAGAGAGAAAAGGAGAGAGGGAAGGAAGGAGGGAGGGAAGGGAGGAGGGGGAAGGAAGGAAAGAAGGGGAGGGAAGGAAGGACGGAAAGGGAAGGAAGGCGGGAGGGAAGGAAGGCGGGAGGGAAGGCAGAAGGGGGAGGGAAGGAAGGAGAGGCAGAGGGAAGGAAGGAGGGGGAAGGAAGAAAGAAGGGGAGGGAAGGAAGGATGGAAAGGGAAGGCAGGAGGAGGGAGGCAGCAGCTCAGGGAGGGCGGGAGGGGAGGCCCAGCAGAGGCCAGGGCAGCCCTGGGGGCCCAAGGGCCGCTGTTGCTAGGCAGCACCGGGGGCGGGGGGGCAGGAGGAGGCCACGTGACCTGCAGCTGGTGCCGTTGCCAGGCAACGCCGGGTGGGGCTGCAGCAACCCTGGGGGAGGGATCCCGGCCCTGAGGTGGGGGGGTGAGGGGGGCAGGTGTGGGGGGGCAGCGTGTGGGGCTGGGAGAGGTGGGGAGCCAGGCCCTCCGCGGCCCCCGGCCCCGCTGCCCCGGCCGTCATGGGGCTGGGGGCCGCCGGGTCCATGGCCGCCCCCTGCGCCCGGCAGCCTCTGCTGCCTCCTCTGCGCCGCCACTGCTGAAAAAGCCCCCAACGTTTCCAGAGGTCGCGGTCACTCTGGAGCGGAACGATGGCGCACGCTGCTCACGTTAACGCCACCAGGCACCTCTGAGGCTGCTCTTTTGCAGCGCCCGGTTTCTGTGACCCTGCAACATGTCCTGCCCTTCTTCCCCAGCCAGAAGAAGAGCTGATGGCACTAGCGTCTTTTCTGGCGTGTCTCTCCTGATCCGTTCCCTGCTGTTGCGTGTTGGACCTGGTGACCTGGCACCTGCCCGAGACCCGGCCAAGGGAACCGCCCAGCTCCCAGCGGGGGCACAACCGGGAGCAGGTTTCGCTGGGTCTGCTTCTCGAGCAGCAATCGGGCAGTCGGAGGCCCGGGGAAGCACGACCCGGAGACCCTCCAGCTGGCTCTGGCCAAGAGTTGCCTCAGGAAGGGAAGAAGAAATACGCCCGCTGGGTTTCTCCAGTGGGTTTTGGCGCGGCGGATAGGGCTCGCTTGCCTCCATCTTTGCGACAGCGCCCTGGAAAGGCGAGCAGAGGACCTGCGGTTGGCCCAGCACCAGAGGGAGGGCAGAGCCAGAGCCTCCGCGTCCTCCCAGCCAGTGTCCTCTCCTTCAAACCCCTTCAGCTGTCTGCCAGAGCAGTCACCTGTGCGATTCCCCGAACAGTTGCCCAGTTTTGCCTGGCTGTAAGGACAACCTGTCTTTGAGGTGCCTCTGTTGTTGTACGTAGCCGGCTGCAGTTGTGAAACATTTCTGCGGAAAAGGGACGTGAAGCGGCAAGCGGCACAAGGGAGGGAGCAGGAGCAGGGCTCTCCCCTGCCAGGGTGGGCGCCCGTCTCTCGTCTCTGGTCCCACCCTCTGTAGGCGTGCTCCGAGCACACACCGGGAGGGTATGGAGAGCTGACGGGTCCCCAGCTGGTGCGGCAGGGATGGGTGAGTCTGGCTTGAGTTCAGGGTTCAAGCAAGTCCTTCGCTGTTGAATGGGACCTTTGCGCTTGGCAGGTGGCAGTGAGCTGGCACCTGGCCGCCTAAAAAGCTACGCGCTGAGTGCTGCGCTGCTCCCTTGGCTGTAGCTGCTGCCGAATTGGCCAGGCCAATTGCCCCCTGCCCTGAGGAGCAGGAACGAGGGGCCTTCAGAGTGTCCTGCCTCCAGTCCTGCCCCCAGGGTCCCTCCCAGTCCCCTTTCCTTGGCAGAGGGTCTGATGTGAGTCTCTGCTGCCTACAGGAGGGCTCCAGGCTCGGCAGCATTTCCAGGTGACTTCATGGTTGTGTTCTTCAAGCAAGCAGCCCTCTCTGGGCAGGGCTGAGGGAGTGACTGCAAGCAAAGCCTCATGCTCCCCAGCACAAGATGGACGCAGCTTCTCAGCTTTGCCAGGAGAGGATGGAGAAGAGTTCCTCGGGCCAGGAGCAGCGCCATGAAAGCTGCATGTTCGCGCGGCAGTTCCTTGCTGGCCTGAGGCAGAGGCAAGCGCACGTTGGGAGGAGGGCAACCAGGGCCAGGAGCTGGAAGCTGCACCCCAAGCCAGAGGGGGCGTCCCCAAAATCAGCATTCTTCCTGCTGCCAGAGCTGAGGAGGGCAACCACTTTGTCCTCGGTCAGGGAAGTAGAAGAGCTGAAGGCCTGCTCCAACTCTGGAGTCTAAGCGAAAGGCAAAAGCTGTCGCAGCAAGGGAGGACACCGCGTTTATGCTGCTGTGGCTCCGTCAGGCTCAACCAGACTAAGGAGAATTCACACAAGCCCTTTATTCGGCACATGTCAGGAGGCAGTGCCTGCAGCAGAGGGGCAATGACGACCTGCCGCACACTCGCTCGCTCACGCAGGGGGAGCTGCTGGGCATGACGCAGGCTCTGCAGCACTCTCTGGGGTCGCCATGGGCTGAGCAGCCTGGGAGGGGAACTGCTGCTCTGGCTCTGCTCAAAGAGAGCTGTCTCACGGAGCAGGGCGCCACCTTCTCCACGCTCTCCGGAGCCGGTAGCACAGTGCTCCAAGGGTGAACCCTGATGGTGCCTTTTCCGCTGGAGCTCTCAGGAGCAGGATGGTCTGGCTTGCCAGAGACTGGATGCTGAGGCTGGTGTCACTCGGCATGCTTTGAAGGGCTGCAATACAAAGGAAGAGAGAAGAGATGAAAGCCCCGGGTGTGCGGAGACCCCAGGCATGGCCCCCGGACAGGGCCAAGCCCAGCCAGCCCTTCCCATCGCCCGCAGGCAGCAGGGAGGCCTAAGAGATCAGCTGGCGAAAGATGCAGTTGAGAAATGCCCCAAGCGCCCCGGCAATACTCGCCCCCTCCCGGTGCCCAGCAGGGGATCAGTGCTCGCTCCCCAGGCTCTGCCCTCCTCCGTGCCGCAGCTAGCACCACGCTGCCCCCACTCACCCTGGCAGATGTCCTGCAGCTTCTCCTCGCTCGGGTCGCTCATGTGCCGTCCGACGAGCCCTAGGTGTACACAGCCCATGGCAAAGCCCGCTGTCAGCACGCAGCCCCTGGGCACGCAGGCCCTGCCTGAGGCAGGCAGGGCTCCGGCAGCCCCAGGGCAGGTTCTTGCTGCCAGCGCAGCAGCCGGGACTGGGGCCAAGCTGCCCTGGGACAGAGAGGGGCCCCACAGGGGCTGGGACTCACCGAGGAACCTGACGGCCGCCTCCCGCAAGGCCTCCTGTGGGCTCTCCAAGTAGGGCAGGCTCTGCCGCAGGTACTCCTCCGCTCTGCTCCTGTTCCTCTCCAGCTGGGCAGAGGGCGAGGGCGAGGGCTTGGGGCAGACCTTCCCCACGCAGCCAGGCCAGGCCCTCCTGCCAGGGCCGCCTCCCCTCCCTTCCCATGCCAGGACGTTCATGGCTCCCAGTCAGGAGCCGTATGGCACCGAGGTCTGGAGGAAGCAGAGGGCAGAGCGCTCCCCAGGCCGGCTGAGGTGCCCTAGTGCTCACCAGGCCCGGCTGGGCCAAGGGCTCTTTCCGCATGCTGGGGGCAGTGTGGGGACAGGGCCCTGGAGAAGAGCCCACCGGGGCAGGGTGCTGGAGGAAGGGGAGCGCATGTGCAGCTCCAGAGCCCGCAGCAATGGGTGTGGGTGTGGACAAGGGGGCAGGCCTTCTGCGGGCCAGACCTTGGGGGCTTGGGGCTGTCCTTACCAGGCACTCGCCAATCTGCCACGTCTGAGCTGTCTCGAGCAGGTGCCTGAGCTGCTTCCACTTCAGGAGCTTAGCAGCAGCGAGGAGAGCTTCCCGAGCGGCCTGCAGAGCAGCAGAGAGTGGGAGATGCCACTGCAGCGCAGGCAGGAGATCCTGCATGCCCCGCACCTGGGCAAGGCTCAGAGCCTTTCCCAGGCTGTGATGGGAAGCTGCATGTGGGGAGCGAGTTGGGCTTTGATGCCCTGGGCAGAGATGGGGGCAACCACCATCTCGGGGCAGCAGAAGAGAGCTCGCCAAGAGCCTGGCCCAGGATGCCTGCAAGGACAGCTGGGAAGCCCCGAGGGACGCTAGTGCTGGGGCCTTGCTGGGCAAACCAGGCCAACAGGAAAAGCACTCCTGGCCCCACACGAGCAACCACTGTGGCCACACACCTGCGCCACGCTTGAGATCTCCTCGTGCGTGTGGAGAAGCAGTGGGAGCAGGCTGCTGTGCACGTGCTTCCGGATCTGCCGTTTCTGGGGGCCCACCACAGTTGCCAGCACGTGCCCAAAGAGCTGGATGGAGAGCTCTCGCACACGGGTAGACTCCTGGAGGGAAGGAAGATGGGAGGACCTCAGCAAGGGCTGCTGCAAGGCTGTGGTGAGCAAGGGGGTCAGTGGGGCTGCTGTGGAGATGACTGCTGCTGACGCAGCCTCTGCACGGAGGAGCTGTGGGCCAGATCTGCCACCAGCACAGAATGGCCCCAGCCCCAAGACGCGCAACACAGTGGCTTTCTCTAACATGTGGCAGCCAGGGAGAGCCAAGCCGTGGAGGTGTCTGTGCCTGGAAGGGCTGCTCTGGCCCTGGCCACACTCCCACCAGTCACCTCCTGGCTGACTCGCAGAGGAGCTCCCTGGGTAGATGTGCCAAGGAGGAGATGGGGGCCGGCCGTCGGCAGCAGCTCCTGGGCACATCCCACCTGCTGACGGTCCCCAAAATGCGCTGCCCTGGTGTGAACCCCCTGCCTGGGCCATGCACCTCTGCCCCACAGCCACGGCAGCAGAGCCCCCGCCTTTCCCACCAGCCTTACGTCATCAAAGAGTGGCCGGAGCTCCTCAGCAAGCTGCAGGGCGATGGGGTTGGCCTTCTTGCTGTCCAGGAGATGGAGCACGTGGCTGAGGATGGTGAGGGCCTTGGCACGGAAGGTGCTGTCAGCACCCGGCAGGTGCTCCAGGAGTGCGGGCAGCAGGCCTTGCAGACTTCTTGCCTACATGAAACAGAGAAGGCCCTTTGGGTGAAGCAAGGAGTGACTGCATTGGCACAAACGCTCTGGCTGTAGCAGCGACAGGACGGTGGGGGAGCTGGCAGCAGCTTCCCGAGCTCTCGATTCCTCCGCTGCCTTTCCCTCCGCTGCCTTACCCGCCACCTCCAGCCCCAGGCCACTGGCCTGACTTTGCCCGGCTGCCCCCTGCTCACTGTGTGGCGTCTCTCAGACAGCGTGACGAGGCCTGTGATGGCCATGTCGCGCATGGCCAAGCTCTGGTTCTGCAGATGCAATTGCAGGAAGCCCAGCACATCCTCATCAATCTCCTGCTCAAAGTCGGTGCAGTTCAGCAGCTGAAAGACAGCCGGCTGCAGAGTGAGCGACCGGCAGAGGCAGCAGGACTCCCCGCGTCCTCTGAACCATCTGCAGCCTGTCTGTCTTGGGCCTTTGTGAAGCGCTGGAAGGTAGAGAGCTGGCACCAAGGGTGCATGAGCTGCGAGTGGTTGTGAGCATCAGCCCGGCAGAAATGGCCTCTTGGCCGGAAGGAGGCCAGGCTGGGGTGACTGAGGGGAGTGCAGCTGCTGCGGGAGAGGAGCCCAGCTCCACCGACCAGCCACCCGCCCCTCTGCCCACGTGCCAGAGAGCCCAGTGTTTGCAGGCACTGCCCAGAGGCACCGCTCGCCACCAGGCCCACCTCAATGAAGACAGCCATGGCGGCGATCTCACGGTGTTTGTCTCCGCAGCTGAGTACCCTGACCACGTGGTCAAACATCCAGGCGCACTCATCGGCCGCGTTCATCCACAGCTCCCTGGTCGGGGAGGGGAGAAGGCACTGTGGGCACGGAGCTGGGCAGGCAAACCTCTTTGGGTGTGCGCCGCCACCCCGAGCCATCATCCTGCAGGCCAGGTCCTGCAGGGCAAGGTCGTGGGTGTACTCAGCCCCAGCAGCCGGTGGCGCTGGCTCAAGGAGCGGCGGTGGCCTTTCGCCACCACACCTTGTGAGGAGAAACCTGGCGTCTCACCCACTCAGGCTTATTTTGGTGAGAGAGCGGAAAAGCGCCCTTCCTACACCAAAGCTGTGGCCTTCGGGCACTCTGTCTCCAGGGCAGAAATGCTGGGGCAGACGAGGATGAAGAAGGCTCTCACCTAGTCAGCAACGTGACTCCTGTGTGGTAGGTCTCCTTGCTCATAAGCATGTCCCAGCCTCCCTGCCTCTCGATGGAGTCAGCCAGATGGGCATAGTCAGCATGGCAGAGCAGAGCTTTCATGGCCTGCACCGCGCTCCTGTGTGTAGAGCAAAGGCGGGTCGCACACGGAGGCCAAGCCCGGGCTCTGCGCGCATGGGAGAGACTGGGGAAGAGGGACGGAGCACCTGACGGGGCTGCCTGGAGGACACTTGTTCTCCTGGCCACACATCTGGCTGTAGTCTTGGAGGTCCTGCAGGGTGTACTCCAGGCTGAAGAAGGTCTGGAAGAGCACTGCTAGGTAGAGCTGGGGGAAAATGAGCTGCACTGGCTCTTTGCTGGCGGGCAGCAGGAGGATCTCGTTGAGGGCCCTGATTGCCTGCCAAAAACACCAGAGATGGGTCTGGCTGGAAAGAGATCACCTAAGCCAAGGCAAGCCAAGGCTCCTGTTTGCAACGGTGGCAAACGAGTCTTCTTGAGCCACAGGGCAGGTCCCCCTGGCAGGCCTCGTGGACCCCGCAGGTGGTCCTGGGCTCCTGGCCCCAGGCTGGGCCCCATGGGCAGGACTGAGTGAGGCCTGTGCTGGACACTCACAGTCAGCGGAAGGATGTAGCTGTCCTTTGGCATGTTGCTGTCCCGCCTGAGCAGTGGCTGGTCCCAGAGCCAAGAGAGCAGCTCCTTCAGCACCTCCTCTGCAGGGGAGTGCTCGGAGACCAGCGTCCTCCACATGGCCCCGGCGACGCTGCAGACGCAGAGCATGCTGTCGGGGGGGCTGCCTTGGCCACAGCTCCTTGGCCTGCGATAGCCCCGGAGCTGTCCTCAAGGCTGGCAGACCCCGTACCTGTCACACAGCAGGGAGGTGTTCAGCAGGCTCTCAACCACCTGATCAGGCTCCAAGCGGGCCATCTGGAGCAGGGCGTTGTTCAAGATGGCCTGGAGCGACGCCTCCCTGATGCCCATGAGGTTCTCATAGATGCTGCTCACCACCTCCGGCACCTGGAGGGGACAACACGGGTAAGAGTGGGACCGCCACAGGAGCGTAGCAGTTGCCTCAGGGGCCACTGAGAACTGCTTCCTTCCCGTCGCTCTTTGCTGGCCTCAAAGGCTGCCGGGTGCCTGAGAGCCCTGGCCTCCGCTCAGGGGGCTCAGAGCCCCGAGGGTGCAAGCCCAGGGCAGTGCGGCTACAAGCTGCTTACCCTGTCCAGCTCCGAGTCGGGGTCTCTCAAGACCGCCTCCATCATGCGGGCAACCACCTCGGTATGGGAGACCCTTGGTTCTGTCAGGCCCTTGATGGTGGTCAGGAGGAAGTGGGTCCTCTCGGAGGGGAAGAGAAAGCTCCCAAATATCTGTGGAGGGAAAGACACAGGGTGGCACCGTGCGTGCACCCCGAGGAGCAGAGAGAGTGGCTCCAGGAGTGGAGAGAGAGTTGGAGCAGGGCTGGCACAGTGCCCCCGGGCAAGCCGGGCGCAGGGGCTGTGCTGGGATGGGCTGAGGGCAGTGGGCAGTGGGCAGTGGGCAGTGGAGCTGCCGGGGTGCAGGTGGATGGCTGGGGTCAGGGTCACGGTGGGCTGGCCCTCCGGGGCCGCAGAGCTGGCGGGTGGCCAGGACAGCTGGAGCTGCTGCTCTGCCCCTGGGACAAAGCCTTTGGCTCCGCCAGGCTCAGGGAGAGCGGGACATGCCTCCGCCCGAGGCCTGGGAGGCTGCCGTGCCGGCTGCCCCCCACTGATGAGGGATGCGTTTGTTCCTGCAGGCGTGCTGCCAGCCCTGTGGCCAAGAAGGGCAGCGAGGGAGGAGCTTCTCACCGTGCTCTCGGCAGTGGCGTTGCTGGGCCAGAAGGCGTTTGGGCCTTCCCTCTGCCACTTCATGTCTGGAGGCGTCAGATCCTCCTCTGCCATCTTTCTACCTGTGCAGGAGGAGAAACCCCGAGCAGTCAGGAGGAACGATGGCGAGTTGGAGATGGCGGACTGAAGGCATTCAGCAGAGCTGTGTGGCTTGCCGAGAGGGCCAGCCCAGCCCAGCTTCTCTTACTCTCGCGCAGCAGAATGACCCTGTAGAAATGGTGGAGAGCCTCTGCTGCCCCATGGCTGATCTCCTGGTCCTTCTCGGCGCAGCACAGCGTGAGGTGGCCCATCAGCTGTCCCAGGAAGTCCAAAGGTGTCTTTTGGAAGAGGAAAGGGCCGGCACTGCTTCCTCCACAGCTGGGCGAGTCCTGGGGGGAGGCAGGAAGGACCGGGAGCAAGGCTAAGCTGCGGCAGCTGGGACCAAAGCCCTGGGCGCCACGCAAGAGCGGGCCCAGGCCAAGGGCCACACGAGCCAAAGCCCTGGAGGCATCTGCCCAGCCCTGCTCCCAACAGTGAGCAATGGGGTGCGGAGCCGTGTGTCCTAGCCTGCCCGCCCCTGCCCTCTGCCAGTTCTGTTGCCCACTGCTCCCGCTGGCCGCCTTGTCTGCAAGAGCACATCAAGCCACGTGCCCTCTCCTCCTGCCTGAGAGGAGAGTTGCCCACGGCCTGCAGCCACCCACTTACCTCCAGCAGAGAAGAGCTGCCCAGGAGCTGACTCAGCCGCACAATCCTCCCCACGGCCCTCTGGCGCTCAGCCACCCTCTGGGACGCTGTCAAGGGCAGCAGCACCTGAGGAGACCAAAGCCGCTGGTCGGCGCTGGGTCCTGACGGCCACTCCAGGAGCAACAGCTCCGCTAAGCACCCGGCAGGGTTTCTGCCTCTGCTGCCTTCCGTGCGCTCCTCCAGATGTGGCCCTGCGTCCCCTGCTTGTGCCCAACTCCTTGCCCCGCTTTGGTGCAAGGGATGGCTTTTTGGGGCGAGGGGCAGAGGGGCTGAGGGGCAGAGGGGCAGGGCCGTGCTGGTATGCTGGCGGGGGAAAGGGCTCTGACTGCCACCAGGAGAGACACCCGGCTCAGCCAAGAGCATGGTGGGGCCCCTCCCTGGCTCCCCACGGAGAGCTGGGCCCTCCCCACAGCATGCTCTCTGCACCTGGTCTCAGGCAGGGGTGGCCCCTCGACTCGAGAGGGCCCCTTCCCTTTGGGGTGAGGACCAAGCCCTGCCACCACCACCACCTCCCCACCTCCACACACGCTCTTTGCAAACAGCAGACCTCCAAGATGTTCTGCAGCTGCTGGAGACCGGAGGCCTGCGACTCGAACACCAGCACCTTCAGCAGCTCATCCAGAGCGTCCAGGGCCTGCAAGGGGGCAGAGGGTGGGCACCCCTAACGTGGCCAGGAGGCTGGCTCAAACTCCTGCTGCCCGAGGCCGGCACCTACCGGAGGGTAGAGTGAAGCATCCAGGCTGGGCATCTGCTCTTGGGCAGGAAGAGAGAAGATGCTGGTGATGCAAGTGCGGAGCAGCCTGCTGTCCTGGGTGTCCTTCAGGAAGGGCACCTCTTTGCTGAAAGGAGAGAGAGGTGCCTGTGGGGCGCTGGGGCAGGGAGCGGTGCCCCGACGCCCCGGGAAGGTGGAGGCAGCCCCGGGGGGTGGCAGTGCCTGGGGTGGCAGCCATCAGAGGTGGGGAAGCCCCACGGGGAGGCCCCTCCTGCCTCTCCCACGACGCAGACCCAGGGGCCAAGGACAGCGCTGGCAGGTGGGGCACGACGGCCGCTCCATCTCCTGCCTCTGCCTTCAGGGGAGAAGCCCGCGGACACCCCTCTGCTCTCCAGCCTGCCCCCCCGGGGCAGGTACCTGATGGCGGCAACGGCCAGCAGGGCTTCCTGCCGCACCCTGGAGTCCAGGCGGTCGGGGGGCTCTTGTTGCAGCAGCAGCTGGGGAGCAGAGGTGGCGTGGGGCACGGCAGTTGCCAGCCCCCCGCCAGCGGTGGGCAGCACCCGGCAGGTGCCCCCACCCCGCAAGCAGCGCCCAGGCCCGGCAGCCCCCCAGCGAGGAGGGCTGTGCTGGCGGGGGCCTGCCCACCCTTCCCCGCGTCCGGGTGCCCGAGTGCTGGGCTCGCCCGGGTGGCTCTGCCCCCTCCCACAGCCCCTCCGGCTGCTGCCTCACCTCCATCTTCTCCGCCAGCTCGCAGAACCCAGCCAGGTACCTGCCCATTGCCTTGGCTTGGCAGAGGGTGTGGATGGAGGCCAGAAACCTCAGCTTCTGTGCCTCGTCCTGACCGCCGGGGACAAGAGAGACCAAGAGGGCAGGTGAGAGGGCAGAGGCCCCGCCGGCTGCCCCCTGGCGCCCAGGGGGAAGCAGCAGCAGCGCAGGAGGCCCCGAGCAGCAGCTGAGCCCAGCCCAGAGCCCTCCCTGAGCCTGGGAGCAGGCAGCGAGCACGGAGGCAGCCGGCTGGGAGCTGCAGGCAGCGCCGGGCGGACAAGGGGCCTCGTCACCTGTTCGGGGCCCGTGGGAAAGGCCTGGAGATACTCCAGAGCTTCCTGCTTCTCTCCCTCCAGCTCCAGGAAACAGGCAGAAGAATCGGAGTCTGCGGGAGGAAGGGAGCGGGGAGAGCAGTGGGCGCTGGCAGGAGGCCGAGGAGCGAGCGGTGCCCTCTCTTCGGCGCCAGGCCTGCTCGCGCGGGCGCAGCGAGCCCCAGCCCGGGGCACGGATGCCCCGCCGCAGCAAAACCGCCCCCTGGCAGGGGGGCAGCGGAGGTGCCAGCCCCGCGGTGCCGCTGCCTCACCTGGCCGGAAGGTCTGCGGCACGCACAGCTCTTGAGTCTCGGCCTGGGAGCTGCTCTCGCTGAAGGCGCCGCCCTGGTCCTCCCAGGCCAGAAAGGGAGTGCTGGGGCGCCCGTCCTCCTCAAGCACCAGCATGGGCTTGCCGGGGTCGGTGTCATCGAGGCGCAGGAGGAGGTTGCTGGTGGCTCCCGCCTGCTCCCAGGCCGCAATGAGCGCCCTGAAGGCAGCATCCTCCTCCGCCCAGGGGATGGGGTTGTGGCTGGGGGATCGATGCTCCGCCATGCTGCAGAGCCGAGGAGAGGCGTGAGAGAGGGCCAGGGGTGCCCGCAGCGCGGGCTGGCCCCAGCTCTCCTCGACGGCCTCGGGCAAACGCCTCGGCACCACGGGGCTGCCCGGGGGAGGCGCAGGGAAAGACGTGGCAGCGCTCAGGGGGCTCCTCGGCCAGCCCAGCACGCTCCTGCCCTTTCCCGTCTCTGTCCTCCCGGACACTGCGGGAGTGAGGCCGCAGCACTGTGGGGTGTCACAAAGGGAGGTCACAAAGGGCGGCATCACTGCCCCACTGCCCTGGGGAGGGGCAGGGCGCGTCCCCTCTGGGTGGCCCGGGGCCCCACTGGTTTGCCCTCCGCTTCCCTCAGGACCCCTCCATCTCCCTTCCCCAGTGCCCCAGGGCCCTCCAGGTGCCTCTGGGTGCTTTCCAGCCACTGCACGAATCACGGCTGCGAGCCAGAAAGCCTGCATTAGCAAACACTGCCAAAGCTCTAGTTTGGGTCGATGGGCAGCTCCTGCGTCGGGGCACGAGGCTGCGGGAGCTCCTGAGGTTGCTGCAGAGCAAGGAGCTGCAGCTGCACCAGCACCAGCTCCTCCTGTCAGCCCGGGATCTCTCAGCAGTTGCCCCAGCCATGCCTGAAGCACTTGGGGAGGTCTGGGGCTGCCAGCGGTTGCCCATCGCACAGGCTGGGCCTCTTCGGCAGGGAAGGGCTCAAAGGCAAAGCCTCCCTCCCTAGCCGTGCTGGCGCTCTGACTGCTAATTTGGGGGCTTAGGGATGAGGGCTGATGAGGAGCTGGAAAGGCCGGTGCAGGGCCATGGAAAGAGGTGTGAAGCAGCCCTTCGGGGTCCTTCTCGGGGAATACTTGCTGGTCAGCTGTGTGCATTAGGCTGGCTTGCTGGCCTTACCAGGTCAGGCTGCTGCCTTCTCCCCGCAGGGCCCTGGCCTGGGCCACCAAGGCTTCTCTGAGTCCTAAAGGAAGTGCAATAGGCAACAAGGTTGCACCAGTTTCCTGCTCTTTCCCTGCTTCAAGGCTTTAGGGAAGGCGGTAGTCCATCACACCTCCTTGTGTGTGCCCCACTCCTCCTTGCTAGCTCCCTACTGGATTTAGCTAACGGGCCGCATGGCTGGCACGCAAAGAGCCACCGTAGTTGCCCCAAGTGGGGAAGCTCTGATGTGTGCAACATTAAAACCCAGTGCTTCTGAAGAAAGCCTTAAGGGCCCAAATGCCAGGATGTGCCCTCTGAAGGGCAGGTGTCTGGTCGTTCTCCCCCGAGGTCCCCTGTCCCTGCTTTCAGCTCTGGTAGACTTCCTGTTTGTGCTTGAGGTTTGCCAGGAGCTCCTTGTTCCTGCTGCCGGCCTCCTTTGCTTGATGGCCTGCTTTTGGGCTGGGCCATTATGGAACTTGGAGGAGAGGATGCCTGAATATGAGCCAGCTCTCTTGGACCCCTCTTCCCTCCAGGGCCGTGCCCCATGGCAGTCTCCCAAGCAGGTGCCAGCACCGGCCCAAGTCTGCTCTCCTGAAGGCCAGGGCTGCGATTCTGCTTTTGGCCCTGCTCCTTCCTCGCCGGAGCTCTATGTAGAGCCACAACATTAGCAAAGGCTATGTTGTCAGGAGACTTCCCCAGAGGCTTTCCTGAAGGTCTGGGAAGGACTGCAGTTGTGTTGCATGGCTTTTGAGATATTCGAAGTCAGCTCTCAAATCTGCCGCCTGCCAAGAAGGTCATGTGGTGTTGTTTCCCAAGTCCTGATTTCACAGCCCGCTCCAGCACAGACTTGCAGCCCATGCCTGATCCACACCAGAGCAACAACGTTTGTGAAGGTGCTGCAGCCTCACACCTCATCTTCCAGGAGTTGTTTATGGAGCAATCTCAAATGCCTTAGAAAGCGTTCTGACTAGAGAAAGGCTTTTCTGTGCCTCTTTCCCTCTGAATGCAAGCCCACAGCACCAATAGCCAGCTGACACCACCAATGTTTTTCACACGACACTGTCCATTTGCAGGGAAGTCCCAGGCCTCTAGCAGCCGCTCCCTAACAGCGGGATTACTTGCCAAACTTGTTCTTTCACTTCTTCCAGTTGGTGCTGCTTGCTCGGCTTCTGCAGAGCTAGCGGCCAGTTCTCCTCAAAGTCAGCTGAGCGGAGTCTTGGGGGGATATTTCAGGCAAGGCTTTGGACGCTCGCATGGAGACCACCCAGGCTGTGACTCGAGGTCATCAGCAGGCAGCTTGGTGTCAGCGACCTGCCTTCGAAGGATGCCCACCACCGCTGACAGAGTGCCTACCAGGGAAATTGGCATTAGGCTAGCAAGAGGACCTAGCTCTTGTCTACCTCCTGGTCCCCCAGCAATCTCGGTGTGCCTCCCTGGAGGGGAGGCAGAGGAAGAGGATGAAGCGCGTTTCCCATGGGCAGGCCGGCCCACAGGGGCAGGAAGCCTGGGGAAGAATGGCAGCCATGTGCTGCTTTCTGCCCAGGGAAAAGCTATGCCCAGCTCCAGCTCCAGCCCCAGCCCCAGCCCCAGCCCCAGTGCGGCAGAGGGCAGCTGCCCTCTCCCACCCCACGCTGGCGGTGCCAGCCCCACCTCAGCCCGCTCCTGAAAGCCTCCAGCGCAGCCCTGGGGCAGTCTGGCGGCAGGCGGTTTTGACAAGGGCACAGCAGCAGCGATGCAGGGAGCAGGGGAAGAGCAGGGAAATTGGGGTGAAGAGCCCAGCCCTCGGCTGCATGGCCAGGGCACTGGGCAGCCGATGCCTTTGCAGCTGGCCCGGCTTCAGGCTTGGGGTGGATACCAGCTGGAGGGTAGGAGCACTGGGACTGTCACAGGCTTCCCGTGCAGCTGTGAGTGCGGTGAAGGCAAGTGGGCAGAGCCAGGCACATGCAACTGCAAAGGCCAGGGGAGGAAAAGGCCACGTGGGGCTGGTGAAAGCCCTCCCTCTGCTGCCTATGGGGAAGAGAGTCCCCAGGCGATGCTGAGCTCCACTTTGGCCACCGGAGGACGAGGGATTGTGGGGCTGGCCAAGGGCTCTGCGCTTGGCCGTGGCACAGGCAGAGCCCATCTCTGTGTCCGGGGTCTTCCCATTCACGGAGCCGCAGAGGAATTTTGGAGGGAAGGGACCTCTGCAGGTCTCCAGTCCAACCTGCCTCCCACACAAAGCAGGGCTGGTTGGAGCCCTGCAGTCTTGTCTGGCCATCGCTGGGCTGAGCCTGACCCCAGTTACCGGCCGCAAACCTGCTCTGCTCCTCTTGCGCGGGCACTGCAGGATGGCACCTCTCGGTCGGTGGGGCACTGCCCTGCCTGCCTTGCCGACCCCCTCGGCTCCCAGCTCCCCTTTGTGGCTACAGCCTTGTTTGGGTGCTGTTGGAGTCCCAGCTTCCCTTGCCAAGGCTTTCTCGCCTGTAGTGAGGGGGAAGCTCTGAGGTAGAGATGGGTATTCAGGTCAGGAGGACGGGGACAGCGTCAGGTCAGGACCTGAGAGGTGCAGAGCCAGGCGCAGGCAGGTCCACAGCATAACTCAGGCCCAAGGACAAGGGCAGCAGCTCCCCGACAAGGCGAGGAGGTCCCGCGATGATGCCGGTCACTCTCTGTCTCCCCTGCTCTTGTGTCTGGGAGATCCCCCTCCCTGTCTGCCTGCAGCCCCTCCATGCCCACCCTGCTGCCCAGCACAGCATCACAGCCCTGGCCCTGCAGCCCTTCCACAGCTCCTGCTGCCCCAGGGACAGAAGCACCTGCCCCAAGCTGGTGCTCAGAGGAACCTGATTCTCGTTCTCCTTTTCCATCTCTGACTGCTGCCCTGCTTTGCTCCTGGGATGTCCCTGCTGCCCAGAGAGCCTTTCCCCAGGTCAGGGAGTCCATGCTAGCTTGGTTGGCCATTCCTACACCCTCCCCTGTGCTCCCTGCAGGGCCCTGGGCGGGCAGTGCTGCTCTGCAGAGCGAGTGGCTGTGGCTCCACATGGGGACTCCTGACTCTGCGCTGGTTGTGCTCATTTTGGGCAGCAAGCAGACCCAGCGGGACAGGGATCAGAGTCATCAACAGTGCTGGCATGTTTCTGTGCTCCTGGACAGTGCTCAGAGTGAGCCCAGGGTGTTGGCAGTGCAATGAGATGTGTTTTGGAGTGCACTAGCACCAGCCTATGGACTGTCTGCGCCTCCCTGTGGCCGTTTTGTGTGGTAGGAAGGGGTTGGAGGAGGGTGGGTGTTCTAGTGGGCAAGTGTGAGGAGGGCTGCCGTAAGTTGGAGGAAGAGAGGAAGGCGAGGAGGGAAGTGCTTGTGGGGCAGCAGGAGACATGCTAAGCGAAACTAGGTTGTTCCATTGGTGCTGGTTGTGGTGGCTGTTCTTGACAGGCAGGTGTGTTAGGAGAGTGGCTACTCTAATCAGAAACAGTGAGGAGGGCTGGCATAAGTTAGAGGAGTGGAGGAAGGTGAGCTAGGCACTTGCTGTGCGTGTGCCCTAAGCATGGTAAGGTGCAAAGGGTTGAGCCATTGCTCCTCCCTGTGGCCATTTTTGTATGGTAGGAAGTGGTTGGAAGAGGGTGGGGGTTGTAGTAGCCAAGTGTGAGGAGGGCTGGCGTAAGTTGGAGGAGAGGAGGAAGGCGAGGAGGGAAGTGCTTGTGGGGCAGCAGTACGCATCCTAAGGCCAAAAGGGTGGGTGCATTGTTGCTCGTTGTGGTGACTGTTCTTGGTACGCAGGTGATGGAGGAGAGGGGCTGCTCAGGGCAGAAACTGTGCCTGAGGACCAGCGTAAGTGGGAGGAGGGGAGGAAGGCGAGGAGGGAAGTGCTTCTGAGGCAGGGAAATGCATGCTAAGCACAACTAGGTTGTTCCATTGGTGCTGGTTGTGGTGGCTGTTCTTGACAGGCAGGTGTGTGAGGAGAGTGGCTGCTCGAGTGGGCAAGTGTGAGGAGATCTGGCATAGGTTGGAGGAGAGGAGGAAGGCGAGCTAGGCACTTGTTGTGAGTGTGGCCTAGCAATGTGAAGGTGCCGTGGGCTGAGGCATTGTGCCGCCTTGTAGCCACTTTGAATGGTGAGGAAGGTGTTGGAGGAGGGTGGCAACAATGATGGGCAAGTATGAGGAGGGCAGTCGTAAGTTGGAGTAGGAGAAGAGAATGAGGAAAGGAATGCTTGTGGGAGAGCCGTGTGCATGGCAGGGCCAAAAAAGTGGGTGTATTGCTGCTCGGCATTGGGACCTGTGCATGGTAGGCAGGTGTTGGAGGAGAGTGACTGCTCTAGTGGGAAAGTGTGAGGAGGGCATTCGTAAGGTGGAGGAGGGGAGGAAAACGAGCTAGGCCCTTGTTCTGAGTGTGGCCTAAGCATCTGAAAGTGCCATGGGTTGAGGCATTGCACCGCCTTGTGGCCGTTTTGAGTGGTGCGGAAGTGGTTGTAGGAGGATGGCAAGGCTGGTGGGCAAGTGTGAGGAGGGCAGTGGTAATTTGGAGGAGGTGAGGGAAAGGAGGACGGAGGACTTGTGGGGAGAGCCGTGTGCATGGCAGGGCCAAAAGGGTGGACGCAATGGTTGTCCCCGTGTGGGCCTGTGCGTGGTAGGCAGGTGTTGGAGGAGAGTGACTGCTCTAGTGGGAAAGTGTGAGGAGGGCAGTGGTAAGTTGGAGGAGGGTAGGGAAAGGAGGAGGGGAGTGCTTTTGAGAGGGCCGTGTGCACGGCAGGGCCAAAAGGGAGGGCACCTTGCCGCTCTTTGTGTGTCCCATACCTGGTAGGCAGGTGTTGGGGGAGCGTGGCTGCTCTAGTGGGAAAGTGTGAGGAGGGCAGTCGTAAGTTGGAGGAGGGGAGGGAAAGGAGGATGGAGGACTTGTGGGGAGAGCCGTGTGCATGGCAGGGCCAAAAGGGTGGACGCAGTGGTGCTCCCCGTGTGGGCCTGTGCGTGGTAGGCAGGTGTTGGAGGAGAGTGGCTGCTCTAGTGGGAAAGTGTGAGGAGGGCAGTGGTATGTGGGAGGAGGGTAGGGAAAGGAGGAGGGGAGTGCTTGTGAGAGAGCCGTACGCATTGCAGGGCCTAAAAGGAGGACGCAGTGGTGCTTGCTGTCTGGGGCTGTGTAGGGTAGGCAGGGGTTGGAGGAGAGTGGCTGTTCTAGGTGGAAAGTGTGAGGAGAGCAGTTGTAAGTGGGAGGAGGACAGGGATAAGAGGAGGGGAATTCTTTTGGGAGAGCCGTGTGCATGGCAGGACCAAAAGGGTGGACGCAATGGTTGTCCCCGTGTGGGCCTGTGCATGGTAGGCAGGAGTTGGAGGAGAGTGACTGCTCTAGTGGGAAAGTGTGAGGAGCACAGTCGTAAGCTGGATGAGGGTAGGGAAAAGAGCATGGGAGTGCTTGTGGGCAAGCTGTGTGCATGGCAGAGCCCAAAAGGGTAGACGCAATGGTACTGCCGGTGTGGGCCTGTGCGTGGTAGGCAGGTGTTGGAGGAGAGTGGCTGCTCTAGTGGGAGAGTGTGAGGAGGGCAGTGGTAAGTGGGAGGAGGTGAGGGGAAGGAGGACGGGAGTGCTTGTGGGCGAGCCATATGCATGGCAGGGCCAAAAGGGTGGAGGAAATGGTACTCGCCATGTGCGCCTGTGCATGGCAGGCTGGTGTTGGAGGAGAGTGGCTGCTCCAGTCCGAAAGTGTGAGGAGGGCAGTCCTAGGTTGGAGGAGGGTAGGGAAAGGAGGACGGGAGTGGTTGTTGGAGAGCCGTATGCATGGCAGTGCCAAAAGGGGGGAAGCAACGGTGCTCCCGGTGTGGGCAAGTGCATGGTAGGCAGGTGTTGGAGGAGGGTGGCTGCCCTAGTGGGAAAGTGTGAGGAGGTCAGTGCTAGGTTGGAAGACTGTAGGGAAAGGAGGATGGGAGTGCTTGTGGGAGAGCCGTGTGGATGGCAGGGCCAAAAGGGTGGACGCAGTGGTGCTCCCCGTGTGGGCCTGTGCCTGGTAGGCAGGTGTTGGAGGAGGGTGGCTGCTCTAGTGGGAAAGTGTGAGGAGGGCAGTCGGAGGTTGGAGGAGGGTAGGGAAAGGAGGGCGGGACAGCTTGTGGGAGAGCCGTGTGGATGGCAGGGCCAAAAGGGTGGGCGCAATGGTGCTCCCCTTGTTGGTCTGTTCTTGGTAGGCAGGGGTTGGAGGAGAGTGGCTGCTCTAGTGGGAAAGTGTGAGGAGGGCAGTCATAAGTTGGAGGAGGGGAGGAAAGCGAGCTAGTCACTTGTTGTGAGTGTGGCCTAAGCATGTGACGGTCCCATGGTTTCAGGCACTGCGCCGCCTTGTGGCTGTTTTGAGTGGTTTAAAAGGGGTTGTAGGAGGATGGCAATGCTGGTGGGCAAGTGTGAGGAGGGCAGTTGTAAGATGGAGAAGGAGAGGAAAAGGAGGAGGGGAGTGCTTGTGGGAGAGCTGTCTGCATGGCAGGGCCAAAAGGGAGGGCTCCTTCCTTCTCTTTGTGGCGGCCTGTGCATGGCTGGAAGGTGAGATTGCCAGGCTATTCTCGGAGACTGTGCAGCTCCAGGAGTCCCCAGCCCCCACTGCAGCAGAGGTGTCAGAGGGCTCAGCACCGTGTGTAAAGGTGCATCATAACACTGTTGAAGAGGGCTGGAAGCTGGTGACCTCTCGTAGAAGGAGAAAGGCTCTTGCTCCTCCTCAAGACTTACCCTCGAAGAACAAGTTTAGCGCCCTGCAAGCTGAGGAGGAGCTGGGCATGGCTCCAAGGGAGGCAACTGGCCTGGCAGACCCTGTGCCGTGCAGGAAGCCCCGGAAGAAGCGGCGAGTGATTGTTGTGGGTGACTGCCTGCTGCAGGGGACAGAGGCACCTCTCTGCCGACCTGACCTCTTGTCCAGAGAGGTTTGCTGCCTGCCAGGGGCTCGAATAAGAGAGGTCATGGAAAGACTGCCAAGGCTTGTCCATGCATCAGACTACTACCCTCTGCTGCTCTTCCATGTGGGCACTAACAACACAAAAGGCAAACTGGAAACCATCAAACGGGACTTCAGAGCTCTGGGAATGGTGGTCAAGGGTCTGGGAGCCCAGGTCGTTTTCTCCTCAATCTTGCCTGTGAGGGGAAAGGATGGGAGGAGGAGTAGACGAGTTTTCCAAGTTAACAGCTGGCTGTGCCGCTGGTGTTGGCAGCAGGGCTTTGTTTTCTATGACCATGGGACCCTGTTTGAAGATCAACAGCTGATGGGGAGCGATGGGATCCACCTTACCAAGCGGGGCACGCGCGTCTTTGCCAACAGATTGGCCAGCCTGGTAAGGAGGGCTTTAAACTAGGCAAGATGGGGGAAGGGGAGTGGTATAGTGGCAGGAGAGTCAGTAAAACACCGCTCAAGTCAGGATGCCTCCAGCGGGTGCATACAGCCAGGGGAGACAGCATGGGACATGGCTATGGAGGATCCTCTTGCACCTCTCCTGGGAAGCTTGCATGCTTGACTGGCTCTCTGGAATGCCTGTATAGCATGGGGAATAAACAGGAAGAGTTAGAGGTCTGTGTGCGGTTGCAGGGCCATGATCTCATTGCAGTTACAGAGACACGGTGGGATAGTTCACATGACTGGAATGCTGTCATGGATGGCTATGTGCTTTTTAGGAAAGACAGGCCAGGAAGGCGAGGTGGTGGAGTTGCTCTTTATGTGAGGGAGCAGCTAGAATGTATGGAGCTCTGCCTCGGGGTGGATGAAGAGCAAGTTGAGAGCCTATGGGTGAGGATTAAAGGGCAGGGTAACATGGGTGACACTGTTGTGGGGGTCTACTACAGGCCACCTGACCAGGAGGAAGTCATCGATGAGGCCTTCTACCGACAGCTGGAAGTAGCCTCACGATCACAGGCCCTGGTTCTCATGGGAGACTTCACCACCCTGACATCTGTTGGCAAGACAGCACAGCTAGGCACAAACAGTCGAGGAGGTTCCTGCAGAGGATTGATGATAATTTCTTGACTCAGGTGGTGGAGACGCCAACGAGGAGAGGTGCAATGCTAGACCTTGTCCTAACGAACAAAGAAGGTCTAGTTGGAGAGGTGAAGGTTGGGGGCAGCCTTGGCTGCAGTGACCATGAGATGGTGGAGTTGAGGATCCTACGAGGAGGGAGCAGGGCAATAAGTAGGATTGCAACGCTGGACTTGAGGAGAGCTAACTTTGGCCTCTTGAGGGACCTACTTAGGGGAATCTCATGGGGTAGGGCCCTAGAAGGAAGAGGGGTCCAAGAAAGCTGGTTAATATTCAAGCGTCACCTCCTCCAGGCTCAAGATCGGTGCATCCCTCTGAGGAAGAAGTCGAGCAAAGCGGATTCAGCAGGAGACCTGCATGGATGAGCAAGGAACTCCTGACAAAACTCCAGCAGAAGAAGGAAGTGTACAGAATGTGGAAAAGGGGACAGGCCACTTGGGAGGAATACAGGGACGTTGTCAGAGTGTGCAGGGATGCGACAAGGAAGGCTAAGGCCCAGCTGGAATTAAATCTGGCAAGGGACGTCAAGGACAACAAGAAGGGGTTTTTCAAATACATCAATAACAAAAGGAAGACTAGGGAAAACATGGGCCCACTGCTGAATGGGGTGGGTGCCCTGGTGACGAAGGATACAGAGAAGGCAGAGTTGCTGAATGCCTTCTTTGCTTCAGTCTTTCCTGCTAAGGCCAGTCCTGAGGAATTCCAGACACTGGAGACCAGGGAGGAAGTCTGGAGAAAGGAAGACTCTCCCTTGGTGGAGGAGGATCAGGTTAGAGATCTTTTGTCCAAACTGGACATCCATAAATCCATGGGCCCTGATGGGATGCACCCACGGGTGCTGAGGGAGCTGGCGGAGCTCCTGGAGCTCAGGAACTTTCAACAGAGAAAAAATGCCCACTCCTGCCCCAGGAGGGAAGAACCCCTTGCAGTGACCCACGAAGGAGACAGACTGGCCGGCAGCAGCTCTGTGGCCGAGGCCCAGAGGGTCCTGGTTCTGAGAATCACAGAATCAAAGAATGGTTTAGGTTGGAAGGGACCTCTGGAGATCATCTCGTCCAACCTCCCTGCTCAAGCAGGGTCACCTAGAGCATATTGCCCAGGATCACATCCAGACGGCTTTTGAATATCTCCAGCGAAGGAGACTCCACTACCTCTCTGGGCAACCTGTTCCAATGCTCTGTCACTCTCACAGGGAAGAAGTTTTTCCTCAGGTTCAGATGGAGCTGCCTGTGGTTCAGTTTGTGCCCATTGCCTCTTGTCCTGTCGCTGGGCACCACGGAGAAGAGGCTGGCCTCATCCTCTTGACACTCCCCCTTCAGATACTTGTACACGTTGATGAGATCGCCTCTCAATCTTCTCTTCCCCAGGCTGAACAGGCCCAGCTCTTGCAGTCTTTCTTCCTAGGAGAGGTGCTCCAGCCCTCTAATCATCTTGGTAGCCCTCCGCTGGACTCTCTCCAGGAGTGCCATGTCTCTCTTGTACTGGGGAGCCCAGAACTGGACACAGTACTCCAGGTGAGGCCTCCCCAGGGCTGAGGAGAGGGGCAGGATCACCTCCCTCCACCTGCTGGCAACACTCTGCCTAATGCACCCCAGCATACCATGGGCCTTCTTGGCCACAAGGGCACACTGCTGCCTCATGTTTAACTTGTTGTCCACCAGCACTCCCAGGTCCTTCTCTGCAGAGCCACTTTGCAGCAGGTCAACCCCCAGCCTGTCCTGGTGCATGGGATTATTCCTGCCTAGGTGCAGGACCTTGCACTTGCCTTTGTTGAACTTCAGGAGGTTCCTCTCCGCCCACCTCTCCAGCCTGTCCAGGTCCCTCTGAATGGCAGCACAGTCTTCTGGTGTGTTAGCCTCTCCCCCCAGTTTAGTATCATCAGCAAACTTGCTGAGGGTGCACTCTGTCCCTTCCTCCAGGTCATTGAGGAATACATTGAACAAGACTGGACCCAGGACTGAGCCCTGGGGGACACCACTAGCCACAGGCCTCCAGCTAGACTGTGCCACTGACCACAACCCTCTGAGCTCGGCCATCCAGCCAGTTCTCCATCCACCTCACTGTCCTGGAAGGCTTGGTCAAGCATGATTTCCCTTTGGTGAATCCATGCTGACTCCTCCTGATCACCTTCTTGTCCTCCACATGCTTAGTGAGGACCTCCAGGATCACCTTTCCAGGGATGGAGGGGAGGCTGACAGGCCTGTAGATTCCTGGCTCCTCCTTCTTACCCTTTTTGAAGACTGGAGTGACATGGGCTTTCTTCCATTCGTCAGGCACCTCTCCTGTTCTCCAGGACCCTTCAAAAATGAAGAAGAGTGGCCTAGCGATAACATCCACTTCTCTAAGGGAAGCAGGTGGGACTTGGGGCACAGGAGCTATAACACTCAGCTACAGAGGCGAGTGGAAAAGGGTTCGATGTTAACAAGAGCGAAGTAGGTCCCCAGGGGCTGATGGGAGAACTGGCCGGGCTGGGGAGGGGAGGAGGAAGGTTGTCCACACATGTCCCGTACCAGAAATCCTGCCTTTCCTACACATCCAGGTTTCATTAGGAGACCCTCTGAATCAATAGGAATCCAGCAATGTGGATAACAGGGATTCTCGGGGCTGAAAAAAGAAGAAAACTGTGAAAGCCAGCATCCGATTTTTTTTTGGTCGCTCATTGAAATCTTCCTCTTGTAAGTGCCCTCCTGAGAGCTCTCCACTTAGCCTCACAAGAACTGAGACCTCAAGAAAATGCTGGGGAGTGGCATGGCTTGTTAGGGCTTCTGACCTTTTAATCCCCCCTCGAGTGTATGTGGTGCTGAGCCCATGAACCTCAGATACTGAGAGGGAACTGAGAAAAACACTGAAGAAGTTAAAGTCAGAATTAAATCCCAAGTTTCGGGGAGTGTTAATGGGTCCCCCTGAGGACCATTACCAACAAAGCCTCCCAGGGGCTGAGGAGAGCAGAAAGTTGGAGGCACTTGTTACAGGTTGGCAAAGGAAATGTGCAGGTGGCTGTGACACCAAGTCCACCTTGCTGTGTGTTATCAGACAGCATGGGCCAGCACTGACACCCAGCCCCTGCACAGGGTGGTGCTTTCGCTCCGACTTGGCTCAGGGCTCTTTGTGGGGGCAGGGAGAGGGTGGGGGTGTGCAAGGCTTCGTGCAGGATGAGACAGCACCTCCTGGGCTCTCTGAGGGTGGGGACGTAATGAGGACCTGGGGCCGTCAGAAACACAGTGTCTCCTTGGCCTCAGTGGCAGACACCAGAGAAAGCCAAGAGCACAAAGACCTCCGTCCTGTCGGAGGCTTTCAGCCTTGGCAGTGCCCTCAGTCGTCTCCACCCCAGGCTGCCCTGTGCTGTCCCCCTCCTGTGTCTGTGTCCCTGCAGCCTGTAGACACCCAGCCTGCTTCCCCACTTTGCTCTCCCCCAGCCATCTGACCACCTTTACTGATGGCTCTCTGCCCTCTCTTGCTTTTCATCCAGACACAAAGCCAGGGGCTCCCCACCAACTCCCTCTGGGTGTCCTGTTGAACCACAGCACAAGTGACATCCCAGTTTCCAAAAGTTCAGCCTGAACTTCTCATAATGTATCTCATAATTGTTTTGTCTCTTTCTCCTTCTCTTGCTATTTCCTATTACCAAGAAACTCTCCATCACCTCTGAAACCACCCTTCAAGCACTCACAGGCTCCTACTGGAATGCCCTTAGCCTCCCCTTCACCAGGCTAAAGAAGGCCACATCCCTCAGCCCCTCCATACAGGCTTTGTGCTTCAGGACCCTACCCCCACCTTGGGAGACCTCCCCTGGACCTTCTCCAGGTCCTCCCCATTCCTCCAGCACTGGGCAGCCCACACGGGGACACACTCTTCCAGATGTGGCCACACCAGTGCTGAGTCAAGGGGGATGGGGACTGCCCTTGCCTGGGTGGCCATGGTCTTCCTGAAGCAGCCCCATATGCAGCTGGCCTCATTAGTGCAAGCATGCACTGCTGGCTCCTATGGCATCCCTTGTCATGTCCAGGCCCTTCTCCTCAGGGTCACTCCTCTGACGGTCAGCTCTCAGCCTGCCCTGATGCACAGCGTTTTACAGAATCACAGAATCACAGAATCGTTTAGGTTGGAAGGGACCTCTGGAGATCATCTCGTCCAACCTCCCTGCTCAAGCAGGGTCACCTAGAGCATATTGCCCAGGATCACATCCAGACGGCTTTTGAATATCTCCAGCGAAGGAGACTCCACTACCTCTCTGGGCAACCTGTTCCAATGCTCTGTCACTCTCACAGGGAAGAAGTTTTTCCTCAGGTTCAGATGGAGCTGCCTGTGGTTCAGTTTGTGCCCATTGCCTCTTGTCCTGTCGCTGGGCACCACGGAGAAGAGGCTGGCCTCATCCTCTTGACACTCCCCCTTCAGATACTTGTACACGTTGATGAGATCGCCTCTCAATCTTCTCTTCTCCAGGCTGAACAGGCCCAGCTCTTGCAGTCTTTCTTCCTAGGAGAGGTGCTCCAGCCCTCTAATCATCTTGGTAGCCCTCTGCTGGACTCTCTCCAGGAGTGCCATGTCTCTCTTGTACTGGGGAGCCCAGAACTGGACACAGTACTCCAGGTGAGGCCTCCCCAGGGCTGAGGAGAGGGGCAGGATCACCTCCCTCCACCTGCTGGCAACACTCTGCCTAATGCACCCCAGCATACCATGGGCCTTCTTGGCCACAAGGGCACACTGCTGCCTCATGTTTAACTTGTTGTCCACCAGCACTCCCAGGTCCTTCTCGGCAGAGCTACTTTCCAACAGGTCAACATTTCCTCCCCCATGCAGGACTAGCCGCGTTTCCTTGCACAACTTCATGAGGTTTATGTTGGACAAAACCCCAAGTTTCTCAAGGCCGCTCTGGACTCAGGCTCCTTTGTGTCAGCTCTTAATGTGCGTGTACAGATGGCTCGTCCTGTCTTGCTGTGCCTCTGACAGGATAACAGCATGAGGCATTGCGGGACACTGTGGATAATAAAAGGAGGTGCTAGTTTAACGGAGCTGCTGACAAAGGTAGAAATCACCACGGACACCATCTCAGAGAGGCCCAATGAATGTACAAAGGAAGTATAAGCAGGGCCAGTGGAGATTAGGAAATAGGTGTGTGCTGACTGCATGGGCGGGCATCAGGATGGTAAAAGAGAACACCTTGTCAGGTGGAAAAGAGGGCATAATGCAATAAAAGGTGAAGGAAAAGGAAAAAAAAATCAGTGCTCACTGCGGGTACCTGCAAAGCACTCCTGAATCTGAATGACACTAACCAGAGCAGGACAAGAAACATGCAGTTGATCTGCTCCTACTTCTGTCTGACACACTGCCATGGTCACAGGGAAGCTGCAGTTTTCTCCCTGTGGTCAACATGAGAAGACACAGGGTGGAAGAAAATGCAAAAGGATTCATGGTGGAAGGGGCCTCTGGAGGTCTTTAGCCCAATCTCCTTCCCACAGCAGGGTCAACTATCAGATCCTACCAGGTTGCTCAGGGCTTCGTTCATTTAGGACTTGAAAACCTCTGAGGATGGAGATGGCACAACCTCTCTGGGCAACCTGCCCCAGTGTTCCACTGTCTGCAGGGGTAAAACATTTTTGCTTATCCCCAGCCTGAACCTCTTGTTTCAGCTAATGCCCATTGGGCCTCCTCCTCCTGTCGTGTACAACAATGAAGGGCCTGCCTCCATCTTCTTGACGACCTCCTGGTGGGTATGGGCAGGCTGTTCTTAGGTCTGCCCAAAGCCTCCTCTTCTCCAGGCTCAACAACTCCAGCACCCTCAGCCAGTGCAATCACCCCCATGCCACGTCTCTCTGCATGTGTCACACTCATTGGGCATCGTGTTGTAATGTGCAGGTGTTGTAGACTGTGAAGAGGGCCTGTTCTGGACAAGCAGTCCCTCATAATTAAACCTTGACCTGAAAACCTTCCAGGCCCAAGATTGATTTTTCTCCCTTAAATCCAATTTTAGCTGCACTTGTGTCAGCTTCGTACTGTTGCCTCTCATTGTCCTGCCAGGAATCTCTGTAAAGAGCCCTGGTTCTTTCAGTAGACTGCAGTGAACATTTCCCAGGAAGAGGGTGCACAAGCGACAGAGCAATTCATGCCTTAAGCTGGACCTCTGCTCCTGAGCGGGGCCAGGCTCCGGGGACCGAGGGAGCTGCTGGCAACCAGGCAGCATGGCCGAGAGACAGCTCTGGGCAGCAGCAGCTCCTCTGCCAAGAGCAGCGGGGCTCCGGGCACTGCCTGCTGCTGCTGCTGACAGGAGATGAGGCGAGAGGGAGAGAAGTGAGAGGCAGTGTGGAGTGGGAGGAGCGAGGAGAGCTCCTTGCGGGGGAAATCTGCACAGCCCTTTGCATGCTAAGTCTCTGGCTGCAGGGTAACTGCAGGGTAACTTGGATTCCCAAACCTTCACTCTTGGAGATCGCTAGGTCTGTGAGAAACTTCAGCAAACCCCTTCAACCCCACCTCAGCCTGCAGGCAGCCCCAGCAGCACCTTTATTGCTTCATAAGGGTTTTTCTGACCTGCTCCTTGGGACCTGTGAGCACAGAGATACCCCTGCCCAGTGCCCTGTCCTGGCAGGTTTCTGTAGGGCAGAACTGAGTGTGCAGAGGGTGGGATGGGGTCTGTGAAAACCAGCAGGGAAAAGACATTGGGAGAGAGCAAGAGCTCCCAGCAGAGAGAGCGCCAGGCAGCAGAGACGGGCTGGGAATGAGAGAGAACTGCTAACAGAAACATCACAGGAGGATGGGTTTGGGCAAGTGTTGATCAGTCCCTGCAAGGCAGACAGCTTTCTCTGAGCCAGCCCCGCATGTCTTCTCTCCCACCCAGCAGAGCCTCTGCCCTCACAGCCGTGGAGTCCAGGGCATGAGCCACCCGCTCTGCAGCCAGACCTGCAGCAGAGGAGAGGGGCATCTCTCCTGCCACGGGCCCCGTTTTGTGCTGCCCGACAAAGGGGCTGAGTGACTGCCCTGCAATGTCACCACCCAGCTGGGGAAGGTGAAGGCTTTCCCGACTGCCCATCTGTCCCTCTCTCCTTGCCTCCCGTGGCAGCAGGAGTGTAGTGTTGCTCCTTGTTTCCCCTCCTCTCCGTGCTGCCCTTGTTCTTCTCTCGGGTTCCCTGGGGTTGGTGGGTTTTCAGCTGCAGCTCAGACCCCTGCCCTGCGAGTTGTGCCACAGAGGTCTCTGCTTGGGAGTGAGGTGTCTGCAGCCCCCTTCTGACCCGTGCAGGTCCAGGAAATGCAGTGGGTGGGGAGGGGAGTGGAGCTGACTGTCCTGTAAGGAGAGCCCATCTGCAGTCCTAACAGTCCTTGGACCATTTCCCTGTGGTGTCCTGGCAGGCTTGGGGCTGCCCTCCAGAAGGGCACCGCTGCCTCATACCACCATCTCTGTGATGTGTGAGGGAGCTGTGAAGAATCTTCAGAGATGCTGGGCGTATGGAGATGGTGTTGGGAAGCTGTATGTGGGCAGCTGAAAAGAGCCGTGTGTGTGCTTGGCTAGAAAGGGGAGTGTGGAGACGTCGCTCTGGTGCCCTGAGGAAGGGAGAGAAGGTTGGAGACCCACACTTGGGACCTGGGCTCGTCTGCTCTCAGCAGGGGCTAGATTCTTTTTTGGGCAACAGATGAGAGTGACCATCCTGCAGCTCAAAGAGCTGCAAACACAGGACAGCTGAGAACAAGACTAATAGACAGACAAGCTGTCCTCCCTCTGCACCCGGGGACAGGGAATTGGTCTTTCTCAGGAGTCACAGCAGAAAGGCTGAGACTTTCTGCCTTTTGAGGAAGACTGCCCAGGGGGCACAGGGGCATCTCACAGAAAATAAACATTAGGAAGAAATCCCTAAAGCTCTGTTCCTCAACCCTCATTCTTCAGAACAGGTGGTGAAGATGCTGAAATATTCCTTCCACCTGCCCAGTGGCTTTCACCTGACAGACCTTGTGACTGTCAGAGCTAGTCACCCCCACTCCCATGTCCCCACTGCCCTACAGCAGGATGGACAGACTGCCCTGGAGCCCATGGGCAGAGGCCTCTGCTCCTCACAGCACACTCCGCCAGTGCACAGGGGAGCTCAAGCAAGGCAGCTGCACACACATGCTCTCCGTGAAGAGAGAGGCAGTACGGGGGGTTGGATGAGAACTGGAACATTTCAGGGTTTCTTGAAAAGCATCTCCTAACTTCTCCATGTCTTTTCTTCTTTGGACAGTCCCACATGCCTGGAGGGAGCAACATGTCCAACAGCAGCTCCGTCACTGAATTCCTCCTGGCATTCGCAGAAACCCGGCAGCTGCAGCTCTTGCACTTCTTGCTCTTCCTGGGCATCTACCTGGCTGCCCTCCTGGCCAACGGCCTCATCATCACCGCCATAGCCTGCCACCACCGCCTCCACACCCCCATGGACTTCTTCCTCTTTAATCTCTCCCTCCTCAACCTGGCCTCCATCTCCACCACTGTCCCCACATCCATGGCCAATTCCCTCACGGACACCACGACCATCTCCTACTCGGGATGCGCTGCCCAGGTCTTCCTGGTTTCCTTCTTGTTTGGAGGAGAGATTTCTCTTCTCACTGTCATGGCCTATGACCGCTACGTTGCCATCTGCAGACCCCTGCACTACGGGACCCTCCTGGGTGGCAGCAGAGCTTGTGTCCAAATGGCAGCAGCTGCCTGGGGCAGCGGCTTTCTCAATGCTCTCCTGCACACTGCCAACACATTTTCCATACCTCTCTGCCAAAGCAATGCTGTGGGGCAGTTCTTCTGTGAGATCCCCCAGATCCTCAAGCTCTCCTGCTCACAATCCTGCCTCCGGGAAGTTGGGGTTGTTGTGGTTAGTGTTGGTTTATTTTTTGCATGTTTCATGTTCATTGTGCTGTCCTACGTACAGATCTTCACAGTTGTGCTGAGGATCCCCTCCGAGCAGGGCCAGCACAAAGCCTTCTCCATGTGCCTCCCTCACCTGGCCGTGGACTCCTTGTTTATCAGCAGTGCAATATTTGCCTACCTGAAGCCCTCCTCCCTCTCCTCCCCATCCCTGGATCTGGTGGTGGCTGTTTTGTACGCAGTGGTGCATCCAGCACTGAACCCCCTCATCTACAGCCTGAGGAACAAGGAGCTCCGAGATGCCCTGAGGAAAGTGATTGCATGGGCATTTTTCAGCAGTGCTAAAATTGCCTTTGCTCTCAACAACTGAATCCCAAACTGTCCCAAACCAGGACTCAGTTTTGTTTTTTTATTTTATTTTTATTATTACTATTGTTACTGTTATGATGATGATGATGAAATTTATTTGTTATCATTTTGCTACATAAATGCTTGCAGTTCACCCCGGTTTTAATGCCATGTCTCACCTGGTGGCCACGCAAAACTGTCTAACGCCAGGTCAGAGCTGGCTCCCTCACAGTATCTTGGTAATAAAGGCAGTTCTAGCCAGTGCCATGTCTGAAGGCTGGGTGCTTCTTCCAGAGCTGGTGTCAAATATAGGCCCAAGGAGAGCAGCCCACAAGGGCCTGCTGGGCAGCCTTGTCCATGGGGTCAGGAACAAAAAGCTCATCATCCTGTTATGATCTCTTAGACACCAAGGCATTTAGGATTGAGGAGTCCCCCCTCAGTGTCCAGTGACAGGGGAGATGAGGGATTGTCACTGTTGTACATAGCCGGGGCTGTCGCACATGTTCAGGCACAGTGTCAGATGTCCCTCCTTCTGGAGGGGAAGCTGGAGGTGCCAGGAGAGCACAGGGGCTCTCCTGGGACAGCGTGTGCCTGGGGTGGGCAGCGAGAGGAGCCTCACAAAATGAGAAGTCCCCCAAGGTGGAGTCCCTTAAAGGGAAAGCACGAAACGCAGGTATCCACAGGCACAGGAGGACTCTGCAGTCCCAGGAGAGGCAGTGGGGACCCAGCTGGCACGGGGCACGGGGCACGGGGAAGGGAGACGGGAGAGTGATTCATGTCATCGTTAATGAAATACCATGTGTTGGATCTCTGGAGGGATTAGAGGCCATGGATCCCCATTCGGTTGGGTCTGCTTCCCACCTGCACCAGCATGGCCAGTGCAGAGTCACCCCCGTGGCCCTGTGGCCCCACCGTCTGCTCGCTCTCCAGAGCAGCACTGCCAGCTCGAGACCCTGCGGGAGAGCAGGGGAAGGGGTGCAGGAACAGTTATTGAGGTCAGAGGAGGGATGAGGAGACATCAGAAGGAAGTGGAGCTGGGCTTGAAATGGTCTTGGAGAGAAAAATGCTGACATTTTATCCAAGACAATGGTCACACTGTGGCTACACTAAAGTGTGTTCACGTTGCAGAGCCAGAAGTCCTTGGTGTTCTGGCTTCCCGTATGGCCTGGGAAGTGGCTGAAGAAGGAATAACTCTCCCCACCTTCCCTGGTCATAGTGTCATCATCACTTTTGACAGGTGGCACCAAAAGGAAGGCTGGGACCCTGTGCCAGCACTTGTCTTGAAGGAAGCAGGACCCAGCAGCCAGATCAGTTTGCTGCTGTCCCTCAGGCCCTATCTCCAGCACACAGTCTTGAGACAATCTCCCCCAGGCCGCGTGCTAGCCTTTACCCCAAAAGTCACCTCCAGACAGGGCTCTGCACCCAGCTGGAGGACTGGGCATCCAGCTGTGAGCCCTAGGAGAATGAGCCCCCTGCTGGGTCCTCTACAGGGCTAGCAGGGAGTATGCAGAGGAGGTCCTGGGAGCGTCTACTGGGCCTGTAGACCATCCTCATGCCCATGGAGACTCTCAAGCAGGGTCCCTCAGTGCAAAGATCCAGCCCAATTTGTTGTTGTGTGAACAGAGAGGAGAAACTGCCCCAGGAAACTCCTCACAGACCCCTTTCAGCACTGCCTTTCCCCACAGTCGTGGTGAGGAGTGACCTTTGCATGTGACCAGCTCCATCTCCCTGCTGGGCTCAGCCCCTGTATGGTGGGATGGCCAGTCCTGCCTGGCCTCTCTCCAGACCCAGACCCCAGCAGACCCTGGAGCATGGCTGTTTGCTTTCCTCAAGGTGGGCTGGGCAGGGGCTGGGGATGGGGGGGAGGTTGCAAAGCAGGAGGGCCGTGGAGGCCACGGCACCGAGGGCTGTTGGGGGGCCATGCTGGGGGGACGTCTCCTCACTCCTGAAGGCAGCCTATGCTGTGCGGTGCCTGCACAACGGTGCCATGGGGCCGCATGCCGGGCAGCAGGGCGGAGGCAGAGCAGGGGTGGGACGCAGACAGGAGCCACGAGACTGCTGGAATGTGACAAATGTCCGCAGCCCCCAGCGAGACAGGGCTGTGCTGTGTGGTGGCTCCAGGGAGGCCAAGGGGCACCGTGGTGGGAGGAGCAGGGTGGAGAGCAGCAGGCACAGGGCTCCCAGCAGCCCCTCTGCAGCTGAGAGGGAAGGAAGGAGGGAAGGAGGGAGAGAAGGAGGGGGAGAGGGAGGGAGGGAAGAGAGAGAGAGAAAAGGAGAGAGGGAAGGAAGGAGGGAGGGAAGGGAGGAGGGGGAAGGAAGGAAAGAAGGGGAGGGAAGGAAGGACGGAAAGGGAAGGAAGGCGGGAGGGAAGGAAGGCGGGAGGGAAGGCAGAAGGGGGAGGGAAGGAAGGAGAGGCAGAGGGAAGGAAGGAGGGGGAAGGAAGAAAGAAGGGGAGGGAAGGAAGGATGGAAAGGGAAGGCAGGAGGAGGGAGGCAGCAGCTCAGGGAGGGCGGGAGGGGAGGCCCAGCAGAGGCCAGGGCAGCCCTGGGGGCCCAAGGGCCGCTGTTGCTAGGCAGCACCGGGGGCGGGGGGGCAGGAGGAGGCCACGTGACCTGCAGCTGGTGCCGTTGCCAGGCAACGCCGGGTGGGGCTGCAGCAACCCTGGGGGAGGGATCCCGGCCCTGAGGTGGGGGGGTGAGGGGGGCAGGTGTGGGGGGGCAGCGTGTGGGGCTGGGAGAGGTGGGGAGCCAGGCCCTCCGCGGCCCCCGGCCCCGCTGCCCCGGCCGTCATGGGGCTGGGGGCCGCCGGGTCCATGGCCGCCCCCTGCGCCCGGCAGCCTCTGCTGCCTCCTCTGCGCCGCCACTGCTGAAAAAGCCCCCAACGTTTCCAGAGGTCGCGGTCACTCTGGAGCGGAACGATGGCGCACGCTGCTCACGTTAACGCCACCAGGCACCTCTGAGGCTGCTCTTTTGCAGCGCCCGGTTTCTGTGACCCTGCAACATGTCCTGCCCTTCTTCCCCAGCCAGAAGAAGAGCTGATGGCACTAGCGTCTTTTCTGGCGTGTCTCTCCTGATCCGTTCCCTGCTGTTGCGTGTTGGACCTGGTGACCTGGCACCTGCCCGAGACCCGGCCAAGGGAACCGCCCAGCTCCCAGCGGGGGCACAACCGGGAGCAGGTTTCGCTGGGTCTGCTTCTCGAGCAGCAATCGGGCAGTCGGAGGCCCGGGGAAGCACGACCCGGAGACCCTCCAGCTGGCTCTGGCCAAGAGTTGCCTCAGGAAGGGAAGAAGAAATACGCCCGCTGGGTTTCTCCAGTGGGTTTTGGCGCGGCGGATAGGGCTCGCTTGCCTCCATCTTTGCGACAGCGCCCTGGAAAGGCGAGCAGAGGACCTGCGGTTGGCCCAGCACCAGAGGGAGGGCAGAGCCAGAGCCTCCGCGTCCTCCCAGCCAGTGTCCTCTCCTTCAAACCCCTTCAGCTGTCTGCCAGAGCAGTCACCTGTGCGATTCCCCGAACAGTTGCCCAGTTTTGCCTGGCTGTAAGGACAACCTGTCTTTGAGGTGCCTCTGTTGTTGTACGTAGCCGGCTGCAGTTGTGAAACATTTCTGCGGAAAAGGGACGTGAAGCGGCAAGCGGCACAAGGGAGGGAGCAGGAGCAGGGCTCTCCCCTGCCAGGGTGGGCGCCCGTCTCTCGTCTCTGGTCCCACCCTCTGTAGGCGTGCTCCGAGCACACACCGGGAGGGTATGGAGAGCTGACGGGTCCCCAGCTGGTGCGGCAGGGATGGGTGAGTCTGGCTTGAGTTCAGGGTTCAAGCAAGTCCTTCGCTGTTGAATGGGACCTTTGCGCTTGGCAGGTGGCAGTGAGCTGGCACCTGGCCGCCTAAAAAGCTACGCGCTGAGTGCTGCGCTGCTCCCTTGGCTGTAGCTGCTGCCGAATTGGCCAGGCCAATTGCCCCCTGCCCTGAGGAGCAGGAACGAGGGGCCTTCAGAGTGTCCTGCCTCCAGTCCTGCCCCCAGGGTCCCTCCCAGTCCCCTTTCCTTGGCAGAGGGTCTGATGTGAGTCTCTGCTGCCTACAGGAGGGCTCCAGGCTCGGCAGCATTTCCAGGTGACTTCATGGTTGTGTTCTTCAAGCAAGCAGCCCTCTCTGGGCAGGGCTGAGGGAGTGACTGCAAGCAAAGCCTCATGCTCCCCAGCACAAGATGGACGCAGCTTCTCAGCTTTGCCAGGAGAGGATGGAGAAGAGTTCCTCGGGCCAGGAGCAGCGCCATGAAAGCTGCATGTTCGCGCGGCAGTTCCTTGCTGGCCTGAGGCAGAGGCAAGCGCACGTTGGGAGGAGGGCAACCAGGGCCAGGAGCTGGAAGCTGCACCCCAAGCCAGAGGGGGCGTCCCCAAAATCAGCATTCTTCCTGCTGCCAGAGCTGAGGAGGGCAACCACTTTGTCCTCGGTCAGGGAAGTAGAAGAGCTGAAGGCCTGCTCCAACTCTGGAGTCTAAGCGAAAGGCAAAAGCTGTCGCAGCAAGGGAGGACACCGCGTTTATGCTGCTGTGGCTCCGTCAGGCTCAACCAGACTAAGGAGAATTCACACAAGCCCTTTATTCGGCACATGTCAGGAGGCAGTGCCTGCAGCAGAGGGGCAATGACGACCTGCCGCACACTCGCTCGCTCACGCAGGGGGAGCTGCTGGGCATGACGCAGGCTCTGCAGCACTCTCTGGGGTCGCCATGGGCTGAGCAGCCTGGGAGGGGAACTGCTGCTCTGGCTCTGCTCAAAGAGAGCTGTCTCACGGAGCAGGGCGCCACCTTCTCCACGCTCTCCGGAGCCGGTAGCACAGTGCTCCAAGGGTGAACCCTGATGGTGCCTTTTCCGCTGGAGCTCTCAGGAGCAGGATGGTCTGGCTTGCCAGAGACTGGATGCTGAGGCTGGTGTCACTCGGCATGCTTTGAAGGGCTGCAATACAAAGGAAGAGAGAAGAGATGAAAGCCCCGGGTGTGCGGAGACCCCAGGCATGGCCCCCGGACAGGGCCAAGCCCAGCCAGCCCTTCCCATCGCCCGCAGGCAGCAGGGAGGCCTAAGAGATCAGCTGGCGAAAGATGCAGTTGAGAAATGCCCCAAGCGCCCCGGCAATACTCGCCCCCTCCCGGTGCCCAGCAGGGGATCAGTGCTCGCTCCCCAGGCTCTGCCCTCCTCCGTGCCGCAGCTAGCACCACGCTGCCCCCACTCACCCTGGCAGATGTCCTGCAGCTTCTCCTCGCTCGGGTCGCTCATGTGCCGTCCGACGAGCCCTAGGTGTACACAGCCCATGGCAAAGCCCGCTGTCAGCACGCAGCCCCTGGGCACGCAGGCCCTGCCTGAGGCAGGCAGGGCTCCGGCAGCCCCAGGGCAGGTTCTTGCTGCCAGCGCAGCAGCCGGGACTGGGGCCAAGCTGCCCTGGGACAGAGAGGGGCCCCACAGGGGCTGGGACTCACCGAGGAACCTGACGGCCGCCTCCCGCAAGGCCTCCTGTGGGCTCTCCAAGTAGGGCAGGCTCTGCCGCAGGTACTCCTCCGCTCTGCTCCTGTTCCTCTCCAGCTGGGCAGAGGGCGAGGGCGAGGGCTTGGGGCAGACCTTCCCCACGCAGCCAGGCCAGGCCCTCCTGCCAGGGCCGCCTCCCCTCCCTTCCCATGCCAGGACGTTCATGGCTCCCAGTCAGGAGCCGTATGGCACCGAGGTCTGGAGGAAGCAGAGGGCAGAGCGCTCCCCAGGCCGGCTGAGGTGCCCTAGTGCTCACCAGGCCCGGCTGGGCCAAGGGCTCTTTCCGCATGCTGGGGGCAGTGTGGGGACAGGGCCCTGGAGAAGAGCCCACCGGGGCAGGGTGCTGGAGGAAGGGGAGCGCATGTGCAGCTCCAGAGCCCGCAGCAATGGGTGTGGGTGTGGACAAGGGGGCAGGCCTTCTGCGGGCCAGACCTTGGGGGCTTGGGGCTGTCCTTACCAGGCACTCGCCAATCTGCCACGTCTGAGCTGTCTCGAGCAGGTGCCTGAGCTGCTTCCACTTCAGGAGCTTAGCAGCAGCGAGGAGAGCTTCCCGAGCGGCCTGCAGAGCAGCAGAGAGTGGGAGATGCCACTGCAGCGCAGGCAGGAGATCCTGCATGCCCCGCACCTGGGCAAGGCTCAGAGCCTTTCCCAGGCTGTGATGGGAAGCTGCATGTGGGGAGCGAGTTGGGCTTTGATGCCCTGGGCAGAGATGGGGGCAACCACCATCTCGGGGCAGCAGAAGAGAGCTCGCCAAGAGCCTGGCCCAGGATGCCTGCAAGGACAGCTGGGAAGCCCCGAGGGACGCTAGTGCTGGGGCCTTGCTGGGCAAACCAGGCCAACAGGAAAAGCACTCCTGGCCCCACACGAGCAACCACTGTGGCCACACACCTGCGCCACGCTTGAGATCTCCTCGTGCGTGTGGAGAAGCAGTGGGAGCAGGCTGCTGTGCACGTGCTTCCGGATCTGCCGTTTCTGGGGGCCCACCACAGTTGCCAGCACGTGCCCAAAGAGCTGGATGGAGAGCTCTCGCACACGGGTAGACTCCTGGAGGGAAGGAAGATGGGAGGACCTCAGCAAGGGCTGCTGCAAGGCTGTGGTGAGCAAGGGGGTCAGTGGGGCTGCTGTGGAGATGACTGCTGCTGACGCAGCCTCTGCACGGAGGAGCTGTGGGCCAGATCTGCCACCAGCACAGAATGGCCCCAGCCCCAAGACGCGCAACACAGTGGCTTTCTCTAACATGTGGCAGCCAGGGAGAGCCAAGCCGTGGAGGTGTCTGTGCCTGGAAGGGCTGCTCTGGCCCTGGCCACACTCCCACCAGTCACCTCCTGGCTGACTCGCAGAGGAGCTCCCTGGGTAGATGTGCCAAGGAGGAGATGGGGGCCGGCCGTCGGCAGCAGCTCCTGGGCACATCCCACCTGCTGACGGTCCCCAAAATGCGCTGCCCTGGTGTGAACCCCCTGCCTGGGCCATGCACCTCTGCCCCACAGCCACGGCAGCAGAGCCCCCGCCTTTCCCACCAGCCTTACGTCATCAAAGAGTGGCCGGAGCTCCTCAGCAAGCTGCAGGGCGATGGGGTTGGCCTTCTTGCTGTCCAGGAGATGGAGCACGTGGCTGAGGATGGTGAGGGCCTTGGCACGGAAGGTGCTGTCAGCACCCGGCAGGTGCTCCAGGAGTGCGGGCAGCAGGCCTTGCAGACTTCTTGCCTACATGAAACAGAGAAGGCCCTTTGGGTGAAGCAAGGAGTGACTGCATTGGCACAAACGCTCTGGCTGTAGCAGCGACAGGACGGTGGGGGAGCTGGCAGCAGCTTCCCGAGCTCTCGATTCCTCCGCTGCCTTTCCCTCCGCTGCCTTACCCGCCACCTCCAGCCCCAGGCCACTGGCCTGACTTTGCCCGGCTGCCCCCTGCTCACTGTGTGGCGTCTCTCAGACAGCGTGACGAGGCCTGTGATGGCCATGTCGCGCATGGCCAAGCTCTGGTTCTGCAGATGCAATTGCAGGAAGCCCAGCACATCCTCATCAATCTCCTGCTCAAAGTCGGTGCAGTTCAGCAGCTGAAAGACAGCCGGCTGCAGAGTGAGCGACCGGCAGAGGCAGCAGGACTCCCCGCGTCCTCTGAACCATCTGCAGCCTGTCTGTCTTGGGCCTTTGTGAAGCGCTGGAAGGTAGAGAGCTGGCACCAAGGGTGCATGAGCTGCGAGTGGTTGTGAGCATCAGCCCGGCAGAAATGGCCTCTTGGCCGGAAGGAGGCCAGGCTGGGGTGACTGAGGGGAGTGCAGCTGCTGCGGGAGAGGAGCCCAGCTCCACCGACCAGCCACCCGCCCCTCTGCCCACGTGCCAGAGAGCCCAGTGTTTGCAGGCACTGCCCAGAGGCACCGCTCGCCACCAGGCCCACCTCAATGAAGACAGCCATGGCGGCGATCTCACGGTGTTTGTCTCCGCAGCTGAGTACCCTGACCACGTGGTCAAACATCCAGGCGCACTCATCGGCCGCGTTCATCCACAGCTCCCTGGTCGGGGAGGGGAGAAGGCACTGTGGGCACGGAGCTGGGCAGGCAAACCTCTTTGGGTGTGCGCCGCCACCCCGAGCCATCATCCTGCAGGCCAGGTCCTGCAGGGCAAGGTCGTGGGTGTACTCAGCCCCAGCAGCCGGTGGCGCTGGCTCAAGGAGCGGCGGTGGCCTTTCGCCACCACACCTTGTGAGGAGAAACCTGGCGTCTCACCCACTCAGGCTTATTTTGGTGAGAGAGCGGAAAAGCGCCCTTCCTACACCAAAGCTGTGGCCTTCGGGCACTCTGTCTCCAGGGCAGAAATGCTGGGGCAGACGAGGATGAAGAAGGCTCTCACCTAGTCAGCAACGTGACTCCTGTGTGGTAGGTCTCCTTGCTCATAAGCATGTCCCAGCCTCCCTGCCTCTCGATGGAGTCAGCCAGATGGGCATAGTCAGCATGGCAGAGCAGAGCTTTCATGGCCTGCACCGCGCTCCTGTGTGTAGAGCAAAGGCGGGTCGCACACGGAGGCCAAGCCCGGGCTCTGCGCGCATGGGAGAGACTGGGGAAGAGGGACGGAGCACCTGACGGGGCTGCCTGGAGGACACTTGTTCTCCTGGCCACACATCTGGCTGTAGTCTTGGAGGTCCTGCAGGGTGTACTCCAGGCTGAAGAAGGTCTGGAAGAGCACTGCTAGGTAGAGCTGGGGGAAAATGAGCTGCACTGGCTCTTTGCTGGCGGGCAGCAGGAGGATCTCGTTGAGGGCCCTGATTGCCTGCCAAAAACACCAGAGATGGGTCTGGCTGGAAAGAGATCACCTAAGCCAAGGCAAGCCAAGGCTCCTGTTTGCAACGGTGGCAAACGAGTCTTCTTGAGCCACAGGGCAGGTCCCCCTGGCAGGCCTCGTGGACCCCGCAGGTGGTCCTGGGCTCCTGGCCCCAGGCTGGGCCCCATGGGCAGGACTGAGTGAGGCCTGTGCTGGACACTCACAGTCAGCGGAAGGATGTAGCTGTCCTTTGGCATGTTGCTGTCCCGCCTGAGCAGTGGCTGGTCCCAGAGCCAAGAGAGCAGCTCCTTCAGCACCTCCTCTGCAGGGGAGTGCTCGGAGACCAGCGTCCTCCACATGGCCCCGGCGACGCTGCAGACGCAGAGCATGCTGTCGGGGGGGCTGCCTTGGCCACAGCTCCTTGGCCTGCGATAGCCCCGGAGCTGTCCTCAAGGCTGGCAGACCCCGTACCTGTCACACAGCAGGGAGGTGTTCAGCAGGCTCTCAACCACCTGATCAGGCTCCAAGCGGGCCATCTGGAGCAGGGCGTTGTTCAAGATGGCCTGGAGCGACGCCTCCCTGATGCCCATGAGGTTCTCATAGATGCTGCTCACCACCTCCGGCACCTGGAGGGGACAACACGGGTAAGAGTGGGACCGCCACAGGAGCGTAGCAGTTGCCTCAGGGGCCACTGAGAACTGCTTCCTTCCCGTCGCTCTTTGCTGGCCTCAAAGGCTGCCGGGTGCCTGAGAGCCCTGGCCTCCGCTCAGGGGGCTCAGAGCCCCGAGGGTGCAAGCCCAGGGCAGTGCGGCTACAAGCTGCTTACCCTGTCCAGCTCCGAGTCGGGGTCTCTCAAGACCGCCTCCATCATGCGGGCAACCACCTCGGTATGGGAGACCCTTGGTTCTGTCAGGCCCTTGATGGTGGTCAGGAGGAAGTGGGTCCTCTCGGAGGGGAAGAGAAAGCTCCCAAATATCTGTGGAGGGAAAGACACAGGGTGGCACCGTGCGTGCACCCCGAGGAGCAGAGAGAGTGGCTCCAGGAGTGGAGAGAGAGTTGGAGCAGGGCTGGCACAGTGCCCCCGGGCAAGCCGGGCGCAGGGGCTGTGCTGGGATGGGCTGAGGGCAGTGGGCAGTGGGCAGTGGGCAGTGGAGCTGCCGGGGTGCAGGTGGATGGCTGGGGTCAGGGTCACGGTGGGCTGGCCCTCCGGGGCCGCAGAGCTGGCGGGTGGCCAGGACAGCTGGAGCTGCTGCTCTGCCCCTGGGACAAAGCCTTTGGCTCCGCCAGGCTCAGGGAGAGCGGGACATGCCTCCGCCCGAGGCCTGGGAGGCTGCCGTGCCGGCTGCCCCCCACTGATGAGGGATGCGTTTGTTCCTGCAGGCGTGCTGCCAGCCCTGTGGCCAAGAAGGGCAGCGAGGGAGGAGCTTCTCACCGTGCTCTCGGCAGTGGCGTTGCTGGGCCAGAAGGCGTTTGGGCCTTCCCTCTGCCACTTCATGTCTGGAGGCGTCAGATCCTCCTCTGCCATCTTTCTACCTGTGCAGGAGGAGAAACCCCGAGCAGTCAGGAGGAACGATGGCGAGTTGGAGATGGCGGACTGAAGGCATTCAGCAGAGCTGTGTGGCTTGCCGAGAGGGCCAGCCCAGCCCAGCTTCTCTTACTCTCGCGCAGCAGAATGACCCTGTAGAAATGGTGGAGAGCCTCTGCTGCCCCATGGCTGATCTCCTGGTCCTTCTCGGCGCAGCACAGCGTGAGGTGGCCCATCAGCTGTCCCAGGAAGTCCAAAGGTGTCTTTTGGAAGAGGAAAGGGCCGGCACTGCTTCCTCCACAGCTGGGCGAGTCCTGGGGGGAGGCAGGAAGGACCGGGAGCAAGGCTAAGCTGCGGCAGCTGGGACCAAAGCCCTGGGCGCCACGCAAGAGCGGGCCCAGGCCAAGGGCCACACGAGCCAAAGCCCTGGAGGCATCTGCCCAGCCCTGCTCCCAACAGTGAGCAATGGGGTGCGGAGCCGTGTGTCCTAGCCTGCCCGCCCCTGCCCTCTGCCAGTTCTGTTGCCCACTGCTCCCGCTGGCCGCCTTGTCTGCAAGAGCACATCAAGCCACGTGCCCTCTCCTCCTGCCTGAGAGGAGAGTTGCCCACGGCCTGCAGCCACCCACTTACCTCCAGCAGAGAAGAGCTGCCCAGGAGCTGACTCAGCCGCACAATCCTCCCCACGGCCCTCTGGCGCTCAGCCACCCTCTGGGACGCTGTCAAGGGCAGCAGCACCTGAGGAGACCAAAGCCGCTGGTCGGCGCTGGGTCCTGACGGCCACTCCAGGAGCAACAGCTCCGCTAAGCACCCGGCAGGGTTTCTGCCTCTGCTGCCTTCCGTGCGCTCCTCCAGATGTGGCCCTGCGTCCCCTGCTTGTGCCCAACTCCTTGCCCCGCTTTGGTGCAAGGGATGGCTTTTTGGGGCGAGGGGCAGAGGGGCTGAGGGGCAGAGGGGCAGGGCCGTGCTGGTATGCTGGCGGGGGAAAGGGCTCTGACTGCCACCAGGAGAGACACCCGGCTCAGCCAAGAGCATGGTGGGGCCCCTCCCTGGCTCCCCACGGAGAGCTGGGCCCTCCCCACAGCATGCTCTCTGCACCTGGTCTCAGGCAGGGGTGGCCCCTCGACTCGAGAGGGCCCCTTCCCTTTGGGGTGAGGACCAAGCCCTGCCACCACCACCACCTCCCCACCTCCACACACGCTCTTTGCAAACAGCAGACCTCCAAGATGTTCTGCAGCTGCTGGAGACCGGAGGCCTGCGACTCGAACACCAGCACCTTCAGCAGCTCATCCAGAGCGTCCAGGGCCTGCAAGGGGGCAGAGGGTGGGCACCCCTAACGTGGCCAGGAGGCTGGCTCAAACTCCTGCTGCCCGAGGCCGGCACCTACCGGAGGGTAGAGTGAAGCATCCAGGCTGGGCATCTGCTCTTGGGCAGGAAGAGAGAAGATGCTGGTGATGCAAGTGCGGAGCAGCCTGCTGTCCTGGGTGTCCTTCAGGAAGGGCACCTCTTTGCTGAAAGGAGAGAGAGGTGCCTGTGGGGCGCTGGGGCAGGGAGCGGTGCCCCGACGCCCCGGGAAGGTGGAGGCAGCCCCGGGGGGTGGCAGTGCCTGGGGTGGCAGCCATCAGAGGTGGGGAAGCCCCACGGGGAGGCCCCTCCTGCCTCTCCCACGACGCAGACCCAGGGGCCAAGGACAGCGCTGGCAGGTGGGGCACGACGGCCGCTCCATCTCCTGCCTCTGCCTTCAGGGGAGAAGCCCGCGGACACCCCTCTGCTCTCCAGCCTGCCCCCCCGGGGCAGGTACCTGATGGCGGCAACGGCCAGCAGGGCTTCCTGCCGCACCCTGGAGTCCAGGCGGTCGGGGGGCTCTTGTTGCAGCAGCAGCTGGGGAGCAGAGGTGGCGTGGGGCACGGCAGTTGCCAGCCCCCCGCCAGCGGTGGGCAGCACCCGGCAGGTGCCCCCACCCCGCAAGCAGCGCCCAGGCCCGGCAGCCCCCCAGCGAGGAGGGCTGTGCTGGCGGGGGCCTGCCCACCCTTCCCCGCGTCCGGGTGCCCGAGTGCTGGGCTCGCCCGGGTGGCTCTGCCCCCTCCCACAGCCCCTCCGGCTGCTGCCTCACCTCCATCTTCTCCGCCAGCTCGCAGAACCCAGCCAGGTACCTGCCCATTGCCTTGGCTTGGCAGAGGGTGTGGATGGAGGCCAGAAACCTCAGCTTCTGTGCCTCGTCCTGACCGCCGGGGACAAGAGAGACCAAGAGGGCAGGTGAGAGGGCAGAGGCCCCGCCGGCTGCCCCCTGGCGCCCAGGGGGAAGCAGCAGCAGCGCAGGAGGCCCCGAGCAGCAGCTGAGCCCAGCCCAGAGCCCTCCCTGAGCCTGGGAGCAGGCAGCGAGCACGGAGGCAGCCGGCTGGGAGCTGCAGGCAGCGCCGGGCGGACAAGGGGCCTCGTCACCTGTTCGGGGCCCGTGGGAAAGGCCTGGAGATACTCCAGAGCTTCCTGCTTCTCTCCCTCCAGCTCCAGGAAACAGGCAGAAGAATCGGAGTCTGCGGGAGGAAGGGAGCGGGGAGAGCAGTGGGCACTGGCAGGAGGCCGAGGAGCGAGCGGTGCCCTCTCTTCGGCGCCAGGCCTGCTCGCGCGGGCGCAGCGAGCCCCAGCCCGGGGCACGGATGCCCCGCCGCAGCAAAACCGCCCCCTGGCAGGGGGGCAGCGGAGGTGCCAGCCCCGCGGTGCCGCTGCCTCACCTGGCCGGAAGGTCTGCGGCACGCACAGCTCTTGAGTCTCGGCCTGGGAGCTGCTCTCGCTGAAGGCGCCGCCCTGGTCCTCCCAGGCCAGAAAGGGAGTGCTGGGGCGCCCGTCCTCCTCAAGCACCAGCATGGGCTTGCCGGGGTCGGTGTCATCGAGGCGCAGGAGGAGGTTGCTGGTGGCTCCCGCCTGCTCCCAGGCCGCAATGAGCGCCCTGAAGGCAGCATCCTCCTCCGCCCAGGGGATGGGGTTGTGGCTGGGGGATCGATGCTCCGCCATGCTGCAGAGCCGAGGAGAGGCGTGAGAGAGGGCCAGGGGTGCCCGCAGCGCGGGCTGGCCCCAGCTCTCCTCGACGGCCTCGGGCAAACGCCTCGGCACCACGGGGCTGCCCGGGGGAGGCGCAGGGAAAGACGTGGCAGCGCTCAGGGGGCTCCTCGGCCAGCCCAGCACGCTCCTGCCCTTTCCCGTCTCTGTCCTCCCGGACACTGCGGGAGTGAGGCCGCAGCACTGTGGGGTGTCACAAAGGGAGGTCACAAAGGGCGGCATCACTGCCCCACTGCCCTGGGGAGGGGCAGGGCGCGTCCCCTCTGGGTGGCCCGGGGCCCCACTGGTTTGCCCTCCGCTTCCCTCAGGACCCCTCCATCTCCCTTCCCCAGTGCCCCAGGGCCCTCCAGGTGCCTCTGGGTGCTTTCCAGCCACTGCACGAATCACGGCTGCGAGCCAGAAAGCCTGCATTAGCAAACACTGCCAAAGCTCTAGTTTGGGTCGATGGGCAGCTCCTGCGTCGGGGCACGAGGCTGCGGGAGCTCCTGAGGTTGCTGCAGAGCAAGGAGCTGCAGCTGCACCAGCACCAGCTCCTCCTGTCAGCCCGGGATCTCTCAGCAGTTGCCCCAGCCATGCCTGAAGCACTTGGGGAGGTCTGGGGCTGCCAGCGGTTGCCCATCGCACAGGCTGGGCCTCTTCGGCAGGGAAGGGCTCAAAGGCAAAGCCTCCCTCCCTAGCCGTGCTGGCGCTCTGACTGCTAATTTGGGGGCTTAGGGATGAGGGCTGATGAGGAGCTGGAAAGGCCGGTGCAGGGCCATGGAAAGAGGTGTGAAGCAGCCCTTCGGGGTCCTTCTCGGGGAATACTTGCTGGTCAGCTGTGTGCATTAGGCTGGCTTGCTGGCCTTACCAGGTCAGGCTGCTGCCTTCTCCCCGCAGGGCCCTGGCCTGGGCCACCAAGGCTTCTCTGAGTCCTAAAGGAAGTGCAATAGGCAACAAGGTTGCACCAGTTTCCTGCTCTTTCCCTGCTTCAAGGCTTTAGGGAAGGCGGTAGTCCATCACACCTCCTTGTGTGTGCCCCACTCCTCCTTGCTAGCTCCCTACTGGATTTAGCTAACGGGCCGCATGGCTGGCACGCAAAGAGCCACCGTAGTTGCCCCAAGTGGGGAAGCTCTGATGTGTGCAACATTAAAACCCAGTGCTTCTGAAGAAAGCCTTAAGGGCCCAAATGCCAGGATGTGCCCTCTGAAGGGCAGGTGTCTGGTCGTTCTCCCCCGAGGTCCCCTGTCCCTGCTTTCAGCTCTGGTAGACTTCCTGTTTGTGCTTGAGGTTTGCCAGGAGCTCCTTGTTCCTGCTGCCGGCCTCCTTTGCTTGATGGCCTGCTTTTGGGCTGGGCCATTATGGAACTTGGAGGAGAGGATGCCTGAATATGAGCCAGCTCTCTTGGACCCCTCTTCCCTCCAGGGCCGTGCCCCATGGCAGTCTCCCAAGCAGGTGCCAGCACCGGCCCAAGTCTGCTCTCCTGAAGGCCAGGGCTGCGATTCTGCTTTTGGCCCTGCTCCTTCCTCGCCGGAGCTCTATGTAGAGCCACAACATTAGCAAAGGCTATGTTGTCAGGAGACTTCCCCAGAGGCTTTCCTGAAGGTCTGGGAAGGACTGCAGTTGTGTTGCATGGCTTTTGAGATATTCGAAGTCAGCTCTCAAATCTGCCGCCTGCCAAGAAGGTCATGTGGTGTTGTTTCCCAAGTCCTGATTTCACAGCCCGCTCCAGCACAGACTTGCAGCCCATGCCTGATCCACACCAGAGCAACAACGTTTGTGAAGGTGCTGCAGCCTCACACCTCATCTTCCAGGAGTTGTTTATGGAGCAATCTCAAATGCCTTAGAAAGCGTTCTGACTAGAGAAAGGCTTTTCTGTGCCTCTTTCCCTCTGAATGCAAGCCCACAGCACCAATAGCCAGCTGACACCACCAATGTTTTTCACACGACACTGTCCATTTGCAGGGAAGTCCCAGGCCTCTAGCAGCCGCTCCCTAACAGCGGGATTACTTGCCAAACTTGTTCTTTCACTTCTTCCAGTTGGTGCTGCTTGCTCGGCTTCTGCAGAGCTAGCGGCCAGTTCTCCTCAAAGTCAGCTGAGCGGAGTCTTGGGGGGATATTTCAGGCAAGGCTTTGGACGCTCGCATGGAGACCACCCAGGCTGTGACTCGAGGTCATCAGCAGGCAGCTTGGTGTCAGCGACCTGCCTTCGAAGGATGCCCACCACCGCTGACAGAGTGCCTACCAGGGAAATTGGCATTAGGCTAGCAAGAGGACCTAGCTCTTGTCTACCTCCTGGTCCCCCAGCAATCTCGGTGTGCCTCCCTGGAGGGGAGGCAGAGGAAGAGGATGAAGCGCGTTTCCCATGGGCAGGCCGGCCCACAGGGGCAGGAAGCCTGGGGAAGAATGGCAGCCATGTGCTGCTTTCTGCCCAGGGAAAAGCTATGCCCAGCTCCAGCTCCAGCCCCAGCCCCAGCCCCAGCCCCAGTGCGGCAGAGGGCAGCTGCCCTCTCCCACCCCACGCTGGCGGTGCCAGCCCCACCTCAGCCCGCTCCTGAAAGCCTCCAGCGCAGCCCTGGGGCAGTCTGGCGGCAGGCGGTTTTGACAAGGGCACAGCAGCAGCGATGCAGGGAGCAGGGGAAGAGCAGGGAAATTGGGGTGAAGAGCCCAGCCCTCGGCTGCATGGCCAGGGCACTGGGCAGCCGATGCCTTTGCAGCTGGCCCGGCTTCAGGCTTGGGGTGGATACCAGCTGGAGGGTAGGAGCACTGGGACTGTCACAGGCTTCCCGTGCAGCTGTGAGTGCGGTGAAGGCAAGTGGGCAGAGCCAGGCACATGCAACTGCAAAGGCCAGGGGAGGAAAAGGCCACGTGGGGCTGGTGAAAGCCCTCCCTCTGCTGCCTATGGGGAAGAGAGTCCCCAGGCGATGCTGAGCTCCACTTTGGCCACCGGAGGACGAGGGATTGTGGGGCTGGCCAAGGGCTCTGCGCTTGGCCGTGGCACAGGCAGAGCCCATCTCTGTGTCCGGGGTCTTCCCATTCACGGAGCCGCAGAGGAATTTTGGAGGGAAGGGACCTCTGCAGGTCTCCAGTCCAACCTGCCTCCCACACAAAGCAGGGCTGGTTGGAGCCCTGCAGTCTTGTCTGGCCATCGCTGGGCTGAGCCTGACCCCAGTTACCGGCCGCAAACCTGCTCTGCTCCTCTTGCGCGGGCACTGCAGGATGGCACCTCTCGGTCGGTGGGGCACTGCCCTGCCTGCCTTGCCGACCCCCTCGGCTCCCAGCTCCCCTTTGTGGCTACAGCCTTGTTTGGGTGCTGTTGGAGTCCCAGCTTCCCTTGCCAAGGCTTTCTCGCCTGTAGTGAGGGGGAAGCTCTGAGGTAGAGATGGGTATTCAGGTCAGGAGGACGGGGACAGCGTCAGGTCAGGACCTGAGAGGTGCAGAGCCAGGCGCAGGCAGGTCCACAGCATAACTCAGGCCCAAGGACAAGGGCAGCAGCTCCCCGACAAGGCGAGGAGGTCCCGCGATGATGCCGGTCACTCTCTGTCTCCCCTGCTCTTGTGTCTGGGAGATCCCCCTCCCTGTCTGCCTGCAGCCCCTCCATGCCCACCCTGCTGCCCAGCACAGCATCACAGCCCTGGCCCTGCAGCCCTTCCACAGCTCCTGCTGCCCCAGGGACAGAAGCACCTGCCCCAAGCTGGTGCTCAGAGGAACCTGATTCTCGTTCTCCTTTTCCATCTCTGACTGCTGCCCTGCTTTGCTCCTGGGATGTCCCTGCTGCCCAGAGAGCCTTTCCCCAGGTCAGGGAGTCCATGCTAGCTTGGTTGGCCATTCCTACACCCTCCCCTGTGCTCCCTGCAGGGCCCTGGGCGGGCAGTGCTGCTCTGCAGAGCGAGTGGCTGTGGCTCCACATGGGGACTCCTGACTCTGCGCTGGTTGTGCTCATTTTGGGCAGCAAGCAGACCCAGCGGGACAGGGATCAGAGTCATCAACAGTGCTGGCATGTTTCTGTGCTCCTGGACAGTGCTCAGAGTGAGCCCAGGGTGTTGGCAGTGCAATGAGATGTGTTTTGGAGTGCACTAGCACCAGCCTATGGACTGTCTGCGCCTCCCTGTGGCCGTTTTGTGTGGTAGGAAGGGGTTGGAGGAGGGTGGGTGTTCTAGTGGGCAAGTGTGAGGAGGGCTGCCGTAAGTTGGAGGAAGAGAGGAAGGCGAGGAGGGAAGTGCTTGTGGGGCAGCAGGAGACATGCTAAGCGAAACTAGGTTGTTCCATTGGTGCTGGTTGTGGTGGCTGTTCTTGACAGGCAGGTGTGTTAGGAGAGTGGCTACTCTAATCAGAAACAGTGAGGAGGGCTGGCATAAGTTAGAGGAGTGGAGGAAGGTGAGCTAGGCACTTGCTGTGCGTGTGCCCTAAGCATGGTAAGGTGCAAAGGGTTGAGCCATTGCTCCTCCCTGTGGCCATTTTTGTATGGTAGGAAGTGGTTGGAAGAGGGTGGGGGTTGTAGTAGCCAAGTGTGAGGAGGGCTGGCGTAAGTTGGAGGAGAGGAGGAAGGCGAGGAGGGAAGTGCTTGTGGGGCAGCAGTACGCATCCTAAGGCCAAAAGGGTGGGTGCATTGTTGCTCGTTGTGGTGACTGTTCTTGGTACGCAGGTGATGGAGGAGAGGGGCTGCTCAGGGCAGAAACTGTGCCTGAGGACCAGCGTAAGTGGGAGGAGGGGAGGAAGGCGAGGAGGGAAGTGCTTCTGAGGCAGGGAAATGCATGCTAAGCACAACTAGGTTGTTCCATTGGTGCTGGTTGTGGTGGCTGTTCTTGACAGGCAGGTGTGTGAGGAGAGTGGCTGCTCGAGTGGGCAAGTGTGAGGAGATCTGGCATAGGTTGGAGGAGAGGAGGAAGGCGAGCTAGGCACTTGTTGTGAGTGTGGCCTAGCAATGTGAAGGTGCCGTGGGCTGAGGCATTGTGCCGCCTTGTAGCCACTTTGAATGGTGAGGAAGGTGTTGGAGGAGGGTGGCAACAATGATGGGCAAGTATGAGGAGGGCAGTCGTAAGTTGGAGTAGGAGAAGAGAATGAGGAAAGGAATGCTTGTGGGAGAGCCGTGTGCATGGCAGGGCCAAAAAAGTGGGTGTATTGCTGCTCGGCATTGGGACCTGTGCATGGTAGGCAGGTGTTGGAGGAGAGTGACTGCTCTAGTGGGAAAGTGTGAGGAGGGCATTCGTAAGGTGGAGGAGGGGAGGAAAACGAGCTAGGCCCTTGTTCTGAGTGTGGCCTAAGCATCTGAAAGTGCCATGGGTTGAGGCATTGCACCGCCTTGTGGCCGTTTTGAGTGGTGCGGAAGTGGTTGTAGGAGGATGGCAAGGCTGGTGGGCAAGTGTGAGGAGGGCAGTGGTAATTTGGAGGAGGTGAGGGAAAGGAGGACGGAGGACTTGTGGGGAGAGCCGTGTGCATGGCAGGGCCAAAAGGGTGGACGCAATGGTTGTCCCCGTGTGGGCCTGTGCGTGGTAGGCAGGTGTTGGAGGAGAGTGACTGCTCTAGTGGGAAAGTGTGAGGAGGGCAGTGGTAAGTTGGAGGAGGGTAGGGAAAGGAGGAGGGGAGTGCTTTTGAGAGGGCCGTGTGCACGGCAGGGCCAAAAGGGAGGGCACCTTGCCGCTCTTTGTGTGTCCCATACCTGGTAGGCAGGTGTTGGGGGAGCGTGGCTGCTCTAGTGGGAAAGTGTGAGGAGGGCAGTCGTAAGTTGGAGGAGGGGAGGGAAAGGAGGATGGAGGACTTGTGGGGAGAGCCGTGTGCATGGCAGGGCCAAAAGGGTGGACGCAGTGGTGCTCCCCGTGTGGGCCTGTGCGTGGTAGGCAGGTGTTGGAGGAGAGTGGCTGCTCTAGTGGGAAAGTGTGAGGAGGGCAGTGGTATGTGGGAGGAGGGTAGGGAAAGGAGGAGGGGAGTGCTTGTGAGAGAGCCGTACGCATTGCAGGGCCTAAAAGGAGGACGCAGTGGTGCTTGCTGTCTGGGGCTGTGTAGGGTAGGCAGGGGTTGGAGGAGAGTGGCTGTTCTAGGTGGAAAGTGTGAGGAGAGCAGTTGTAAGTGGGAGGAGGACAGGGATAAGAGGAGGGGAATTCTTTTGGGAGAGCCGTGTGCATGGCAGGACCAAAAGGGTGGACGCAATGGTTGTCCCCGTGTGGGCCTGTGCATGGTAGGCAGGAGTTGGAGGAGAGTGACTGCTCTAGTGGGAAAGTGTGAGGAGCACAGTCGTAAGCTGGATGAGGGTAGGGAAAAGAGCATGGGAGTGCTTGTGGGCAAGCTGTGTGCATGGCAGAGCCCAAAAGGGTAGACGCAATGGTACTGCCGGTGTGGGCCTGTGCGTGGTAGGCAGGTGTTGGAGGAGAGTGGCTGCTCTAGTGGGAGAGTGTGAGGAGGGCAGTGGTAAGTGGGAGGAGGTGAGGGGAAGGAGGACGGGAGTGCTTGTGGGCGAGCCATATGCATGGCAGGGCCAAAAGGGTGGAGGAAATGGTACTCGCCATGTGCGCCTGTGCATGGCAGGCTGGTGTTGGAGGAGAGTGGCTGCTCCAGTCCGAAAGTGTGAGGAGGGCAGTCCTAGGTTGGAGGAGGGTAGGGAAAGGAGGACGGGAGTGGTTGTTGGAGAGCCGTATGCATGGCAGTGCCAAAAGGGGGGAAGCAACGGTGCTCCCGGTGTGGGCAAGTGCATGGTAGGCAGGTGTTGGAGGAGGGTGGCTGCCCTAGTGGGAAAGTGTGAGGAGGTCAGTGCTAGGTTGGAAGACTGTAGGGAAAGGAGGATGGGAGTGCTTGTGGGAGAGCCGTGTGGATGGCAGGGCCAAAAGGGTGGACGCAGTGGTGCTCCCCGTGTGGGCCTGTGCCTGGTAGGCAGGTGTTGGAGGAGGGTGGCTGCTCTAGTGGGAAAGTGTGAGGAGGGCAGTCGGAGGTTGGAGGAGGGTAGGGAAAGGAGGGCGGGACAGCTTGTGGGAGAGCCGTGTGGATGGCAGGGCCAAAAGGGTGGGCGCAATGGTGCTCCCCTTGTTGGTCTGTTCTTGGTAGGCAGGGGTTGGAGGAGAGTGGCTGCTCTAGTGGGAAAGTGTGAGGAGGGCAGTCATAAGTTGGAGGAGGGGAGGAAAGCGAGCTAGTCACTTGTTGTGAGTGTGGCCTAAGCATGTGACGGTCCCATGGTTTCAGGCACTGCGCCGCCTTGTGGCTGTTTTGAGTGGTTTAAAAGGGGTTGTAGGAGGATGGCAATGCTGGTGGGCAAGTGTGAGGAGGGCAGTTGTAAGATGGAGAAGGAGAGGAAAAGGAGGAGGGGAGTGCTTGTGGGAGAGCTGTCTGCATGGCAGGGCCAAAAGGGAGGGCTCCTTCCTTCTCTTTGTGGCGGCCTGTGCATGGCTGGAAGGTGAGATTGCCAGGCTATTCTCGGAGACTGTGCAGCTCCAGGAGTCCCCAGCCCCCACTGCAGCAGAGGTGTCAGAGGGCTCAGCACCGTGTGTAAAGGTGCATCATAACACTGTTGAAGAGGGCTGGAAGCTGGTGACCTCTCGTAGAAGGAGAAAGGCTCTTGCTCCTCCTCAAGACTTACCCTCGAAGAACAAGTTTAGCGCCCTGCAAGCTGAGGAGGAGCTGGGCATGGCTCCAAGGGAGGCAACTGGCCTGGCAGACCCTGTGCCGTGCAGGAAGCCCCGGAAGAAGCGGCGAGTGATTGTTGTGGGTGACTGCCTGCTGCAGGGGACAGAGGCACCTCTCTGCCGACCTGACCTCTTGTCCAGAGAGGTTTGCTGCCTGCCAGGGGCTCGAATAAGAGAGGTCATGGAAAGACTGCCAAGGCTTGTCCATGCATCAGACTACTACCCTCTGCTGCTCTTCCATGTGGGCACTAACAACACAAAAGGCAAACTGGAAACCATCAAACGGGACTTCAGAGCTCTGGGAATGGTGGTCAAGGGTCTGGGAGCCCAGGTCGTTTTCTCCTCAATCTTGCCTGTGAGGGGAAAGGATGGGAGGAGGAGTAGACGAGTTTTCCAAGTTAACAGCTGGCTGTGCCGCTGGTGTTGGCAGCAGGGCTTTGTTTTCTATGACCATGGGACCCTGTTTGAAGATCAACAGCTGATGGGGAGCGATGGGATCCACCTTACCAAGCGGGGCACGCGCGTCTTTGCCAACAGATTGGCCAGCCTGGTAAGGAGGGCTTTAAACTAGGCAAGATGGGGGAAGGGGAGTGGTATAGTGGCAGGAGAGTCAGTAAAACACCGCTCAAGTCAGGATGCCTCCAGCGGGTGCATACAGCCAGGGGAGACAGCATGGGACATGGCTATGGAGGATCCTCTTGCACCTCTCCTGGGAAGCTTGCATGCTTGACTGGCTCTCTGGAATGCCTGTATAGCATGGGGAATAAACAGGAAGAGTTAGAGGTCTGTGTGCGGTTGCAGGGCCATGATCTCATTGCAGTTACAGAGACACGGTGGGATAGTTCACATGACTGGAATGCTGTCATGGATGGCTATGTGCTTTTTAGGAAAGACAGGCCAGGAAGGCGAGGTGGTGGAGTTGCTCTTTATGTGAGGGAGCAGCTAGAATGTATGGAGCTCTGCCTCGGGGTGGATGAAGAGCAAGTTGAGAGCCTATGGGTGAGGATTAAAGGGCAGGGTAACATGGGTGACACTGTTGTGGGGGTCTACTACAGGCCACCTGACCAGGAGGAAGTCATCGATGAGGCCTTCTACCGACAGCTGGAAGTAGCCTCACGATCACAGGCCCTGGTTCTCATGGGAGACTTCACCACCCTGACATCTGTTGGCAAGACAGCACAGCTAGGCACAAACAGTCGAGGAGGTTCCTGCAGAGGATTGATGATAATTTCTTGACTCAGGTGGTGGAGACGCCAACGAGGAGAGGTGCAATGCTAGACCTTGTCCTAACGAACAAAGAAGGTCTAGTTGGAGAGGTGAAGGTTGGGGGCAGCCTTGGCTGCAGTGACCATGAGATGGTGGAGTTGAGGATCCTACGAGGAGGGAGCAGGGCAATAAGTAGGATTGCAACGCTGGACTTGAGGAGAGCTAACTTTGGCCTCTTGAGGGACCTACTTAGGGGAATCTCATGGGGTAGGGCCCTAGAAGGAAGAGGGGTCCAAGAAAGCTGGTTAATATTCAAGCGTCACCTCCTCCAGGCTCAAGATCGGTGCATCCCTCTGAGGAAGAAGTCGAGCAAAGCGGATTCAGCAGGAGACCTGCATGGATGAGCAAGGAACTCCTGACAAAACTCCAGCAGAAGAAGGAAGTGTACAGAATGTGGAAAAGGGGACAGGCCACTTGGGAGGAATACAGGGACGTTGTCAGAGTGTGCAGGGATGCGACAAGGAAGGCTAAGGCCCAGCTGGAATTAAATCTGGCAAGGGACGTCAAGGACAACAAGAAGGGGTTTTTCAAATACATCAATAACAAAAGGAAGACTAGGGAAAACATGGGCCCACTGCTGAATGGGGTGGGTGCCCTGGTGACGAAGGATACAGAGAAGGCAGAGTTGCTGAATGCCTTCTTTGCTTCAGTCTTTCCTGCTAAGGCCAGTCCTGAGGAATTCCAGACACTGGAGACCAGGGAGGAAGTCTGGAGAAAGGAAGACTCTCCCTTGGTGGAGGAGGATCAGGTTAGAGATCTTTTGTCCAAACTGGACATCCATAAATCCATGGGCCCTGATGGGATGCACCCACGGGTGCTGAGGGAGCTGGCGGAGCTCCTGGAGCTCAGGAACTTTCAACAGAGAAAAAATGCCCACTCCTGCCCCAGGAGGGAAGAACCCCTTGCAGTGACCCACGAAGGAGACAGACTGGCCGGCAGCAGCTCTGTGGCCGAGGCCCAGAGGGTCCTGGTTCTGAGAATCACAGAATCAAAGAATGGTTTAGGTTGGAAGGGACCTCTGGAGATCATCTCGTCCAACCTCCCTGCTCAAGCAGGGTCACCTAGAGCATATTGCCCAGGATCACATCCAGACGGCTTTTGAATATCTCCAGCGAAGGAGACTCCACTACCTCTCTGGGCAACCTGTTCCAATGCTCTGTCACTCTCACAGGGAAGAAGTTTTTCCTCAGGTTCAGATGGAGCTGCCTGTGGTTCAGTTTGTGCCCATTGCCTCTTGTCCTGTCGCTGGGCACCACGGAGAAGAGGCTGGCCTCATCCTCTTGACACTCCCCCTTCAGATACTTGTACACGTTGATGAGATCGCCTCTCAATCTTCTCTTCCCCAGGCTGAACAGGCCCAGCTCTTGCAGTCTTTCTTCCTAGGAGAGGTGCTCCAGCCCTCTAATCATCTTGGTAGCCCTCCGCTGGACTCTCTCCAGGAGTGCCATGTCTCTCTTGTACTGGGGAGCCCAGAACTGGACACAGTACTCCAGGTGAGGCCTCCCCAGGGCTGAGGAGAGGGGCAGGATCACCTCCCTCCACCTGCTGGCAACACTCTGCCTAATGCACCCCAGCATACCATGGGCCTTCTTGGCCACAAGGGCACACTGCTGCCTCATGTTTAACTTGTTGTCCACCAGCACTCCCAGGTCCTTCTCTGCAGAGCCACTTTGCAGCAGGTCAACCCCCAGCCTGTCCTGGTGCATGGGATTATTCCTGCCTAGGTGCAGGACCTTGCACTTGCCTTTGTTGAACTTCAGGAGGTTCCTCTCCGCCCACCTCTCCAGCCTGTCCAGGTCCCTCTGAATGGCAGCACAGTCTTCTGGTGTGTTAGCCTCTCCCCCCAGTTTAGTATCATCAGCAAACTTGCTGAGGGTGCACTCTGTCCCTTCCTCCAGGTCATTGAGGAATACATTGAACAAGACTGGACCCAGGACTGAGCCCTGGGGGACACCACTAGCCACAGGCCTCCAGCTAGACTGTGCCACTGACCACAACCCTCTGAGCTCGGCCATCCAGCCAGTTCTCCATCCACCTCACTGTCCTGGAAGGCTTGGTCAAGCATGATTTCCCTTTGGTGAATCCATGCTGACTCCTCCTGATCACCTTCTTGTCCTCCACATGCTTAGTGAGGACCTCCAGGATCACCTTTCCAGGGATGGAGGGGAGGCTGACAGGCCTGTAGATTCCTGGCTCCTCCTTCTTACCCTTTTTGAAGACTGGAGTGACATGGGCTTTCTTCCATTCGTCAGGCACCTCTCCTGTTCTCCAGGACCCTTCAAAAATGAAGAAGAGTGGCCTAGCGATAACATCCACTTCTCTAAGGGAAGCAGGTGGGACTTGGGGCACAGGAGCTATAACACTCAGCTACAGAGGCGAGTGGAAAAGGGTTCGATGTTAACAAGAGCGAAGTAGGTCCCCAGGGGCTGATGGGAGAACTGGCCGGGCTGGGGAGGGGAGGAGGAAGGTTGTCCACACATGTCCCGTACCAGAAATCCTGCCTTTCCTACACATCCAGGTTTCATTAGGAGACCCTCTGAATCAATAGGAATCCAGCAATGTGGATAACAGGGATTCTCGGGGCTGAAAAAAGAAGAAAACTGTGAAAGCCAGCATCCGATTTTTTTTTGGTCGCTCATTGAAATCTTCCTCTTGTAAGTGCCCTCCTGAGAGCTCTCCACTTAGCCTCACAAGAACTGAGACCTCAAGAAAATGCTGGGGAGTGGCATGGCTTGTTAGGGCTTCTGACCTTTTAATCCCCCCTCGAGTGTATGTGGTGCTGAGCCCATGAACCTCAGATACTGAGAGGGAACTGAGAAAAACACTGAAGAAGTTAAAGTCAGAATTAAATCCCAAGTTTCGGGGAGTGTTAATGGGTCCCCCTGAGGACCATTACCAACAAAGCCTCCCAGGGGCTGAGGAGAGCAGAAAGTTGGAGGCACTTGTTACAGGTTGGCAAAGGAAATGTGCAGGTGGCTGTGACACCAAGTCCACCTTGCTGTGTGTTATCAGACAGCATGGGCCAGCACTGACACCCAGCCCCTGCACAGGGTGGTGCTTTCGCTCCGACTTGGCTCAGGGCTCTTTGTGGGGGCAGGGAGAGGGTGGGGGTGTGCAAGGCTTCGTGCAGGATGAGACAGCACCTCCTGGGCTCTCTGAGGGTGGGGACGTAATGAGGACCTGGGGCCGTCAGAAACACAGTGTCTCCTTGGCCTCAGTGGCAGACACCAGAGAAAGCCAAGAGCACAAAGACCTCCGTCCTGTCGGAGGCTTTCAGCCTTGGCAGTGCCCTCAGTCGTCTCCACCCCAGGCTGCCCTGTGCTGTCCCCCTCCTGTGTCTGTGTCCCTGCAGCCTGTAGACACCCAGCCTGCTTCCCCACTTTGCTCTCCCCCAGCCATCTGACCACCTTTACTGATGGCTCTCTGCCCTCTCTTGCTTTTCATCCAGACACAAAGCCAGGGGCTCCCCACCAACTCCCTCTGGGTGTCCTGTTGAACCACAGCACAAGTGACATCCCAGTTTCCAAAAGTTCAGCCTGAACTTCTCATAATGTATCTCATAATTGTTTTGTCTCTTTCTCCTTCTCTTGCTATTTCCTATTACCAAGAAACTCTCCATCACCTCTGAAACCACCCTTCAAGCACTCACAGGCTCCTACTGGAATGCCCTTAGCCTCCCCTTCACCAGGCTAAAGAAGGCCACATCCCTCAGCCCCTCCATACAGGCTTTGTGCTTCAGGACCCTACCCCCACCTTGGGAGACCTCCCCTGGACCTTCTCCAGGTCCTCCCCATTCCTCCAGCACTGGGCAGCCCACACGGGGACACACTCTTCCAGATGTGGCCACACCAGTGCTGAGTCAAGGGGGATGGGGACTGCCCTTGCCTGGGTGGCCATGGTCTTCCTGAAGCAGCCCCATATGCAGCTGGCCTCATTAGTGCAAGCATGCACTGCTGGCTCCTATGGCATCCCTTGTCATGTCCAGGCCCTTCTCCTCAGGGTCACTCCTCTGACGGTCAGCTCTCAGCCTGCCCTGATGCACAGCGTTTTACAGAATCACAGAATCACAGAATCGTTTAGGTTGGAAGGGACCTCTGGAGATCATCTCGTCCAACCTCCCTGCTCAAGCAGGGTCACCTAGAGCATATTGCCCAGGATCACATCCAGACGGCTTTTGAATATCTCCAGCGAAGGAGACTCCACTACCTCTCTGGGCAACCTGTTCCAATGCTCTGTCACTCTCACAGGGAAGAAGTTTTTCCTCAGGTTCAGATGGAGCTGCCTGTGGTTCAGTTTGTGCCCATTGCCTCTTGTCCTGTCGCTGGGCACCACGGAGAAGAGGCTGGCCTCATCCTCTTGACACTCCCCCTTCAGATACTTGTACACGTTGATGAGATCGCCTCTCAATCTTCTCTTCTCCAGGCTGAACAGGCCCAGCTCTTGCAGTCTTTCTTCCTAGGAGAGGTGCTCCAGCCCTCTAATCATCTTGGTAGCCCTCTGCTGGACTCTCTCCAGGAGTGCCATGTCTCTCTTGTACTGGGGAGCCCAGAACTGGACACAGTACTCCAGGTGAGGCCTCCCCAGGGCTGAGGAGAGGGGCAGGATCACCTCCCTCCACCTGCTGGCAACACTCTGCCTAATGCACCCCAGCATACCATGGGCCTTCTTGGCCACAAGGGCACACTGCTGCCTCATGTTTAACTTGTTGTCCACCAGCACTCCCAGGTCCTTCTCGGCAGAGCTACTTTCCAACAGGTCAACATTTCCTCCCCCATGCAGGACTAGCCGCGTTTCCTTGCACAACTTCATGAGGTTTATGTTGGACAAAACCCCAAGTTTCTCAAGGCCGCTCTGGACTCAGGCTCCTTTGTGTCAGCTCTTAATGTGCGTGTACAGATGGCTCGTCCTGTCTTGCTGTGCCTCTGACAGGATAACAGCATGAGGCATTGCGGGACACTGTGGATAATAAAAGGAGGTGCTAGTTTAACGGAGCTGCTGACAAAGGTAGAAATCACCACGGACACCATCTCAGAGAGGCCCAATGAATGTACAAAGGAAGTATAAGCAGGGCCAGTGGAGATTAGGAAATAGGTGTGTGCTGACTGCATGGGCGGGCATCAGGATGGTAAAAGAGAACACCTTGTCAGGTGGAAAAGAGGGCATAATGCAATAAAAGGTGAAGGAAAAGGAAAAAAAAATCAGTGCTCACTGCGGGTACCTGCAAAGCACTCCTGAATCTGAATGACACTAACCAGAGCAGGACAAGAAACATGCAGTTGATCTGCTCCTACTTCTGTCTGACACACTGCCATGGTCACAGGGAAGCTGCAGTTTTCTCCCTGTGGTCAACATGAGAAGACACAGGGTGGAAGAAAATGCAAAAGGATTCATGGTGGAAGGGGCCTCTGGAGGTCTTTAGCCCAATCTCCTTCCCACAGCAGGGTCAACTATCAGATCCTACCAGGTTGCTCAGGGCTTCGTTCATTTAGGACTTGAAAACCTCTGAGGATGGAGATGGCACAACCTCTCTGGGCAACCTGCCCCAGTGTTCCACTGTCTGCAGGGGTAAAACATTTTTGCTTATCCCCAGCCTGAACCTCTTGTTTCAGCTAATGCCCATTGGGCCTCCTCCTCCTGTCGTGTACAACAATGAAGGGCCTGCCTCCATCTTCTTGACGACCTCCTGGTGGGTATGGGCAGGCTGTTCTTAGGTCTGCCCAAAGCCTCCTCTTCTCCAGGCTCAACAACTCCAGCACCCTCAGCCAGTGCAATCACCCCCATGCCACGTCTCTCTGCATGTGTCACACTCATTGGGCATCGTGTTGTAATGTGCAGGTGTTGTAGACTGTGAAGAGGGCCTGTTCTGGACAAGCAGTCCCTCATAATTAAACCTTGACCTGAAAACCTTCCAGGCCCAAGATTGATTTTTCTCCCTTAAATCCAATTTTAGCTGCACTTGTGTCAGCTTCGTACTGTTGCCTCTCATTGTCCTGCCAGGAATCTCTGTAAAGAGCCCTGGTTCTTTACTGGTGGGAAGCTTGAGTTGGGAAGCTGTGATGAGTTTCCTCCAAAAGTCTTCCCTTCTCCAGGCTGAACAAGGCCTGAACTCTCAGCCTCTCCTCCCAGGGCAAGTGCTCCAGCCCCCAAACACCTTGAGGTTCTGACACTGAACTCACTCCATGTCATCAACAGCGTTCTTCTCCAGGGGGGCCTGAATGGATGATGTATCTAGGTGGGTTCGGATAAGTGCTGAGTAGAGGGGCATCATCACTTCCGTCTTTCTCCTGGCTGTGCTCCTGTTCATGCAGCCCACAATGCTGTGGCCTCCGTTGCTGCCAGGGAACACTCTTGCCTCACATCAAGCTCGCTGCCCACAAAGACCGCCACGTCCTTTTCTGCAGAGCTGCTGCCCAGCCAGAACTCCCCAGCCTGTGTCACTGCAGGATGTTGGTCTATCGCAGGTGAAGATAGGGCATTTGTCCTTGTTGCATTTCACAGAGTTCCTGACAGCCCATTCTTCCCACCTGCCAAGCTCCCTCTGAAAGGCAGCCCTCAGGCACATGACTGTTCTGCCCCATTAGCTGTCATCTGCAACTGGGATAAGAGGTGTGTCCTCCAGGCCACTGATGAGCCTGTCAGACAGGTTGGGTTGCAGTGTAGACCCCTGCACCCTCCACTTGTCACTGGCTTCCAGGTAAAGCCTGACCCACTCACAAAAACCCTCTGAGCTCCATCATCCAACCACTTGGTTTTTCACCCATCTGAATGTCTAGCCAGCCTGCTGTAAGGCCTCCCTTGGATACAAGAATGTTGGGGGAGACAGTGCCAGAAGTCTGGCTAAAATCATGGTGAATGACATCTCCTACTCTTTCTTCTCCCACAAGTACAGGTCTTTTATCACAGAAGGCAATCACGTTGGTCTGGAACTATTTATGTTCAGTAAATCCGTGCTGACTATTTCCAGGCACCTTCGTGTACCCAGAAATGTGATCCAAGATGGATAGCTCCAGGACACACTCCTCACTCAAGTGAGGCTGAACGGCCTGCAGCTCCCCGGCTTGTCCTTGTGGCCTCTTTTGAAGATAGGCACAACATAATCCTTTTTCCTGCACTCAGCCCTCGGGCACTGTGGGTTGGTATTCTCGCCTGGAGTCCTGACTCTACTACGCACAACAGCCCAGGAGACTCTGCTGGTGAAGACTGAAGCCAAGACGACGTTCAGTTCCTCACACCTATCTCCATCTGCTGTTCCTAGATTCCCTGCCCCATGCAGCAGTGAGCCCACATTTTCCTTCTTTACTCTTTCACTGTTACTGAAGCAGCAGCAGCTCTCCTTCAGGCTCGTGACATCCCCTGCAGGGGTCGATGCTAGGGCAGCTTGGGCTTCCCTAACACCATCCCTTCTTCACTGGACAGTATTTCCAAATTCCTCCTTTGCAGCCTCTCCTTTCTTCCCCTATCCTTGTGTTGCCTTGTGGCCCTGGAGCTCAGGCCTGAGCTCCCTGTTTAGCCAAGCCAGGGTCCAGAGATGCCTGCCAATTTTACAGACTGTCAGTATGGAGCTTTGTTGTGCTTTGTGGGTGCTGTCCAGGTAGGAAAGCTGAGGTGCGCTGAGGCACTTGCCCAGCAACCCCTCCAAAAGGACATGGCTTTCCTATAGGTCCCATGCTGCTTCTGCAGGAGACATATGGCTGTCTGGGTTGCCCCAGGAACCTGACCTGGACTGCAGGCCTACTTTTGTCATTAAATCAAGCACCTGCACTGCACTACATCAGCTGTTTGCAGTGTAGGGATCTGCTTGTGTCTCAGCTTAAGAATGAGTGGAGCTCTAGTCGTAGTAGGCATCTAGTGTCCTTTCATATGGCCTGGGAAATTCCTCAGCTGGCCCCCACCTGGGGTTCTAGAAGGATGTAGGTCTCATAGTTGCTCCATCAGAGCCAGCAGACACTGGCACATGCCTTGCACCACCTCTGTCTCTTCAAATGTCACCAGGTGTTTGTGTGTGAGCAACTGACTCCCACCCTCCATCTCTAGTGGTTACAATGGCAGCGTAGACAAGGGGCTTACCTGCAGGCAGCCATGTTGTGCACACTTCAGCTTGGGCAAGGGGAATCCCACCTCCTGTGTGTTTCTGGAGTTCATGGGAGAGAGCTGAATCCAACCCCATCCCAGGGATTTCTAAAACCGTCATGCCATGCCCAGATTGACTCATCGGAATCAATACCTGAACCATGCGAAAATGACCTCCCTCCTTGTCCTTGACTAGGTGTTCTGCCTATTTAAGAGATGGGAATCAGGTCTTCCAGAGTGGGACAGGTCCACCTCTTGCAAATAACCACCCTCTGATGAGACAAAATGCAATGCAGGAATCAGTGTTTACAAACTTCAGTGTTCAGAAAGGGACCATAGGTGATAGGATTTCAGTAGACTGCAGTGAACATTTCCCAGGAAGAGGGTGCACAAGCGACAGAGCAATTCATGCCTTAAGCTGGACCTCTGCTCCTGAGCGGGGCCAGGCTCCGGGGACCGAGGGAGCTGCTGGCAACCAGGCAGCATGGCCGAGAGACAGCTCTGGGCAGCAGCAGCTCCTCTGCCAAGAGCAGCGGGGCTCCGGGCACTGCCTGCTGCTGCTGCTGACAGGAGATGAGGCGAGAGGGAGAGAAGTGAGAGGCAGTGTGGAGTGGGAGGAGCGAGGAGAGCTCCTTGCGGGGGAAATCTGCACAGCCCTTTGCATGCTAAGTCTCTGGCTGCAGGGTAACTGCAGGGTAACTTGGATTCCCAAACCTTCACTCTTGGAGATCGCTAGGTCTGTGAGAAACTTCAGCAAACCCCTTCAACCCCACCTCAGCCTGCAGGCAGCCCCAGCAGCACCTTTATTGCTTCATAAGGGTTTTTCTGACCTGCTCCTTGGGACCTGTGAGCACAGAGATACCCCTGCCCAGTGCCCTGTCCTGGCAGGTTTCTGTAGGGCAGAACTGAGTGTGCAGAGGGTGGGATGGGGTCTGTGAAAACCAGCAGGGAAAAGACATTGGGAGAGAGCAAGAGCTCCCAGCAGAGAGAGCGCCAGGCAGCAGAGACGGGCTGGGAATGAGAGAGAACTGCTAACAGAAACATCACAGGAGGATGGGTTTGGGCAAGTGTTGATCAGTCCCTGCAAGGCAGACAGCTTTCTCTGAGCCAGCCCCGCATGTCTTCTCTCCCACCCAGCAGAGCCTCTGCCCTCACAGCCGTGGAGTCCAGGGCATGAGCCACCCGCTCTGCAGCCAGACCTGCAGCAGAGGAGAGGGGCATCTCTCCTGCCACGGGCCCCGTTTTGTGCTGCCCGACAAAGGGGCTGAGTGACTGCCCTGCAATGTCACCACCCAGCTGGGGAAGGTGAAGGCTTTCCCGACTGCCCATCTGTCCCTCTCTCCTTGCCTCCCGTGGCAGCAGGAGTGTAGTGTTGCTCCTTGTTTCCCCTCCTCTCCGTGCTGCCCTTGTTCTTCTCTCGGGTTCCCTGGGGTTGGTGGGTTTTCAGCTGCAGCTCAGACCCCTGCCCTGCGAGTTGTGCCACAGAGGTCTCTGCTTGGGAGTGAGGTGTCTGCAGCCCCCTTCTGACCCGTGCAGGTCCAGGAAATGCAGTGGGTGGGGAGGGGAGTGGAGCTGACTGTCCTGTAAGGAGAGCCCATCTGCAGTCCTAACAGTCCTTGGACCATTTCCCTGTGGTGTCCTGGCAGGCTTGGGGCTGCCCTCCAGAAGGGCACCGCTGCCTCATACCACCATCTCTGTGATGTGTGAGGGAGCTGTGAAGAATCTTCAGAGATGCTGGGCGTATGGAGATGGTGTTGGGAAGCTGTATGTGGGCAGCTGAAAAGAGCCGTGTGTGTGCTTGGCTAGAAAGGGGAGTGTGGAGACGTCGCTCTGGTGCCCTGAGGAAGGGAGAGAAGGTTGGAGACCCACACTTGGGACCTGGGCTCGTCTGCTCTCAGCAGGGGCTAGATTCTTTTTTGGGCAACAGATGAGAGTGACCATCCTGCAGCTCAAAGAGCTGCAAACACAGGACAGCTGAGAACAAGACTAATAGACAGACAAGCTGTCCTCCCTCTGCACCCGGGGACAGGGAATTGGTCTTTCTCAGGAGTCACAGCAGAAAGGCTGAGACTTTCTGCCTTTTGAGGAAGACTGCCCAGGGGGCACAGGGGCATCTCACAGAAAATAAACATTAGGAAGAAATCCCTAAAGCTCTGTTCCTCAACCCTCATTCTTCAGAACAGGTGGTGAAGATGCTGAAATATTCCTTCCACCTGCCCAGTGGCTTTCACCTGACAGACCTTGTGACTGTCAGAGCTAGTCACCCCCACTCCCATGTCCCCACTGCCCTACAGCAGGATGGACAGACTGCCCTGGAGCCCATGGGCAGAGGCCTCTGCTCCTCACAGCACACTCCGCCAGTGCACAGGGGAGCTCAAGCAAGGCAGCTGCACACACATGCTCTCCGTGAAGAGAGAGGCAGTACGGGGGGTTGGATGAGAACTGGAACATTTCAGGGTTTCTTGAAAAGCATCTCCTAACTTCTCCATGTCTTTTCTTCTTTGGACAGTCCCACATGCCTGGAGGGAGCAACATGTCCAACAGCAGCTCCGTCACTGAATTCCTCCTGGCATTCGCAGAAACCCGGCAGCTGCAGCTCTTGCACTTCTTGCTCTTCCTGGGCATCTACCTGGCTGCCCTCCTGGCCAACGGCCTCATCATCACCGCCATAGCCTGCCACCACCGCCTCCACACCCCCATGGACTTCTTCCTCTTTAATCTCTCCCTCCTCAACCTGGCCTCCATCTCCACCACTGTCCCCACATCCATGGCCAATTCCCTCACGGACACCACGACCATCTCCTACTCGGGATGCGCTGCCCAGGTCTTCCTGGTTTCCTTCTTGTTTGGAGGAGAGATTTCTCTTCTCACTGTCATGGCCTATGACCGCTACGTTGCCATCTGCAGACCCCTGCACTACGGGACCCTCCTGGGTGGCAGCAGAGCTTGTGTCCAAATGGCAGCAGCTGCCTGGGGCAGCGGCTTTCTCAATGCTCTCCTGCACACTGCCAACACATTTTCCATACCTCTCTGCCAAAGCAATGCTGTGGGGCAGTTCTTCTGTGAGATCCCCCAGATCCTCAAGCTCTCCTGCTCACAATCCTGCCTCCGGGAAGTTGGGGCTGTTGTGGTTAGTGTTGGTTTATTTTTTGCATGTTTCATGTTCATTGTGCTGTCCTACGTACAGATCTTCACAGTTGTGCTGAGGATCCCCTCCGAGCAGGGCCGGCACAAAGCCTTCTCCATGTGCCTCCCTCACCTGGCCGTGGACTCCTTGTTTATCAGCAGTGCAATATTTGCCTACCTGAAGCCCTCCTCCCTCTCCTCCCCATCCCTGGATCTGGTGGTGGCTGTTTTGTACGCAGTGGTGCATCCAGCACTGAACCCCCTCATCTACAGCCTGAGGAACAAGGAGCTCCGAGATGCCCTGAGGAAAGTGATTGCATGGGCATTTTTCAGCAGTGCTAAAATTGCCTTTGCTCTCAACAACTGAATCCCAAACTGTCCCAAACCAGGACTCAGTTTTGTTTTTTTATTTTATTTTTATTATTACTATTGTTACTGTTATGATGATGATGATGAAATTTATTTGTTATCATTTTGCTACATAAATGCTTGCAGTTCACCCCGGTTTTAATGCCATGTCTCACCTGGTGGCCACGCAAAACTGTCTAACGCCAGGTCAGAGCTGGCTCCCTCACAGTATCTTGGTAATAAAGGCAGTTCTAGCCAGTGCCATGTCTGAAGGCTGGGTGCTTCTTCCAGAGCTGGTGTCAAATATAGGCCCAAGGAGAGCAGCCCACAAGGGCCTGCTGGGCAGCCTTGTCCATGGGGTCAGGAACAAAAAGCTCATCATCCTGTTATGATCTCTTAGACACCAAGGCATTTAGGATTGAGGAGTCCCCCCTCAGTGTCCAGTGACAGGGGAGATGAGGGATTGTCACTGTTGTACATAGCCGGGGCTGTCGCACATGTTCAGGCACAGTGTCAGATGTCCCTCCTTCTGGAGGGGAAGCTGGAGGTGCCAGGAGAGCACAGGGGCTCTCCTGGGACAGCGTGTGCCTGGGGTGGGCAGCGAGAGGAGCCTCACAAAATGAGAAGTCCCCCAAGGTGGAGTCCCTTAAAGGGAAAGCACGAAACGCAGGTATCCACAGGCACAGGAGGACTCTGCAGTCCCAGGAGAGGCAGTGGGGACCCAGCTGGCACAGGGCACGGGGCACGGGGCACGGGGCACGGGGAAGGGAGACGGGAGAGTGATTCATGTCATCGTTAATGAAATACCATGTGTTGGATCTCTGGAGGGATTAGAGGCCATGGATCCCCATTCGGTTGGGTCTGCTTCCCACCTGCACCAGCATGGCCAGTGCAGAGTCACCCCCGTGGCCCTGTGGCCCCACCGTCTGCTCGCTCTCCAGAGCAGCACTGCCAGCTCGAGACCCTGCGGGAGAGCAGGGGAAGGGGTGCAGGAACAGTTATTGAGGTCAGAGGAGGGATGAGGAGACATCAGAAGGAAGTGGAGCTGGGCTTGAAATGGTCTTGGAGAGAAAAATGCTGACATTTTATCCAAGACAATGGTCACACTGTGGCTACACTAAAGTGTGTTCACGTTGCAGAGCCAGAAGTCCTTGGTGTTCTGGCTTCCCGTATGGCCTGGGAAGTGGCTGAAGAAGGAATAACTCTCCCCACCTTCCCTGGTCATAGTGTCATCATCACTTTTGACAGGTGGCACCAAAAGGAAGGCTGGGACCCTGTGCCAGCACTTGTCTTGAAGGAAGCAGGACCCAGCAGCCAGATCAGTTTGCTGCTGTCCCTCAGGCCCTATCTCCAGCACACAGTCTTGAGACAATCTCCCCCAGGCCGCGTGCTAGCCTTTACCCCAAAAGTCACCTCCAGACAGGGCTCTGCACCCAGCTGGAGGACTGGGCATCCAGCTGTGAGCCCTAGGAGAATGAGCCCCCTGCTGGGTCCTCTACAGGGCTAGCAGGGAGTATGCAGAGGAGGTCCTGGGAGCGTCTACTGGGCCTGTAGACCATCCTCATGCCCATGGAGACTCTCAAGCAGGGTCCCTCAGTGCAAAGATCCAGCCCAATTTGTTGTTGTGTGAACAGAGAGGAGAAACTGCCCCAGGAAACTCCTCACAGACCCCTTTCAGCACTGCCTTTCCCCACAGTCGTGGTGAGGAGTGACCTTTGCATGTGACCAGCTCCATCTCCCTGCTGGGCTCAGCCCCTGTATGGTGGGATGGCCAGTCCTGCCTGGCCTCTCTCCAGACCCAGACCCCAGCAGACCCTGGAGCATGGCTGTTTGCTTTCCTCAAGGTGGGCTGGGCAGGGGCTGGGGATGGGGGGGAGGTTGCAAAGCAGGAGGGCCGTGGAGGCCACGGCACCGAGGGCTGTTGGGGGGCCATGCTGGGGGGACGTCTCCTCACTCCTGAAGGCAGCCTATGCTGTGCGGTGCCTGCACAACGGTGCCATGGGGCCGCATGCCGGGCAGCAGGGCGGAGGCAGAGCAGGGGTGGGACGCAGACAGGAGCCACGAGACTGCTGGAATGTGACAAATGTCCGCAGCCCCCAGCGAGACAGGGCTGTGCTGTGTGGTGGCTCCAGGGAGGCCAAGGGGCACCGTGGTGGGAGGAGCAGGGTGGAGAGCAGCAGGCACAGGGCTCCCAGCAGCCCCTCTGCAGCTGAGAGGGAAGGAAGGAGGGAAGGAGGGAGAGAAGGAGGGGGAGAGGGAGGGAGGGAAGAGAGAGAGAGAAAAGGAGAGAGGGAAGGAAGGAGGGAGGGAAGGGAGGAGGGGGAAGGAAGGAAAGAAGGGGAGGGAAGGAAGGACGGAAAGGGAAGGAAGGCGGGAGGGAAGGAAGGCGGGAGGGAAGGCAGAAGGGGGAGGGAAGGAAGGAGAGGCAGAGGGAAGGAAGGAGGGGGAAGGAAGAAAGAAGGGGAGGGAAGGAAGGATGGAAAGGGAAGGCAGGAGGAGGGAGGCAGCAGCTCAGGGAGGGCGGGAGGGGAGGCCCAGCAGAGGCCAGGGCAGCCCTGGGGGCCCAAGGGCCGCTGTTGCTAGGCAGCACCGGGGGCGGGGGGGCAGGAGGAGGCCACGTGACCTGCAGCTGGTGCCGTTGCCAGGCAACGCCGGGTGGGGCTGCAGCAACCCTGGGGGAGGGATCCCGGCCCTGAGGTGGGGGGGTGAGGGGGGCAGGTGTGGGGGGGCAGCGTGTGGGGCTGGGAGAGGTGGGGAGCCAGGCCCTCCGCGGCCCCCGGCCCCGCTGCCCCGGCCGTCATGGGGCTGGGGGCCGCCGGGTCCATGGCCGCCCCCTGCGCCCGGCAGCCTCTGCTGCCTCCTCTGCGCCGCCACTGCTGAAAAAGCCCCCAACGTTTCCAGAGGTCGCGGTCACTCTGGAGCGGAACGATGGCGCACGCTGCTCACGTTAACGCCACCAGGCACCTCTGAGGCTGCTCTTTTGCAGCGCCCGGTTTCTGTGACCCTGCAACATGTCCTGCCCTTCTTCCCCAGCCAGAAGAAGAGCTGATGGCACTAGCGTCTTTTCTGGCGTGTCTCTCCTGATCCGTTCCCTGCTGTTGCGTGTTGGACCTGGTGACCTGGCACCTGCCCGAGACCCGGCCAAGGGAACCGCCCAGCTCCCAGCGGGGGCACAACCGGGAGCAGGTTTCGCTGGGTCTGCTTCTCGAGCAGCAATCGGGCAGTCGGAGGCCCGGGGAAGCACGACCCGGAGACCCTCCAGCTGGCTCTGGCCAAGAGTTGCCTCAGGAAGGGAAGAAGAAATACGCCCGCTGGGTTTCTCCAGTGGGTTTTGGCGCGGCGGATAGGGCTCGCTTGCCTCCATCTTTGCGACAGCGCCCTGGAAAGGCGAGCAGAGGACCTGCGGTTGGCCCAGCACCAGAGGGAGGGCAGAGCCAGAGCCTCCGCGTCCTCCCAGCCAGTGTCCTCTCCTTCAAACCCCTTCAGCTGTCTGCCAGAGCAGTCACCTGTGCGATTCCCCGAACAGTTGCCCAGTTTTGCCTGGCTGTAAGGACAACCTGTCTTTGAGGTGCCTCTGTTGTTGTACGTAGCCGGCTGCAGTTGTGAAACATTTCTGCGGAAAAGGGACGTGAAGCGGCAAGCGGCACAAGGGAGGGAGCAGGAGCAGGGCTCTCCCCTGCCAGGGTGGGCGCCCGTCTCTCGTCTCTGGTCCCACCCTCTGTAGGCGTGCTCCGAGCACACACCGGGAGGGTATGGAGAGCTGACGGGTCCCCAGCTGGTGCGGCAGGGATGGGTGAGTCTGGCTTGAGTTCAGGGTTCAAGCAAGTCCTTCGCTGTTGAATGGGACCTTTGCGCTTGGCAGGTGGCAGTGAGCTGGCACCTGGCCGCCTAAAAAGCTACGCGCTGAGTGCTGCGCTGCTCCCTTGGCTGTAGCTGCTGCCGAATTGGCCAGGCCAATTGCCCCCTGCCCTGAGGAGCAGGAACGAGGGGCCTTCAGAGTGTCCTGCCTCCAGTCCTGCCCCCAGGGTCCCTCCCAGTCCCCTTTCCTTGGCAGAGGGTCTGATGTGAGTCTCTGCTGCCTACAGGAGGGCTCCAGGCTCGGCAGCATTTCCAGGTGACTTCATGGTTGTGTTCTTCAAGCAAGCAGCCCTCTCTGGGCAGGGCTGAGGGAGTGACTGCAAGCAAAGCCTCATGCTCCCCAGCACAAGATGGACGCAGCTTCTCAGCTTTGCCAGGAGAGGATGGAGAAGAGTTCCTCGGGCCAGGAGCAGCGCCATGAAAGCTGCATGTTCGCGCGGCAGTTCCTTGCTGGCCTGAGGCAGAGGCAAGCGCACGTTGGGAGGAGGGCAACCAGGGCCAGGAGCTGGAAGCTGCACCCCAAGCCAGAGGGGGCGTCCCCAAAATCAGCATTCTTCCTGCTGCCAGAGCTGAGGAGGGCAACCACTTTGTCCTCGGTCAGGGAAGTAGAAGAGCTGAAGGCCTGCTCCAACTCTGGAGTCTAAGCGAAAGGCAAAAGCTGTCGCAGCAAGGGAGGACACCGCGTTTATGCTGCTGTGGCTCCGTCAGGCTCAACCAGACTAAGGAGAATTCACACAAGCCCTTTATTCGGCACATGTCAGGAGGCAGTGCCTGCAGCAGAGGGGCAATGACGACCTGCCGCACACTCGCTCGCTCACGCAGGGGGAGCTGCTGGGCATGACGCAGGCTCTGCAGCACTCTCTGGGGTCGCCATGGGCTGAGCAGCCTGGGAGGGGAACTGCTGCTCTGGCTCTGCTCAAAGAGAGCTGTCTCACGGAGCAGGGCGCCACCTTCTCCACGCTCTCCGGAGCCGGTAGCACAGTGCTCCAAGGGTGAACCCTGATGGTGCCTTTTCCGCTGGAGCTCTCAGGAGCAGGATGGTCTGGCTTGCCAGAGACTGGATGCTGAGGCTGGTGTCACTCGGCATGCTTTGAAGGGCTGCAATACAAAGGAAGAGAGAAGAGATGAAAGCCCCGGGTGTGCGGAGACCCCAGGCATGGCCCCCGGACAGGGCCAAGCCCAGCCAGCCCTTCCCATCGCCCGCAGGCAGCAGGGAGGCCTAAGAGATCAGCTGGCGAAAGATGCAGTTGAGAAATGCCCCAAGCGCCCCGGCAATACTCGCCCCCTCCCGGTGCCCAGCAGGGGATCAGTGCTCGCTCCCCAGGCTCTGCCCTCCTCCGTGCCGCAGCTAGCACCACGCTGCCCCCACTCACCCTGGCAGATGTCCTGCAGCTTCTCCTCGCTCGGGTCGCTCATGTGCCGTCCGACGAGCCCTAGGTGTACACAGCCCATGGCAAAGCCCGCTGTCAGCACGCAGCCCCTGGGCACGCAGGCCCTGCCTGAGGCAGGCAGGGCTCCGGCAGCCCCAGGGCAGGTTCTTGCTGCCAGCGCAGCAGCCGGGACTGGGGCCAAGCTGCCCTGGGACAGAGAGGGGCCCCACAGGGGCTGGGACTCACCGAGGAACCTGACGGCCGCCTCCCGCAAGGCCTCCTGTGGGCTCTCCAAGTAGGGCAGGCTCTGCCGCAGGTACTCCTCCGCTCTGCTCCTGTTCCTCTCCAGCTGGGCAGAGGGCGAGGGCGAGGGCTTGGGGCAGACCTTCCCCACGCAGCCAGGCCAGGCCCTCCTGCCAGGGCCGCCTCCCCTCCCTTCCCATGCCAGGACGTTCATGGCTCCCAGTCAGGAGCCGTATGGCACCGAGGTCTGGAGGAAGCAGAGGGCAGAGCGCTCCCCAGGCCGGCTGAGGTGCCCTAGTGCTCACCAGGCCCGGCTGGGCCAAGGGCTCTTTCCGCATGCTGGGGGCAGTGTGGGGACAGGGCCCTGGAGAAGAGCCCACCGGGGCAGGGTGCTGGAGGAAGGGGAGCGCATGTGCAGCTCCAGAGCCCGCAGCAATGGGTGTGGGTGTGGACAAGGGGGCAGGCCTTCTGCGGGCCAGACCTTGGGGGCTTGGGGCTGTCCTTACCAGGCACTCGCCAATCTGCCACGTCTGAGCTGTCTCGAGCAGGTGCCTGAGCTGCTTCCACTTCAGGAGCTTAGCAGCAGCGAGGAGAGCTTCCCGAGCGGCCTGCAGAGCAGCAGAGAGTGGGAGATGCCACTGCAGCGCAGGCAGGAGATCCTGCATGCCCCGCACCTGGGCAAGGCTCAGAGCCTTTCCCAGGCTGTGATGGGAAGCTGCATGTGGGGAGCGAGTTGGGCTTTGATGCCCTGGGCAGAGATGGGGGCAACCACCATCTCGGGGCAGCAGAAGAGAGCTCGCCAAGAGCCTGGCCCAGGATGCCTGCAAGGACAGCTGGGAAGCCCCGAGGGACGCTAGTGCTGGGGCCTTGCTGGGCAAACCAGGCCAACAGGAAAAGCACTCCTGGCCCCACACGAGCAACCACTGTGGCCACACACCTGCGCCACGCTTGAGATCGCCTCGTGCGTGTGGAGAAGCAGTGGGAGCAGGCTGCTGTGCACGTGCTTCCGGATCTGCCGTTTCTGGGGGCCCACCACAGTTGCCAGCACGTGCCCAAAGAGCTGGATGGAGAGCTCTCGCACACGGGTAGACTCCTGGAGGGAAGGAAGATGGGAGGACCTCAGCAAGGGCTGCTGCAAGGCTGTGGTGAGCAAGGGGGTCAGTGGGGCTGCTGTGGAGATGACTGCTGCTGACGCAGCCTCTGCACGGAGGAGCTGTGGGCCAGATCTGCCACCAGCACAGAATGGCCCCAGCCCCAAGACGCGCAACACAGTGGCTTTCTCTAACACGTGGCAGCCAGGGAGAGCCAAGCCGTGGAGGTGTCTGTGCCTGGAAGGGTTGCTCTGGCCCTGGCCACACTCCCACCAGTCACCTCCTGGCTGACTCGCAGGGGAGCTGCCTGGGTAGATGTGCCAAGGAGGAGATGGGGGCCGGCCGTCGGCAGCAGCTCCTGGGCACATCCCACCTGCTGACGGTCCCCAAAATGCGCTGCCCTGGTGTGAACCCCCTGCCTGGGCCATGCACCTCTGCCCCACAGCCACGGCAGCAGAGCCCCCGCCTTTCCCACCAGCCTTACGTCATCAAAGAGTGGCCGGAGCTCCTCAGCAAGCTGCAGGGCGATGGGGTTGGCCTTCTTGCTGTCCAGGAGATGGAGCACGTGGCTGAGGATGGTGAGGGCCTTGGCACGGAAGGTGCTGTCAGCACCCGGCAGGTGCTCCAGGAGTGCGGGCAGCAGGCCTTGCAGACTTCTTGCCTACATGAAACAGAGAAGGCCCTTTGGGTGAAGCAAGGAGTGACTGCATTGGCACAAACGCTCTGGCTGTAGCAGCGACAGGACGGTGGGGGAGCTGGCAGCAGCTTCCCGAGCTCTCGATTCCTCCGCTGCCTTTCCCTCCGCTGCCTTACCCGCCACCTCCAGCCCCAGGCCACTGGCCTGACTTTGCCCGGCTGCCCCCTGCTCACTGTGTGGCGTCTCTCAGACAGCGTGACGAGGCCTGTGATGGCCATGTCGCGCATGGCCAAGCTCTGGTTCTGCAGATGCAATTGCAGGAAGCCCAGCACATCCTCATCAATCTCCTGCTCAAAGTCGGTGCAGTTCAGCAGCTGAAAGACAGCCGGCTGCAGAGTGAGCGACCGGCAGAGGCAGCAGGACTCCCCGCGTCCTCTGAACCATCTGCAGCCTGTCTGTCTTGGGCCTTTGTGAAGCGCTGGAAGGTAGAGAGCTGGCACCAAGGGTGCATGAGCTGCGAGTGGTTGTGAGCATCAGCCCGGCAGAAATGGCCTCTTGGCCGGAAGGAGGCCAGGCTGGGGTGACTGAGGGGAGTGCAGCTGCTGCGGGAGAGGAGCCCAGCTCCACCGACCAGCCACCCGCCCCTCTGCCCACGTGCCAGAGAGCCCAGTGTTTGCAGGCACTGCCCAGAGGCACCGCTCGCCACCAGGCCCACCTCAATGAAGACAGCCATGGCGGCGATCTCACGGTGTTTGTCTCCGCAGCTGAGTACCCTGACCACGTGGTCAAACATCCAGGCGCACTCATCGGCCGCGTTCATCCACAGCTCCCTGGTCGGGGAGGGGAGAAGGCACTGTGGGCACGGAGCTGGGCAGGCAAACCTCTTTGGGTGTGCGCCGCCACCCCGAGCCATCATCCTGCAGGCCAGGTCCTGCAGGGCAAGGTCGTGGGTGTACTCAGCCCCAGCAGCCGGTGGCGCTGGCTCAAGGAGCGGCGGTGGCCTTTCGCCACCACACCTTGTGAGGAGAAACCTGGCGTCTCACCCACTCAGGCTTATTTTGGTGAGAGAGCGGAAAAGCGCCCTTCCTACACCAAAGCTGTGGCCTTCGGGCACTCTGTCTCCAGGGCAGAAATGCTGGGGCAGACGAGGATGACGAAGGCTCTCACCTAGTCAGCAACGTGACTCCTGTGTGGTAGGTCTCCTTGCTCATAAGCATGTCCCAGCCTCCCTGCCTCTCGATGGAGTCAGCCAGATGGGCATAGTCAGCATGGCAGAGCAGAGCTTTCATGGCCTGCACCGCGCTCCTGTGTGTAGAGCAAAGGCGGGTCGCACACGGAGGCCAAGCCCGGGCTCTGCGCGCATGGGAGAGACTGGGGAAGAGGGACGGAGCACCTGACGGGGCTGCCTGGAGGACACTTGTTCTCCTGGCCACACATCTGGCTGTAGTCTTGGAGGTCCTGCAGGGTGTACTCCAGGCTGAAGAAGGTCTGGAAGAGCACTGCTAGGTAGAGCTGGGGGAAAATGAGCTGCACTGGCTCTTTGCTGGCGGGCAGCAGGAGGATCTCGTTGAGGGCCCTGATTGCCTGCCAAAAACACCAGAGATGGGTCTGGCTGGAAAGAGATCACCTAAGCCAAGGCAAGCCAAGGCTCCTGTTTGCAACGGTGGCAAACGAGTCTTCTTGAGCCACAGGGCAGGTCCCCCTGGCAGGCCTCGTGGACCCCGCAGGTGGTCCTGGGCTCCTGGCCCCAGGCTGGGCCCCATGGGCAGGACTGAGTGAGGCCTGTGCTGGACACTCACAGTCAGCGGAAGGATGTAGCTGTCCTTTGGCATGTTGCTGTCCCGCCTGAGCAGTGGCTGGTCCCAGAGCCAAGAGAGCAGCTCCTTCAGCACCTCCTCTGCAGGGGAGTGCTCGGAGACCAGCGTCCTCCACATGGCCCCGGCGACGCTGCAGACGCAGAGCATGCTGTCGGGGGGGCTGCCTTGGCCACAGCTCCTTGGCCTGCGATAGCCCCGGAGCTGTCCTCAAGGCTGGCAGACCCCGTACCTGTCACACAGCAGGGAGGTGTTCAGCAGGCTCTCAACCACCTGATCAGGCTCCAAGCGGGCCATCTGGAGCAGGGCGTTGTTCAAGATGGCCTGGAGCGACGCCTCCCTGATGCCCATGAGGTTCTCATAGATGCTGCTCACCACCTCCGGCACCTGGAGGGGACAACACGGGTAAGAGTGGGACCGCCACAGGAGCGTAGCAGTTGCCTCAGGGGCCACTGAGAACTGCTTCCTTCCCGTCGCTCTTTGCTGGCCTCAAAGGCTGCCGGGTGCCTGAGAGCCCTGGCCTCCGCTCAGGGGGCTCAGAGCCCCGAGGGTGCAAGCCCAGGGCAGTGCGGCTACAAGCTGCTTACCCTGTCCAGCTCCGAGTCGGGGTCTCTCAAGACCGCCTCCATCATGCGGGCAACCACCTCGGTATGGGAGACCCTTGGTTCTGTCAGGCCCTTGATGGTGGTCAGGAGGAAGTGGGTCCTCTCGGAGGGGAAGAGAAAGCTCCCAAATATCTGTGGAGGGAAAGACACAGGGTGGCACCGTGCGTGCACCCCGAGGAGCAGAGAGAGTGGCTCCAGGAGTGGAGAGAGAGTTGGAGCAGGGCTGGCACAGTGCCCCCGGGCAAGCCGGGCGCAGGGGCTGTGCTGGGATGGGCTGAGGGCAGTGGGCAGTGGGCAGTGGGCAGTGGAGCTGCCGGGGTGCAGGTGGATGGCTGGGGTCAGGGTCACGGTGGGCTGGCCCTCCGGGGCCGCAGAGCTGGCGGGTGGCCAGGACAGCTGGAGCTGCTGCTCTGCCCCTGGGACAAAGCCTTTGGCTCCGCCAGGCTCAGGGAGAGCGGGACATGCCTCCGCCCGAGGCCTGGGAGGCTGCCGTGCCGGCTGCCCCCCACTGATGAGGGATGCGTTTGTTCCTGCAGGCGTGCTGCCAGCCCTGTGGCCAAGAAGGGCAGCGAGGGAGGAGCTTCTCACCGTGCTCTCGGCAGTGGCGTTGCTGGGCCAGAAGGCGTTTGGGCCTTCCCTCTGCCACTTCATGTCTGGAGGCGTCAGATCCTCCTCTGCCATCTTTCTACCTGTGCAGGAGGAGAAACCCCGAGCAGTCAGGAGGAACGATGGCGAGTTGGAGATGGCGGACTGAAGGCATTCAGCAGAGCTGTGTGGCTTGCCGAGAGGGCCAGCCCAGCCCAGCTTCTCTTACTCTCGCGCAGCAGAATGACCCTGTAGAAATGGTGGAGAGCCTCTGCTGCCCCATGGCTGATCTCCTGGTCCTTCTCGGCGCAGCACAGCGTGAGGTGGCCCATCAGCTGTCCCAGGAAGTCCAAAGGTGTCTTTTGGAAGAGGAAAGGGCCGGCACTGCTTCCTCCACAGCTGGGCGAGTCCTGGGGGGAGGCAGGAAGGACCGGGAGCAAGGCTAAGCTGCGGCAGCTGGGACCAAAGCCCTGGGCGCCACGCAAGAGCGGGCCCAGGCCAAGGGCCACACGAGCCAAAGCCCTGGAGGCATCTGCCCAGCCCTGCTCCCAACAGTGAGCAATGGGGTGCGGAGCCGTGTGTCCTAGCCTGCCCGCCCCTGCCCTCTGCCAGTTCTGTTGCCCACTGCTCCCGCTGGCCGCCTTGTCTGCAAGAGCACATCAAGCCACGTGCCCTCTCCTCCTGCCTGAGAGGAGAGTTGCCCACGGCCTGCAGCCACCCACTTACCTCCAGCAGAGAAGAGCTGCCCAGGAGCTGACTCAGCCGCACAATCCTCCCCACGGCCCTCTGGCGCTCAGCCACCCTCTGGGACGCTGTCAAGGGCAGCAGCACCTGAGGAGACCAAAGCCGCTGGTCGGCGCTGGGTCCTGACGGCCACTCCAGGAGCAACAGCTCCGCTAAGCACCCGGCAGGGTTTCTGCCTCTGCTGCCTTCCGTGCGCTCCTCCAGATGTGGCCCTGCGTCCCCTGCTTGTGCCCAACTCCTTGCCCCGCTTTGGTGCAAGGGATGGCTTTTTGGGGCGAGGGGCAGAGGGGCTGAGGGGCAGAGGGGCAGGGCCGTGCTGGTATGCTGGCGGGGGAAAGGGCTCTGACTGCCACCAGGAGAGACACCCGGCTCAGCCAAGAGCATGGTGGGGCCCCTCCCTGGCTCCCCACGGAGAGCTGGGCCCTCCCCACAGCATGCTCTCTGCACCTGGTCTCAGGCAGGGGTGGCCCCTCGACTCGAGAGGGCCCCTTCCCTTTGGGGTGAGGACCAAGCCCTGCCACCACCACCACCTCCCCACCTCCACACACGCTCTTTGCAAACAGCAGACCTCCAAGATGTTCTGCAGCTGCTGGAGACCGGAGGCCTGCGACTCGAACACCAGCACCTTCAGCAGCTCATCCAGAGCGTCCAGGGCCTGCAAGGGGGCAGAGGGTGGGCACCCCTAACGTGGCCAGGAGGCTGGCTCAAACTCCTGCTGCCCGAGGCCGGCACCTACCGGAGGGTAGAGTGAAGCATCCAGGCTGGGCATCTGCTCTTGGGCAGGAAGAGAGAAGATGCTGGTGATGCAAGTGCGGAGCAGCCTGCTGTCCTGGGTGTCCTTCAGGAAGGGCACCTCTTTGCTGAAAGGAGAGAGAGGTGCCTGTGGGGCGCTGGGGCAGGGAGCGGTGCCCCGACGCCCCGGGAAGGTGGAGGCAGCCCCGGGGGGTGGCAGTGCCTGGGGTGGCAGCCATCAGAGGTGGGGAAGCCCCACGGGGAGGCCCCTCCTGCCTCTCCCACGACGCAGACCCAGGGGCCAAGGACAGCGCTGGCAGGTGGGGCACGACGGCCGCTCCATCTCCTGCCTCTGCCTTCAGGGGAGAAGCCCGCGGACACCCCTCTGCTCTCCCGCCTGCCCCCCCGGGGCAGGTACCTGATGGCGGCAACGGCCAGCAGGGCTTCCTGCCGCACCCTGGAGTCCAGGCGGTCGGGGGGCTCTTGTTGCAGCAGCAGCTGGGGAGCAGAGGTGGCGTGGGGCACGGCAGTTGCCAGCCCCCCGCCAGCGGTGGGCAGCACCCGGCAGGCGCCCCCACCCCGCAAGCAGCGCCCAGGCCCGGCAGCCCCCCAGCGAGGAGGGCTGTGCTGGCGGGGGCCTGCCCACCCTTCCCCGCGTCCGGGTGCCCGAGTGCTGGGCTCGCCCGGGTGGCTCTGCCCCCTCCCACAGCCCCTCCGGCTGCTGCCTCACCTCCATCTTCTCCGCCAGCTCGCAGAACCCAGCCAGGTACCTGCCCATTGCCTTGGCTTGGCAGAGGGTGTGGATGGAGGCCAGAAACCTCAGCTTCTGTGCCTCGTCCTGACCGCCGGGGACAAGAGAGACCAAGAGGGCAGGTGAGAGGGCAGAGGCCCCGCCGGCTGCCCCCTGGCGCCCAGGGGGAAGCAGCAGCAGCGCAGGAGGCCCCGAGCAGCAGCTGAGCCCAGCCCAGAGCCCTCCCTGAGCCTGGGAGCAGGCAGCGAGCACGGAGGCAGCCGGCTGGGAGCTGCAGGCAGCGCCGGGCGGACAAGGGGCCTCGTCACCTGTTCGGGGCCCGTGGGAAAGGCCTGGAGATACTCCAGAGCTTCCTGCTTCTCTCCCTCCAGCTCCAGGAAACAGGCAGAAGAATCGGAGTCTGCGGGAGGAAGGGAGCGGGGAGAGCAGTGGGCGCTGGCAGGAGGCCGAGGAGCGAGCGGTGCCCTCTCTTCGGCGCCAGGCCTGCTCGCGCGGGCGCAGCGAGCCCCAGCCCGGGGCACGGATGCCCCGCCGCAGCAAAACCGCCCCCTGGCAGGGGGGCAGCGGAGGTGCCAGCCCCGCGGTGCCGCTGCCTCACCTGGCCGGAAGGTCTGCGGCACGCACAGCTCTTGAGTCTCGGCCTGGGAGCTGCTCTCGCTGAAGGCGCCGCCCTGGTCCTCCCAGGCCAGAAAGGGAGTGCTGGGGCGCCCGTCCTCCTCAAGCACCAGCATGGGCTTGCCGGGGTCGGTGTCATCGAGGCGCAGGAGGAGGTTGCTGGTGGCTCCCGCCTGCTCCCAGGCCGCAATGAGCGCCCTGAAGGCAGCATCCTCCTCCGCCCAGGGGATGGGGTTGTGGCTGGGGGATCGATGCTCCGCCATGCTGCAGAGCCGAGGAGAGGCGTGAGAGAGGGCCAGGGGTGCCCGCAGCGCGGGCTGGCCCCAGCTCTCCTCGACGGCCTCGGGCAAACGCCTCGGCACCACGGGGCTGCCCGGGGGAGGCGCAGGGAAAGACGTGGCAGCGCTCAGGGGGCTCCTCGGCCAGCCCAGCACGCTCCTGCCCTTTCCCGTCTCTGTCCTCCCGGACACTGCGGGAGTGAGGCCGCAGCACTGTGGGGTGTCACAAAGGGAGGTCACAAAGGGCGGCATCACTGCCCCACTGCCCTGGGGAGGGGCAGGGCGCGTCCCCTCTGGGTGGCCCGGGGCCCCACTGGTTTGCCCTCCGCTTCCCTCAGGACCCCTCCATCTCCCTTCCCCAGTGCCCCAGGGCCCTCCAGGTGCCTCTGGGTGCTTTCCAGCCACTGCACGAATCACGGCTGCGAGCCAGAAAGCCTGCATTAGCAAACACTGCCAAAGCTCTAGTTTGGGTCGATGGGCAGCTCCTGCGTCGGGGCACGAGGCTGCGGGAGCTCCTGAGGTTGCTGCAGAGCAAGGAGCTGCAGCTGCACCAGCACCAGCTCCTCCTGTCAGCCCGGGATCTCTCAGCAGTTGCCCCAGCCATGCCTGAAGCACTTGGGGAGGTCTGGGGCTGCCAGCGGTTGCCCATCGCACAGGCTGGGCCTCTTCGGCAGGGAAGGGCTCAAAGGCAAAGCCTCCCTCCCTAGCCGTGCTGGCGCTCTGACTGCTAATTTGGGGGCTTAGGGATGAGGGCTGATGAGGAGCTGGAAAGGCCGGTGCAGGGCCATGGAAAGAGGTGTGAAGCAGCCCTTCGGGGTCCTTCTCGGGGAATACTTGCTGGTCAGCTGTGTGCATTAGGCTGGCTTGCTGGCCTTACCAGGTCAGGCTGCTGCCTTCTCCCCGCAGGGCCCTGGCCTGGGCCACCAAGGCTTCTCTGAGTCCTAAAGGAAGTGCAATAGGCAACAAGGTTGCACCAGTTTCCTGCTCTTTCCCTGCTTCAAGGCTTTAGGGAAGGCGGTAGTCCATCACACCTCCTTGTGTGTGCCCCACTCCTCCTTGCTAGCTCCCTACTGGATTTAGCTAACGGGCCGCATGGCTGGCACGCAAAGAGCCACCGTAGTTGCCCCAAGTGGGGAAGCTCTGATGTGTGCAACATTAAAACCCAGTGCTTCTGAAGAAAGCCTTAAGGGCCCAAATGCCAGGATGTGCCCTCTGAAGGGCAGGTGTCTGGTCGTTCTCCCCCGAGGTCCCCTGTCCCTGCTTTCAGCTCTGGTAGACTTCCTGTTTGTGCTTGAGGTTTGCCAGGAGCTCCTTGTTCCTGCTGCCGGCCTCCTTTGCTTGATGGCCTGCTTTTGGGCTGGGCCATTATGGAACTTGGAGGAGAGGATGCCTGAATATGAGCCAGCTCTCTTGGACCCCTCTTCCCTCCAGGGCCGTGCCCCATGGCAGTCTCCCAAGCAGGTGCCAGCACCGGCCCAAGTCTGCTCTCCTGAAGGCCAGGGCTGCGATTCTGCTTTTGGCCCTGCTCCTTCCTCGCCGGAGCTCTATGTAGAGCCACAACATTAGCAAAGGCTATGTTGTCAGGAGACTTCCCCAGAGGCTTTCCTGAAGGTCTGGGAAGGACTGCAGTTGTGTTGCATGGCTTTTGAGATATTCGAAGTCAGCTCTCAAATCTGCCGCCTGCCAAGAAGGTCATGTGGTGTTGTTTCCCAAGTCCTGATTTCACAGCCCGCTCCAGCACAGACTTGCAGCCCATGCCTGATCCACACCAGAGCAACAACGTTTGTGAAGGTGCTGCAGCCTCACACCTCATCTTCCAGGAGTTGTTTATGGAGCAATCTCAAATGCCTTAGAAAGCGTTCTGACTAGAGAAAGGCTTTTCTGTGCCTCTTTCCCTCTGAATGCAAGCCCACAGCACCAATAGCCAGCTGACACCACCAATGTTTTTCACACGACACTGTCCATTTGCAGGGAAGTCCCAGGCCTCTAGCAGCCGCTCCCTAACAGCGGGATTACTTGCCAAACTTGTTCTTTCACTTCTTCCAGTTGGTGCTGCTTGCTCGGCTTCTGCAGAGCTAGCGGCCAGTTCTCCTCAAAGTCAGCTGAGCGGAGTCTTGGGGGGATATTTCAGGCAAGGCTTTGGACGCTCGCATGGAGACCACCCAGGCTGTGACTCGAGGTCATCAGCAGGCAGCTTGGTGTCAGCGACCTGCCTTCGAAGGATGCCCACCACCGCTGACAGAGTGCCTACCAGGGAAATTGGCATTAGGCTAGCAAGAGGACCTAGCTCTTGTCTACCTCCTGGTCCCCCAGCAATCTCGGTGTGCCTCCCTGGAGGGGAGGCAGAGGAAGAGGATGAAGCGCGTTTCCCATGGGCAGGCCGGCCCACAGGGGCAGGAAGCCTGGGGAAGAATGGCAGCCATGTGCTGCTTTCTGCCCAGGGAAAAGCTATGCCCAGCTCCAGCTCCAGCCCCAGCCCCAGCCCCAGCCCCAGTGCGGCAGAGGGCAGCTGCCCTCTCCCACCCCACGCTGGCGGTGCCAGCCCCACCTCAGCCCGCTCCTGAAAGCCTCCAGCGCAGCTCTGGGGCAGTCTGGCGGCAGGCGGTTTTGACAAGGGCACAGCAGCAGCGATGCAGGGAGCAGGGGAAGAGCAGGGAAATTGGGGTGAAGAGCCCAGCCCTCGGCTGCATGGCCAGGGCACTGGGCAGCCGATGCCTTTGCAGCTGGCCCGGCTTCAGGCTTGGGGTGGATACCAGCTGGAGGGTAGGAGCACTGGGACTGTCACAGGCTTCCCGTGCAGCTGTGAGTGTGGTGAAGGCAAGTGGGCAGAGCCAGGCACATGCAACTGCAAAGGCCAGGGGAGGAAAAGGCCACGTGGGGCTGGTGAAAGCCCTCCCTCTGCTGCCTATGGGGAAGAGAGTCCCCAGGCGATGCTGAGCTCCACTTTGGCCACCGGAGGACGAGGGATTGTGGGGCTGGCCAAGGGCTCTGCGCTTGGCCGTGGCACAGGCAGAGCCCATCTCTGTGTCCGGGGTCTTCCCATTCACGGAGCCGCAGAGGAATTTTGGAGGGAAGGGACCTCTGCAGGTCTCCAGTCCAACCTGCCTCCCACACAAAGCAGGGCTGGTTGGAGCCCTGCAGTCTTGTCTGGCCATCGCTGGGCTGAGCCTGACCCCAGTTACCGGCCGCAAACCTGCTCTGCTCCTCTTGCGCGGGCACTGCAGGATGGCACCTCTCGGTCGGTGGGGCACTGCCCTGCCTGCCTTGCCGACCCCCTCGGCTCCCAGCTCCCCTTTGTGGCTACAGCCTTGTTTGGGTGCTGTTGGAGTCCCAGCTTCCCTTGCCAAGGCTTTCTCGCCTGTAGTGAGGGGGAAGCTCTGAGGTAGAGATGGGTATTCAGGTCAGGAGGACGGGGACAGCGTCAGGTCAGGACCTGAGAGGTGCAGAGCCAGGTGCAGGCAGGTCCACAGCATAACTCAGGCCCAAGGACAAGGGCAGCAGCTCCCCGACAAGGCGAGGAGGTCCCGCGATGATGCCGGTCACTCTCTGTCTCCCCTGCTCTTGTGTCTGGGAGATCCCCCTCCCTGTCTGCCTGCAGCCCCTCCATGCCCACCCTGCTGCCCAGCACAGCATCACAGCCCTGGCCCTGCAGCCCTTCCACAGCTCCTGCTGCCCCAGGGACAGAAGCACCTGCCCCAAGCTGGTGCTCAGAGGAACCTGATTCTCGTTCTCCTTTTCCATCTCTGACTGCTGCCCTGCTTTGCTCCTGGGATGTCCCTGCTGCCCAGAGAGCCTTTCCCCAGGTCAGGGAGTCCATGCTAGCTTGGTTGGCCATTCCTACACCCTCCCCTGTGCTCCCTGCAGGGCCCTGGGCGGGCAGTGCTGCTCTGCAGAGCGAGTGGCTGTGGCTCCACATGGGGACTCCTGACTCTGCGCTGGTTGTGCTCATTTTGGGCAGCAAGCAGACCCAGCGGGACAGGGATCAGAGTCATCAACAGTGCTGGCATGTTTCTGTGCTCCTGGACAGTGCTCAGAGTGAGCCCAGGGTGTTGGCAGTGCAATGAGATGTGTTTTGGAGTGCACTAGCACCAGCCTATGGACTGTCTGCGCCTCCCTGTGGCCGTTTTGTGTGGTAGGAAGGGGTTGGAGGAGGGTGGGTGTTCTAGTGGGCAAGTGTGAGGAGGGCTGCCGTAAGTTGGAGGAAGAGAGGAAGGCGAGGAGGGAAGTGCTTGTGGGGCAGCAGGAGACATGCTAAGCGAAACTAGGTTGTTCCATTGGTGCTGGTTGTGGTGGCTGTTCTTGACAGGCAGGTGTGTTAGGAGAGTGGCTACTCTAATCAGAAACAGTGAGGAGGGCTGGCATAAGTTAGAGGAGTGGAGGAAGGTGAGCTAGGCACTTGCTGTGCGTGTGCCCTAAGCATGGTAAGGTGCAAAGGGTTGAGCCATTGCTCCTCCCTGTGGCCATTTTTGTATGGTAGGAAGTGGTTGGAAGAGGGTGGGGGTTGTAGTAGCCAAGTGTGAGGAGGGCTGGCGTAAGTTGGAGGAGAGGAGGAAGGCGAGGAGGGAAGTGCTTGTGGGGCAGCAGTACGCATCCTAAGGCCAAAAGGGTGGGTGCATTGTTGCTCGTTGTGGTGACTGTTCTTGGTACGCAGGTGATGGAGGAGAGGGGCTGCTCAGGGCAGAAACTGTGCCTGAGGACCAGCGTAAGTGGGAGGAGGGGAGGAAGGCGAGGAGGGAAGTGCTTCTGAGGCAGGGAAATGCATGCTAAGCACAACTAGGTTGTTCCATTGGTGCTGGTTGTGGTGGCTGTTCTTGACAGGCAGGTGTGTGAGGAGAGTGGCTGCTCGAGTGGGCAAGTGTGAGGAGATCTGGCATAGGTTGGAGGAGAGGAGGAAGGCGAGCTAGGCACTTGTTGTGAGTGTGGCCTAGCAATGTGAAGGTGCCGTGGGCTGAGGCATTGTGCCGCCTTGTAGCCACTTTGAATGGTGAGGAAGGTGTTGGAGGAGGGTGGCAACAATGATGGGCAAGTATGAGGAGGGCAGTCGTAAGTTGGAGTAGGAGAAGAGAATGAGGAAAGGAATGCTTGTGGGAGAGCCGTGTGCATGGCAGGGCCAAAAAAGTGGGTGTATTGCTGCTCGGCATTGGGACCTGTGCATGGTAGGCAGGTGTTGGAGGAGAGTGACTGCTCTAGTGGGAAAGTGTGAGGAGGGCATTCGTAAGGTGGAGGAGGGGAGGAAAACGAGCTAGGCCCTTGTTCTGAGTGTGGCCTAAGCATCTGAAAGTGCCATGGGTTGAGGCATTGCACCGCCTTGTGGCCGTTTTGAGTGGTGCGGAAGTGGTTGTAGGAGGATGGCAAGGCTGGTGGGCAAGTGTGAGGAGGGCAGTGGTAATTTGGAGGAGGTGAGGGAAAGGAGGACGGAGGACTTGTGGGGAGAGCCGTGTGCATGGCAGGGCCAAAAGGGTGGACGCAATGGTTGTCCCCGTGTGGGCCTGTGCGTGGTAGGCAGGTGTTGGAGGAGAGTGACTGCTCTAGTGGGAAAGTGTGAGGAGGGCAGTGGTAAGTTGGAGGAGGGTAGGGAAAGGAGGAGGGGAGTGCTTTTGAGAGGGCCGTGTGCACGGCAGGGCCAAAAGGGAGGGCACCTTGCCGCTCTTTGTGTGTCCCATACCTGGTAGGCAGGTGTTGGGGGAGCGTGGCTGCTCTAGTGGGAAAGTGTGAGGAGGGCAGTCGTAAGTTGGAGGAGGGGAGGGAAAGGAGGATGGAGGACTTGTGGGGAGAGCCGTGTGCATGGCAGGGCCAAAAGGGTGGACGCAGTGGTGCTCCCCGTGTGGGCCTGTGCGTGGTAGGCAGGTGTTGGAGGAGAGTGGCTGCTCTAGTGGGAAAGTGTGAGGAGGGCAGTGGTATGTGGGAGGAGGGTAGGGAAAGGAGGAGGGGAGTGCTTGTGGGCAAGCTGTGTGCATGGCAGAGCCCAAAAGGGTAGACGCAATGGTACTGCCGGTGTGGGCCTGTGCGTGGTAGGCAGGTGTTGGAGGAGAGTGGCTGCTCTAGTGGGAGAGTGTGAGGAGGGCAGTGGTAAGTGGGAGGAGGTGAGGGGAAGGAGGACGGGAGTGCTTGTGGGCGAGCCATATGCATGGCAGGGCCAAAAGGGTGGAGGAAATGGTACTCGCCATGTGCGCCTGTGCATGGCAGGCTGGTGTTGGAGGAGAGTGGCTGCTCCAGTCCGAAAGTGTGAGGAGGGCAGTCCTAGGTTGGAGGAGGGTAGGGAAAGGAGGACGGGAGTGGTTGTTGGAGAGCCGTATGCATGGCAGTGCCAAAAGGGGGGACGCAACGGTGCTCCCGGTGTGGGCAAGTGCATGGTAGGCAGGTGTTGGAGGAGGGTGGCTGCCCTAGTGGGAAAGTGTGAGGAGGTCAGTGCTAGGTTGGAAGACTGTAGGGAAAGGAGGATGGGAGTGCTTGTGGGAGAGCCGTGTGGATGGCAGGGCCAAAAGGGTGGACGCAGTGGTGCTCCCCGTGTGGGCCTGTGCCTGGTAGGCAGGTGTTGGAGGAGGGTGGCTGCTCTAGTGGGAAAGTGTGAGGAGGGCAGTCGGAGGTTGGAGGAGGGTAGGGAAAGGAGGGCGGGACAGCTTGTGGGAGAGCCGTGTGGATGGCAGGGCCAAAAGGGTGGGCGCAATGGTGCTCCCCTTGTTGGTCTGTTCTTGGTAGGCAGGGGTTGGAGGAGAGTGGCTGCTCTAGTGGGAAAGTGTGAGGAGGGCAGTCATAAGTTGGAGGAGGGGAGGAAAGCGAGCTAGTCACTTGTTGTGAGTGTGGCCTAAGCATGTGACGGTCCCATGGTTTCAGGCACTGCGCCGCCTTGTGGCTGTTTTGAGTGGTTTAAAAGGGGTTGTAGGAGGATGGCAATGCTGGTGGGCAAGTGTGAGGAGGGCAGTTGTAAGATGGAGAAGGAGAGGAAAAGGAGGAGGGGAGTGCTTGTGGGAGAGCTGTCTGCATGGCAGGGCCAAAAGGGAGGGCTCCTTCCTTCTCTTTGTGGCGGCCTGTGCATGGCAGGAAGGTGAGATTGCCAGGCTATTCTCGGAGACTGTGCAGCTCCAGGAGTCCCCAGCCCCCACTGCAGCAGAGGTGTCAGAGGGCTCAGCACCGTGTGTAAAGGTGCATCATAACACTGTTGAAGAGGGCTGGAAGCTGGTGACCTCTCGTAGAAGGAGAAAGGCTCTTGCTCCTCCTCAAGACTTACCCTCGAAGAACAAGTTTAGCGCCCTGCAAGCTGAGGAGGAGCTGGGCATGGCTCCAAGGGAGGCAACTGGCCTGGCAGACCCTGTGCCGTGCAGGAAGCCCCGGAAGAAGCGGCGAGTGATTGTTGTGGGTGACTGCCTGCTGCAGGGGACAGAGGCACCTCTCTGCCGACCTGACCTCTTGTCCAGAGAGGTTTGCTGCCTGCCAGGGGCTCGAATAAGAGAGGTCATGGAAAGACTGCCAAGGCTTGTCCATGCATCAGACTACTACCCTCTGCTGCTCTTCCATGTGGGCACTAACAACACAAAAGGCAAACTGGAAACCATCAAACGGGACTTCAGAGCTCTGGGAATGGTGGTCAAGGGTCTGGGAGCCCAGGTCGTTTTCTCCTCAATCTTGCCTGTGAGGGGAAAGGATGGGAGGAGGAGTAGACGAGTTTTCCAAGTTAACAGCTGGCTGTGCCGCTGGTGTTGGCAGCAGGGCTTTGTTTTCTATGACCATGGGACCCTGTTTGAAGATCAACAGCTGATGGGGAGCGATGGGATCCACCTTACCAAGCGGGGCACGCGCGTCTTTGCCAACAGATTGGCCAGCCTGGTAAGGAGGGCTTTAAACTAGGCAAGATGGGGGAAGGGGAGTGGTATAGTGGCAGGAGAGTCAGTAAAACACCGCTCAAGTCAGGATGCCTCCAGCGGGTGCATACAGCCAGGGGAGACAGCATGGGACATGGCTATGGAGGATCCTCTTGCACCTCTCCTGGGAAGCTTGCATGCTTGACTGGCTCTCTGGAATGCCTGTATAGCATGGGGAATAAACAGGAAGAGTTAGAGGTCTGTGTGCGGTTGCAGGGCCATGATCTCATTGCAGTTACAGAGACACGGTGGGATAGTTCACATGACTGGAATGCTGTCATGGATGGCTATGTGCTTTTTAGGAAAGACAGGCCAGGAAGGCGAGGTGGTGGAGTTGCTCTTTATGTGAGGGAGCAGCTAGAATGTATGGAGCTCTGCCTCGGGGTGGATGAAGAGCAAGTTGAGAGCCTATGGGTGAGGATTAAAGGGCAGGGTAACATGGGTGACACTGTTGTGGGGGTCTACTACAGGCCACCTGACCAGGAGGAAGTCATCGATGAGGCCTTCTACCGACAGCTGGAAGTAGCCTCACGATCACAGGCCCTGGTTCTCATGGGAGACTTCACCACCCTGACATCTGTTGGCAAGACAGCACAGCTAGGCACAAACAGTCGAGGAGGTTCCTGCAGAGGATTGATGATAATTTCTTGACTCAGGTGGTGGAGACGCCAACGAGGAGAGGTGCAATGCTAGACCTTGTCCTAACGAACAAAGAAGGTCTAGTTGGAGAGGTGAAGGTTGGGGGCAGCCTTGGCTGCAGTGACCATGAGATGGTGGAGTTGAGGATCCTACGAGGAGGGAGCAGGGCAATAAGTAGGATTGCAACGCTGGACTTGAGGAGAGCTAACTTTGGCCTCTTGAGGGACCTACTTAGGGGAATCTCATGGGGTAGGGCCCTAGAAGGAAGAGGGGTCCAAGAAAGCTGGTTAATATTCAAGCGTCACCTCCTCCAGGCTCAAGATCGGTGCATCCCTCTGAGGAAGAAGTCGAGCAAAGCGGATTCAGCAGGAGACCTGCATGGATGAGCAAGGAACTCCTGACAAAACTCCAGCAGAAGAAGGAAGTGTACAGAATGTGGAAAAGGGGACAGGCCACTTGGGAGGAATACAGGGACGTTGTCAGAGTGTGCAGGGATGCGACAAGGAAGGCTAAGGCCCAGCTGGAATTAAATCTGGCAAGGGACGTCAAGGACAACAAGAAGGGGTTTTTCAAATACATCAATAACAAAAGGAAGACTAGGGAAAACATGGGCCCACTGCTGAATGGGGTGGGTGCCCTGGTGACGAAGGATACAGAGAAGGCAGAGTTGCTGAATGCCTTCTTTGCTTCAGTCTTTCCTGCTAAGGCCAGTCCTGAGGAATTCCAGACACTGGAGACCAGGGAGGAAGTCTGGAGAAAGGAAGACTCTCCCTTGGTGGAGGAGGATCAGGTTAGAGATCTTTTGTCCAAACTGGACATCCATAAATCCATGGGCCCTGATGGGATGCACCCACGGGTGCTGAGGGAGCTGGCGGAGCTCCTGGAGCTCAGGAACTTTCAACAGAGAAAAAATGCCCACTCCTGCCCCAGGAGGGAAGAACCCCTTGCAGTGACCCACGAAGGAGACAGACTGGCCGGCAGCAGCTCTGTGGCCGAGGCCCAGAGGGTCCTGGTTCTGAGAATCACAGAATCAAAGAATGGTTTAGGTTGGAAGGGACCTCTGGAGATCATCTCGTCCAACCTCCCTGCTCAAGCAGGGTCACCTAGAGCATATTGCCCAGGATCACATCCAGACGGCTTTTGAATATCTCCAGCGAAGGAGACTCCACTACCTCTCTGGGCAACCTGTTCCAATGCTCTGTCACTCTCACAGGGAAGAAGTTTTTCCTCAGGTTCAGATGGAGCTGCCTGTGGTTCAGTTTGTGCCCATTGCCTCTTGTCCTGTCGCTGGGCACCACGGAGAAGAGGCTGGCCTCATCCTCTTGACACTCCCCCTTCAGATACTTGTACACGTTGATGAGATCGCCTCTCAATCTTCTCTTCCCCAGGCTGAACAGGCCCAGCTCTTGCAGTCTTTCTTCCTAGGAGAGGTGCTCCAGCCCTCTAATCATCTTGGTAGCCCTCCGCTGGACTCTCTCCAGGAGTGCCATGTCTCTCTTGTACTGGGGAGCCCAGAACTGGACACAGTACTCCAGGTGAGGCCTCCCCAGGGCTGAGGAGAGGGGCAGGATCACCTCCCTCCACCTGCTGGCAACACTCTGCCTAATGCACCCCAGCATACCATGGGCCTTCTTGGCCACAAGGGCACACTGCTGCCTCATGTTTAACTTGTTGTCCACCAGCACTCCCAGGTCCTTCTCTGCAGAGCCACTTTGCAGCAGGTCAACCCCCAGCCTGTCCTGGTGCATGGGATTATTCCTGCCTAGGTGCAGGACCTTGCACTTGCCTTTGTTGAACTTCAGGAGGTTCCTCTCCGCCCACCTCTCCAGCCTGTCCAGGTCCCTCTGAATGGCAGCACAGTCTTCTGGTGTGTTAGCCTCTCCCCCCAGTTTAGTATCATCAGCAAACTTGCTGAGGGTGCACTCTGTCCCTTCCTCCAGGTCATTGAGGAATACATTGAACAAGACTGGACCCAGGACTGAGCCCTGGGGGACACCACTAGCCACAGGCCTCCAGCTAGACTGTGCCACTGACCACAACCCTCTGAGCTCGGCCATCCAGCCAGTTCTCCATCCACCTCACTGTCCTGGAAGGCTTGGTCAAGCATGATTTCCCTTTGGTGAATCCATGCTGACTCCTCCTGATCACCTTCTTGTCCTCCACATGCTTAGTGAGGACCTCCAGGATCACCTTTCCAGGGATGGAGGGGAGGCTGACAGGCCTGTAGATTCCTGGCTCCTCCTTCTTACCCTTTTTGAAGACTGGAGTGACATGGGCTTTCTTCCATTCGTCAGGCACCTCTCCTGTTCTCCAGGACCCTTCAAAAATGAAGAAGAGTGGCCTAGCGATAACATCCACTTCTCTAAGGGAAGCAGGTGGGACTTGGGGCACAGGAGCTATAACACTCAGCTACAGAGGCGAGTGGAAAAGGGTTCGATGTTAACAAGAGCGAAGTAGGTCCCCAGGGGCTGATGGGAGAACTGGCCGGGCTGGGGAGGGGAGGAGGAAGGTTGTCCACACATGTCCCGTACCAGAAATCCTGCCTTTCCTACACATCCAGGTTTCATTAGGAGACCCTCTGAATCAATAGGAATCCAGCAATGTGGATAACAGGGATTCTCGGGGCTGAAAAAAGAAGAAAACTGTGAAAGCCAGCATCCGATTTTTTTTTGGTCGCTCATTGAAATCTTCCTCTTGTAAGTGCCCTCCTGAGAGCTCTCCACTTAGCCTCACAAGAACTGAGACCTCAAGAAAATGCTGGGGAGTGGCATGGCTTGTTAGGGCTTCTGACCTTTTAATCCCCCCTCGAGTGTATGTGGTGCTGAGCCCATGAACCTCAGATACTGAGAGGGAACTGAGAAAAACACTGAAGAAGTTAAAGTCAGAATTAAATCCCAAGTTTCGGGGAGTGTTAATGGGTCCCCCTGAGGACCATTACCAACAAAGCCTCCCAGGGGCTGAGGAGAGCAGAAAGTTGGAGGCACTTGTTACAGGTTGGCAAAGGAAATGTGCAGGTGGCTGTGACACCAAGTCCACCTTGCTGTGTGTTATCAGACAGCATGGGCCAGCACTGACACCCAGCCCCTGCACAGGGTGGTGCTTTCGCTCCGACTTGGCTCAGGGCTCTTTGTGGGGGCAGGGAGAGGGTGGGGGTGTGCAAGGCTTCGTGCAGGATGAGACAGCACGTCCTGGGCTCTCTGAGGGTGGGGACGTAATGAGGACCTGGGGCCGTCAGAAACACAGTGTCTCCTTGGCCTCAGTGGCAGACACCAGAGAAAGCCAAGAGCACAAAGACCTCCGTCCTGTCGGAGGCTTTCAGCCTTGGCAGTGCCCTCAGTCGTCTCCACCCCAGGCTGCCCTGTGCTGTCCCCCTCCTGTGTCTGTGTCCCTGCAGCCTGTAGACACCCAGCCTGCTTCCCCACTTTGCTCTCCCCCAGCCATCTGACCACCTTTACTGATGGCTCTCTGCCCTCTCTTGCTTTTCATCCAGACACAAAGCCAGGGGCTCCCCACCAACTCCCTCTGGGTGTCCTGTTGAACCACAGCACAAGTGACATCCCAGTTTCCAAAAGTTCAGCCTGAACTTCTCATAATGTATCTCATAATTGTTTTGTCTCTTTCTCCTTCTCTTGCTATTTCCTATTACCAAGAAACTCTCCATCACCTCTGAAACCACCCTTCAAGCACTCACAGGCTCCTACTGGAATGCCCTTAGCCTCCCCTTCACCAGGCTAAAGAAGGCCACATCCCTCAGCCCCTCCATACAGGCTTTGTGCTTCAGGACCCTACCCCCACCTTGGGAGACCTCCCCTGGACCTTCTCCAGGTCCTCCCCATTCCTCCAGCACTGGGCAGCCCACACGGGGACACACTCTTCCAGATGTGGCCACACCAGTGCTGAGTCAAGGGGGATGGGGACTGCCCTTGCCTGGGTGGCCATGGTCTTCCTGAAGCAGCCCCATATGCAGCTGGCCTCATTAGTGCAAGCATGCACTGCTGGCTCCTATGGCATCCCTTGTCATGTCCAGGCCCTTCTCCTCAGGGTCACTCCTCTGACGGTCAGCTCTCAGCCTGCCCTGATGCACAGCGTTTTACAGAATCACAGAATCACAGAATCGTTTAGGTTGGAAGGGACCTCTGGAGATCATCTCGTCCAACCTCCCTGCTCAAGCAGGGTCACCTAGAGCATATTGCCCAGGATCACATCCAGACGGCTTTTGAATATCTCCAGCGAAGGAGACTCCACTACCTCTCTGGGCAACCTGTTCCAATGCTCTGTCACTCTCACAGGGAAGAAGTTTTTCCTCAGGTTCAGATGGAGCTGCCTGTGGTTCAGTTTGTGCCCATTGCCTCTTGTCCTGTCGCTGGGCACCACGGAGAAGAGGCTGGCCTCATCCTCTTGACACTCCCCCTTCAGATACTTGTACACGTTGATGAGATCGCCTCTCAATCTTCTCTTCTCCAGGCTGAACAGGCCCAGCTCTTGCAGTCTTTCTTCCTAGGAGAGGTGCTCCAGCCCTCTAATCATCTTGGTAGCCCTCTGCTGGACTCTCTCCAGGAGTGCCATGTCTCTCTTGTACTGGGGAGCCCAGAACTGGACACAGTACTCCAGGTGAGGCCTCCCCAGGGCTGAGGAGAGGGGCAGGATCACCTCCCTCCACCTGCTGGCAACACTCTGCCTAATGCACCCCAGCATACCATGGGCCTTCTTGGCCACAAGGGCACACTGCTGCCTCATGTTTAACTTGTTGTCCACCAGCACTCCCAGGTCCTTCTCGGCAGAGCTACTTTCCAACAGGTCAACATTTCCTCCCCCATGCAGGACTAGCCGCGTTTCCTTGCACAACTTCATGAGGTTTATGTTGGACAAAACCCCAAGTTTCTCAAGGCCGCTCTGGACTCAGGCTCCTTTGTGTCAGCTCTTAATGTGCGTGTACAGATGGCTCGTCCTGTCTTGCTGTGCCTCTGACAGGATAACAGCATGAGGCATTGCGGGACACTGTGGATAATAAAAGGAGGTGCTAGTTTAACGGAGCTGCTGACAAAGGTAGAAATCACCACGGACACCATCTCAGAGAGGCCCAATGAATGTACAAAGGAAGTATAAGCAGGGCCAGTGGAGATTAGGAAATAGGTGTGTGCTGACTGCATGGGCGGGCATCAGGATGGTAAAAGAGAACACCTTGTCAGGTGGAAAAGAGGGCATAATGCAATAAAAGGTGAAGGAAAAGGAAAAAAAAATCAGTGCTCACTGCGGGTACCTACCTGCAAAGCACTCCTGAATCTGAATGACACTAACCAGAGCAGGACAAGAAACATGCAGTTGATCTGCTCCTACTTCTGTCTGACACACTGCCATGGTCACAGGGAAGCTGCAGTTTTCTCCCTGTGGTCAACATGAGAAGACACAGGGTGGAAGAAAATGCAAAAGGATTCATGGTGGAAGGGGCCTCTGGAGGTCTTTAGCCCAATCTCCTTCCCACAGCAGGGTCAACTATCAGATCCTACCAGGTTGCTCAGGGCTTCGTTCATTTAGGACTTGAAAACCTCTGAGGATGGAGATGGCACAACCTCTCTGGGCAACCTGCCCCAGTGTTCCACTGTCTGCAGGGGTAAAACATTTTTGCTTATCCCCAGCCTGAACCTCTTGTTTCAGCTAATGCCCATTGGGCCTCCTCCTCCTGTCGTGTACAACAATGAAGGGCCTGCCTCCATCTTCTTGACGACCTCCTGGTGGGTATGGGCAGGCTGTTCTTAGGTCTGCCCAAAGCCTCCTCTTCTCCAGGCTCAACAACTCCAGCACCCTCAGCCAGTGCAATCACCCCCATGCCACGTCTCTCTGCATGTGTCACACTCATTGGGCATCGTGTTGTAATGTGCAGGTGTTGTAGACTGTGAAGAGGGCCTGTTCTGGACAAGCAGTCCCTCATAATTAAACCTTGACCTGAAAACCTTCCAGGCCCAAGATTGATTTTTCTCCCTTAAATCCAATTTTAGCTGCACTTGTGTCAGCTTCGTACTGTTGCCTCTCATTGTCCTGCCAGGAATCTCTGTAAAGAGCCCTGGTTCTTTACTGGTGGGAAGCTTGAGTTGGGAAGCTGTGATGAGTTTCCTCCAAAAGTCTTCCCTTCTCCAGGCTGAACAAGGCCTGAACTCTCAGCCTCTCCTCCCAGGGCAAGTGCTCCAGCCCCCAAACACCTTGAGGTTCTGACACTGAACTCACTCCATGTCATCAACAGCGTTCTTCTCCAGGGGGGCCTGAATGGATGATGTATCTAGGTGGGTTCGGATAAGTGCTGAGTAGAGGGGCATCATCACTTCCGTCTTTCTCCTGGCTGTGCTCCTGTTCATGCAGCCCACAATGCTGTGGCCTCCGTTGCTGCCAGGGAACACTCTTGCCTCACATCAAGCTCGCTGCCCACAAAGACCGCCACGTCCTTTTCTGCAGAGCTGCTGCCCAGCCAGAACTCCCCAGCCTGTGTCACTGCAGGATGTTGGTCTATCGCAGGTGAAGATAGGGCATTTGTCCTTGTTGCATTTCACAGAGTTCCTGACAGCCCATTCTTCCCACCTGCCAAGCTCCCTCTGAAAGGCAGCCCTCAGGCACATGACTGTTCTGCCCCATTAGCTGTCATCTGCAACTGGGATAAGAGGTGTGTCCTCCAGGCCACTGATGAGCCTGTCAGACAGGTTGGGTTGCAGTGTAGACCCCTGCACCCTCCACTTGTCACTGGCTTCCAGGTAAAGCCTGACCCACTCACAAAAACCCTCTGAGCTCCATCATCCAACCACTTGGTTTTTCACCCATCTGAATGTCTAGCCAGCCTGCTGTAAGGCCTCCCTTGGATACAAGAATGTTGGGGGAGACAGTGCCAGAAGTCTGGCTAAAATCATGGTGAATGACATCTCCTACTCTTTCTTCTCCCACAAGTACAGGTCTTTTATCACAGAAGGCAATCACGTTGGTCTGGAACTATTTATGTTCAGTAAATCCGTGCTGACTATTTCCAGGCACCTTCGTGTACCCAGAAATGTGATCCAAGATGGATAGCTCCAGGACACACTCCTCACTCAAGTGAGGCTGAACGGCCTGCAGCTCCCCGGCTTGTCCTTGTGGCCTCTTTTGAAGATAGGCACAACATAATCCTTTTTCCTGCACTCAGCCCTCGGGCACTGTGGGTTGGTATTCTCGCCTGGAGTCCTGACTCTACTACGCACAACAGCCCAGGAGACTCTGCTGGTGAAGACTGAAGCCAAGACGACGTTCAGTTCCTCACACCTATCTCCATCTGCTGTTCCTAGATTCCCTGCCCCATGCAGCAGTGAGCCCACATTTTCCTTCTTTACTCTTTCACTGTTACTGAAGCAGCAGCAGCTCTCCTTCAGGCTCGTGACATCCCCTGCAGGGGTCGATGCTAGGGCAGCTTGGGCTTCCCTAACACCATCCCTTCTTCACTGGACAGTATTTCCAAATTCCTCCTTTGCAGCCTCTCCTTTCTTCCCCTATCCTTGTGTTGCCTTGTGGCCCTGGAGCTCAGGCCTGAGCTCCCTGTTTAGCCAAGCCAGGGTCCAGAGATGCCTGCCAATTTTACAGACTGTCAGTATGGAGCTTTGTTGTGCTTTGTGGGTGCTGTCCAGGTAGGAAAGCTGAGGTGCGCTGAGGCACTTGCCCAGCAACCCCTCCAAAAGGACATGGCTTTCCTATAGGTCCCATGCTGCTTCTGCAGGAGACATATGGCTGTCTGGGTTGCCCCAGGAACCTGACCTGGACTGCAGGCCTACTTTTGTCATTAAATCAAGCACCTGCACTGCACTACATCAGCTGTTTGCAGTGTAGGGATCTGCTTGTGTCTCAGCTTAAGAATGAGTGGAGCTCTAGTCGTAGTAGGCATCTAGTGTCCTTTCATATGGCCTGGGAAATTCCTCAGCTGGCCCCCACCTGGGGTTCTAGAAGGATGTAGGTCTCATAGTTGCTCCATCAGAGCCAGCAGACACTGGCACATGCCTTGCACCACCTCTGTCTCTTCAAATGTCACCAGGTGTTTGTGTGTGAGCAACTGACTCCCACCCTCCATCTCTAGTGGTTACAATGGCAGCGTAGACAAGGGGCTTACCTGCAGGCAGCCATGTTGTGCACACTTCAGCTTGGGCAAGGGGAATCCCACCTCCTGTGTGTTTCTGGAGTTCATGGGAGAGAGCTGAATCCAACCCCATCCCAGGGATTTCTAAAACCGTCATGCCATGCCCAGATTGACTCATCGGAATCAATACCTGAACCATGCGAAAATGACCTCCCTCCTTGTCCTTGACTAGGTGTTCTGCCTATTTAAGAGATGGGAATCAGGTCTTCCAGAGTGGGACAGGTCCACCTCTTGCAAATAACCACCCTCTGATGAGACAAAATGCAATGCAGGAATCAGTGTTTACAAACTTCAGTGTTCAGAAAGGGACCATAGGTGATAGGATTTCAGTAGACTGCAGTGAACATTTCCCAGGAAGAGGGTGCACAAGCGACAGAGCAATTCATGCCTTAAGCTGGACCTCTGCTCCTGAGCGGGGCCAGGCTCCGGGGACCGAGGGAGCTGCTGGCAACCAGGCAGCATGGCCGAGAGACAGCTCTGGGCAGCAGCAGCTCCTCTGCCAAGAGCAGCGGGGCTCCGGGCACTGCCTGCTGCTGCTGCTGACAGGAGATGAGGCGAGAGGGAGAGAAGTGAGAGGCAGTGTGGAGTGGGAGGAGCGAGGAGAGCTCCTTGCGGGGGAAATCTGCACAGCCCTTTGCATGCTAAGTCTCTGGCTGCAGGGTAACTGCAGGGTAACTTGGATTCCCAAACCTTCACTCTTGGAGATCGCTAGGTCTGTGAGAAACTTCAGCAAACCCCTTCAACCCCACCTCAGCCTGCAGGCAGCCCCAGCAGCACCTTTATTGCTTCATAAGGGTTTTTCTGACCTGCTCCTTGGGACCTGTGAGCACAGAGATACCCCTGCCCAGTGCCCTGTCCTGGCAGGTTTCTGTAGGGCAGAACTGAGTGTGCAGAGGGTGGGATGGGGTCTGTGAAAACCAGCAGGGAAAAGACATTGGGAGAGAGCAAGAGCTCCCAGCAGAGAGAGCGCCAGGCAGCAGAGACGGGCTGGGAATGAGAGAGAACTGCTAACAGAAACATCACAGGAGGATGGGTTTGGGCAAGTGTTGATCAGTCCCTGCAAGGCAGACAGCTTTCTCTGAGCCAGCCCCGCATGTCTTCTCTCCCACCCAGCAGAGCCTCTGCCCTCACAGCCGTGGAGTCCAGGGCATGAGCCACCCGCTCTGCAGCCAGACCTGCAGCAGAGGAGAGGGGCATCTCTCCTGCCACGGGCCCCGTTTTGTGCTGCCCGACAAAGGGGCTGAGTGACTGCCCTGCAATGTCACCACCCAGCTGGGGAAGGTGAAGGCTTTCCCGACTGCCCATCTGTCCCTCTCTCCTTGCCTCCCGTGGCAGCAGGAGTGTAGTGTTGCTCCTTGTTTCCCCTCCTCTCCGTGCTGCCCTTGTTCTTCTCTCGGGTTCCCTGGGGTTGGTGGGTTTTCAGCTGCAGCTCAGACCCCTGCCCTGCGAGTTGTGCCACAGAGGTCTCTGCTTGGGAGTGAGGTGTCTGCAGCCCCCTTCTGACCCGTGCAGGTCCAGGAAATGCAGTGGGTGGGGAGGGGAGTGGAGCTGACTGTCCTGTAAGGAGAGCCCATCTGCAGTCCTAACAGTCCTTGGACCATTTCCCTGTGGTGTCCTGGCAGGCTTGGGGCTGCCCTCCAGAAGGGCACCGCTGCCTCATACCACCATCTCTGTGATGTGTGAGGGAGCTGTGAAGAATCTTCAGAGATGCTGGGCGTATGGAGATGGTGTTGGGAAGCTGTATGTGGGCAGCTGAAAAGAGCCGTGTGTGTGCTTGGCTAGAAAGGGGAGTGTGGAGACGTCGCTCTGGTGCCCTGAGGAAGGGAGAGAAGGTTGGAGACCCACACTTGGGACCTGGGCTCGTCTGCTCTCAGCAGGGGCTAGATTCTTTTTTGGGCAACAGATGAGAGTGACCATCCTGCAGCTCAAAGAGCTGCAAACACAGGACAGCTGAGAACAAGACTAATAGACAGACAAGCTGTCCTCCCTCTGCACCCGGGGACAGGGAATTGGTCTTTCTCAGGAGTCACAGCAGAAACGCTGAGACTTTCTGCCTTTTGAGGAAGACTGCCCAGGGGGCACAGGGGCATCTCACAGAAAATAAACATTAGGAAGAAATCCCTAAAGCTCTGTTCCTCAACCCTCATTCTTCAGAACAGGTGGTGAAGATGCTGAAATATTCCTTCCACCTGCCCAGTGGCTTTCACCTGACAGACCTTGTGACTGTCAGAGCTAGTCACCCCCACTCCCATGTCCCCACTGCCCTACAGCAGGATGGACAGACTGCCCTGGAGCCCATGGGCAGAGGCCTCTGCTCCTCACAGCACACTCCGCCAGTGCACAGGGGAGCTCAAGCAAGGCAGCTGCACACACATGCTCTCCGTGAAGAGAGAGGCAGTACGGGGGGTTGGATGAGAACTGGAACATTTCAGGGTTTCTTGAAAAGCATCTCCTAACTTCTCCATGTCTTTTCTTCTTTGGACAGTCCCACATGCCTGGAGGGAGCAACATGTCCAACAGCAGCTCCGTCACTGAATTCCTCCTGGCATTCGCAGAAACCCGGCAGCTGCAGCTCTTGCACTTCTTGCTCTTCCTGGGCATCTACCTGGCTGCCCTCCTGGCCAACGGCCTCATCATCACCGCCATAGCCTGCCACCACCGCCTCCACACCCCCATGGACTTCTTCCTCTTTAATCTCTCCCTCCTCAACCTGGCCTCCATCTCCACCACTGTCCCCACATCCATGGCCAATTCCCTCACGGACACCACGACCATCTCCTACTCGGGATGCGCTGCCCAGGTCTTCCTGGTTTCCTTCTTGTTTGGAGGAGAGATTTCTCTTCTCACTGTCATGGCCTATGACCACTACGTTGCCATCTGCAGACCCCTGCACTACGGGACCCTCCTGGGTGGCAGCAGAGCTTGTGTCCAAATGGCAGCAGCTGCCTGGGGCAGCGGCTTTCTCAATGCTCTCCTGCACACTGCCAACACATTTTCCATACCTCTCTGCCAAAGCAATGCTGTGGGGCAGTTCTTCTGTGAGATCCCCCAGATCCTCAAGCTCTCCTGCTCACAATCCTGCCTCCGGGAAGTTGGGGCTGTTGTGGTTAGTGTTGGTTTATTTTTTGCATGTTTCATGTTCATTGTGCTGTCCTACGTACAGATCTTCACAGTTGTGCTGAGGATCCCCTCCGAGCAGGGCCGGCACAAAGCCTTCTCCATGTGCCTCCCTCACCTGGCCGTGGACTCCTTGTTTATCAGCAGTGCAATATTTGCCTACCTGAAGCCCTCCTCCCTCTCCTCCCCATCCCTGGATCTGGTGGTGGCTGTTTTGTACGCAGTGGTGCATCCAGCACTGAACCCCCTCATCTACAGCCTGAGGAACAAGGAGCTCCGAGATGCCCTGAGGAAAGTGATTGCATGGGCATTTTTCAGCAGTGCTAAAATTGCCTTTGCTCTCAACAACTGAATCCCAAACTGTCCCAAACCAGGACTCAGTTTTGTTTTTTTATTTTATTTTTATTATTACTATTGTTACTGTTATGATGATGATGATGAAATTTATTTGTTATCATTTTGCTACATAAATGCTTGCAGTTCACCCCGGTTTTAATGCCATGTCTCACCTGGTGGCCACGCAAAACTGTCTAACGCCAGGTCAGAGCTGGCTCCCTCACAGTATCTTGGTAATAAAGGCAGTTCTAGCCAGTGCCATGTCTGAAGGCTGGGTGCTTCTTCCAGAGCTGGTGTCAAATATAGGCCCAAGGAGAGCAGCCCACAAGGGCCTGCTGGGCAGCCTTGTCCATGGGGTCAGGAACAAAAAGCTCATCATCCTGTTATGATCTCTTAGACACCAAGGCATTTAGGATTGAGGAGTCCCCCCTCAGTGTCCAGTGACAGGGGAGATGAGGGATTGTCACTGTTGTACATAGCCGGGGCTGTCGCACATGTTCAGGCACAGTGTCAGATGTCCCTCCTTCTGGAGGGGAAGCTGGAGGTGCCAGGAGAGCACAGGGGCTCTCCTGGGACAGCGTGTGCCTGGGGTGGGCAGCGAGAGGAGCCTCACAAAATGAGAAGTCCCCCAAGGTGGAGTCCCTTAAAGGGAAAGCACGAAACGCAGGTATCCACAGGCACAGGAGGACTCTGCAGTCCCAGGAGAGGCAGTGGGGACCCAGCTGGCACGGGGCACGGGGCACGGGGCACGGGGCACGGGGCACGGGGAAGGGAGACGGGAGAGTGATTCATGTCATCGTTAATGAAATACCATGTGTTGGATCTCTGGAGGGATTAGAGGCCATGGATCCCCATTCGGTTGGGTCTGCTTCCCACCTGCACCAGCATGGCCAGTGCAGAGTCACCCCCGTGGCCCTGTGGCCCCACCGTCTGCTCGCTCTCCAGAGCAGCACTGCCAGCTCGAGACCCTGCGGGAGAGCAGGGGAAGGGGTGCAGGAACAGTTATTGAGGTCAGAGGAGGGATGAGGAGACATCAGAAGGAAGTGGAGCTGGGCTTGAAATGGTCTTGGAGAGAAAAATGCTGACATTTTATCCAAGACAATGGTCACACTGTGGCTACACTAAAGTGTGTTCACGTTGCAGAGCCAGAAGTCCTTGGTGTTCTGGCTTCCCGTATGGCCTGGGAAGTGGCTGAAGAAGGAATAACTCTCCCCACCTTCCCTGGTCATAGTGTCATCATCACTTTTGACAGGTGGCACCAAAAGGAAGGCTGGGACCCTGTGCCAGCACTTGTCTTGAAGGAAGCAGGACCCAGCAGCCAGATCAGTTTGCTGCTGTCCCTCAGGCCCTATCTCCAGCACACAGTCTTGAGACAATCTCCCCCAGGCCGCGTGCTAGCCTTTACCCCAAAAGTCACCTCCAGACAGGGCTCTGCACCCAGCTGGAGGACTGGGCATCCAGCTGTGAGCCCTAGGAGAATGAGCCCCCTGCTGGGTCCTCTACAGGGCTAGCAGGGAGTATGCAGAGGAGGTCCTGGGAGCGTCTACTGGGCCTGTAGACCATCCTCATGCCCATGGAGACTCTCAAGCAGGGTCCCTCAGTGCAAAGATCCAGCCCAATTTGTTGTTGTGTGAACAGAGAGGAGAAACTGCCCCAGGAAACTCCTCACAGACCCCTTTCAGCACTGCCTTTCCCCACAGTCGTGGTGAGGAGTGACCTTTGCATGTGACCAGCTCCATCTCCCTGCTGGGCTCAGCCCCTGTATGGTGGGATGGCCAGTCCTGCCTGGCCTCTCTCCAGACCCAGACCCCAGCAGACCCTGGAGCATGGCTGTTTGCTTTCCTCAAGGTGGGCTGGGCAGGGGCTGGGGATGGGGGGGAGGTTGCAAAGCAGGAGGGCCGTGGAGGCCACGGCACCGAGGGCTGTTGGGGGGCCATGCTGGGGGGACGTCTCCTCACTCCTGAAGGCAGCCTATGCTGTGCGGTGCCTGCACAACGGTGCCATGGGGCCGCATGCCGGGCAGCAGGGCGGAGGCAGAGCAGGGGTGGGACGCAGACAGGAGCCACGAGACTGCTGGAATGTGACAAATGTCCGCAGCCCCCAGCGAGACAGGGCTGTGCTGTGTGGTGGCTCCAGGGAGGCCAAGGGGCACCGTGGTGGGAGGAGCAGGGTGGAGAGCAGCAGGCACAGGGCTCCCAGCAGCCCCTCTGCAGCTGAGAGGGAAGGAAGGAGGGAAGGAGGGAGAGAAGGAGGGGGAGAGGGAGGGAGGGAAGAGAGAGAGAGAAAAGGAGAGAGGGAAGGAAGGAGGGAGGGAAGGGAGGAGGGGGAAGGAAGGAAAGAAGGGGAGGGAAGGAAGGACGGAAAGGGAAGGAAGGCGGGAGGGAAGGAAGGCGGGAGGGAAGGCAGAAGGGGGAGGGAAGGAAGGAGAGGCAGAGGGAAGGAAGGAGGGGGAAGGAAGAAAGAAGGGGAGGGAAGGAAGGATGGAAAGGGAAGGCAGGAGGAGGGAGGCAGCAGCTCAGGGAGGGCGGGAGGGGAGGCCCAGCAGAGGCCAGGGCAGCCCTGGGGGCCCAAGGGCCGCTGTTGCTAGGCAGCACCGGGGGCGGGGGGCAGGAGGAGGCCACGTGACCTGCAGCTGGTGCCGTTGCCAGGCAACGCCGGGTGGGGCTGCAGCAACCCTGGGGGAGGGATCCCGGCCCTGAGGTGGGGGGGTGAGGGGGGCAGGTGTGGGGGGGCAGCGTGTGGGGCTGGGAGAGGTGGGGAGCCAGGCCCTCCGCGGCCCCCGGCCCCGCTGCCCCGGCCGTCATGGGGCTGGGGGCCGCCGGGTCCATGGCCGCCCCCTGCGCCCGGCAGCCTCTGCTGCCTCCTCTGCGCCGCCACTGCTGAAAAAGCCCCCAACGTTTCCAGAGGTCGCGGTCACTCTGGAGCGGAACGATGGCGCACGCTGCTCACGTTAACGCCACCAGGCACCTCTGAGGCTGCTCTTTTGCAGCGCCCGGTTTCTGTGACCCTGCAACATGTCCTGCCCTTCTTCCCCAGCCAGAAGAAGAGCTGATGGCACTAGCGTCTTTTCTGGCGTGTCTCTCCTGATCCGTTCCCTGCTGTTGCGTGTTGGACCTGGTGACCTGGCACCTGCCCGAGACCCGGCCAAGGGAACCGCCCAGCTCCCAGCGGGGGCACAACCGGGAGCAGGTTTCGCTGGGTCTGCTTCTCGAGCAGCAATCGGGCAGTCGGAGGCCCGGGGAAGCACGACCCGGAGACCCTCCAGCTGGCTCTGGCCAAGAGTTGCCTCAGGAAGGGAAGAAGAAATACGCCCGCTGGGTTTCTCCAGTGGGTTTTGGCGCGGCGGATAGGGCTCGCTTGCCTCCATCTTTGCGACAGCGCCCTGGAAAGGCGAGCAGAGGACCTGCGGTTGGCCCAGCACCAGAGGGAGGGCAGAGCCAGAGCCTCCGCGTCCTCCCAGCCAGTGTCCTCTCCTTCAAACCCCTTCAGCTGTCTGCCAGAGCAGTCACCTGTGCGATTCCCCGAACAGTTGCCCAGTTTTGCCTGGCTGTAAGGACAACCTGTCTTTGAGGTGCCTCTGTTGTTGTACGTAGCCGGCTGCAGTTGTGAAACATTTCTGCGGAAAAGGGACGTGAAGCGGCAAGCGGCACAAGGGAGGGAGCAGGAGCAGGGCTCTCCCCTGCCAGGGTGGGCGCCCGTCTCTCGTCTCTGGTCCCACCCTCTGTAGGCGTGCTCCGAGCACACACCGGGAGGGTATGGAGAGCTGACGGGTCCCCAGCTGGTGCGGCAGGGATGGGTGAGTCTGGCTTGAGTTCAGGGTTCAAGCAAGTCCTTCGCTGTTGAATGGGACCTTTGCGCTTGGCAGGTGGCAGTGAGCTGGCACCTGGCCGCCTAAAAAGCTACGCGCTGAGTGCTGCGCTGCTCCCTTGGCTGTAGCTGCTGCCGAATTGGCCAGGCCAATTGCCCCCTGCCCTGAGGAGCAGGAACGAGGGGCCTTCAGAGTGTCCTGCCTCCAGTCCTGCCCCCAGGGTCCCTCCCAGTCCCCTTTCCTTGGCAGAGGGTCTGATGTGAGTCTCTGCTGCCTACAGGAGGGCTCCAGGCTCGGCAGCATTTCCAGGTGACTTCATGGTTGTGTTCTTCAAGCAAGCAGCCCTCTCTGGGCAGGGCTGAGGGAGTGACTGCAAGCAAAGCCTCATGCTCCCCAGCACAAGATGGACGCAGCTTCTCAGCTTTGCCAGGAGAGGATGGAGAAGAGTTCCTCGGGCCAGGAGCAGCGCCATGAAAGCTGCATGTTCGCGCGGCAGTTCCTTGCTGGCCTGAGGCAGAGGCAAGCGCACGTTGGGAGGAGGGCAACCAGGGCCAGGAGCTGGAAGCTGCACCCCAAGCCAGAGGGGGCGTCCCCAAAATCAGCATTCTTCCTGCTGCCAGAGCTGAGGAGGGCAACCACTTTGTCCTCGGTCAGGGAAGTAGAAGAGCTGAAGGCCTGCTCCAACTCTGGAGTCTAAGCGAAAGGCAAAAGCTGTCGCAGCAAGGGAGGACACCGCGTTTATGCTGCTGTGGCTCCGTCAGGCTCAACCAGACTAAGGAGAATTCACACAAGCCCTTTATTCGGCACATGTCAGGAGGCAGTGCCTGCAGCAGAGGGGCAATGACGACCTGCCGCACACTCGCTCGCTCACGCAGGGGGAGCTGCTGGGCATGACGCAGGCTCTGCAGCACTCTCTGGGGTCGCCATGGGCTGAGCAGCCTGGGAGGGGAACTGCTGCTCTGGCTCTGCTCAAAGAGAGCTGTCTCACGGAGCAGGGCGCCACCTTCTCCACGCTCTCCGGAGCCGGTAGCACAGTGCTCCAAGGGTGAACCCTGATGGTGCCTTTTCCGCTGGAGCTCTCAGGAGCAGGATGGTCTGGCTTGCCAGAGACTGGATGCTGAGGCTGGTGTCACTCGGCATGCTTTGAAGGGCTGCAATACAAAGGAAGAGAGAAGAGATGAAAGCCCCGGGTGTGCGGAGACCCCAGGCATGGCCCCCGGACAGGGCCAAGCCCAGCCAGCCCTTCCCATCGCCCGCAGGCAGCAGGGAGGCCTAAGAGATCAGCTGGCGAAAGATGCAGTTGAGAAATGCCCCAAGCGCCCCGGCAATACTCGCCCCCTCCCGGTGCCCAGCAGGGGATCAGTGCTCGCTCCCCAGGCTCTGCCCTCCTCCGTGCCGCAGCTAGCACCACGCTGCCCCCACTCACCCTGGCAGATGTCCTGCAGCTTCTCCTCGCTCGGGTCGCTCATGTGCCGTCCGACGAGCCCTAGGTGTACACAGCCCATGGCAAAGCCCGCTGTCAGCACGCAGCCCCTGGGCACGCAGGCCCTGCCTGAGGCAGGCAGGGCTCCGGCAGCCCCAGGGCAGGTTCTTGCTGCCAGCGCAGCAGCCGGGACTGGGGCCAAGCTGCCCTGGGACAGAGAGGGGCCCCACAGGGGCTGGGACTCACCGAGGAACCTGACGGCCGCCTCCCGCAAGGCCTCCTGTGGGCTCTCCAAGTAGGGCAGGCTCTGCCGCAGGTACTCCTCCGCTCTGCTCCTGTTCCTCTCCAGCTGGGCAGAGGGCGAGGGCGAGGGCTTGGGGCAGACCTTCCCCACGCAGCCAGGCCAGGCCCTCCTGCCAGGGCCGCCTCCCCTCCCTTCCCATGCCAGGACGTTCATGGCTCCCAGTCAGGAGCCGTATGGCACCGAGGTCTGGAGGAAGCAGAGGGCAGAGCGCTCCCCAGGCCGGCTGAGGTGCCCTAGTGCTCACCAGGCCCGGCTGGGCCAAGGGCTCTTTCCGCATGCTGGGGGCAGTGTGGGGACAGGGCCCTGGAGAAGAGCCCACCGGGGCAGGGTGCTGGAGGAAGGGGAGCGCATGTGCAGCTCCAGAGCCCGCAGCAATGGGTGTGGGTGTGGACAAGGGGGCAGGCCTTCTGCGGGCCAGACCTTGGGGGCTTGGGGCTGTCCTTACCAGGCACTCGCCAATCTGCCACGTCTGAGCTGTCTCGAGCAGGTGCCTGAGCTGCTTCCACTTCAGGAGCTTAGCAGCAGCGAGGAGAGCTTCCCGAGCGGCCTGCAGAGCAGCAGAGAGTGGGAGATGCCACTGCAGCGCAGGCAGGAGATCCTGCATGCCCCGCACCTGGGCAAGGCTCAGAGCCTTTCCCAGGCTGTGATGGGAAGCTGCATGTGGGGAGCGAGTTGGGCTTTGATGCCCTGGGCAGAGATGGGGGCAACCACCATCTCGGGGCAGCAGAAGAGAGCTCGCCAAGAGCCTGGCCCAGGATGCCTGCAAGGACAGCTGGGAAGCCCCGAGGGACGCTAGTGCTGGGGCCTTGCTGGGCAAACCAGGCCAACAGGAAAAGCACTCCTGGCCCCACACGAGCAACCACTGTGGCCACACACCTGCGCCACGCTTGAGATCTCCTCGTGCGTGTGGAGAAGCAGTGGGAGCAGGCTGCTGTGCACGTGCTTCCGGATCTGCCGTTTCTGGGGGCCCACCACAGTTGCCAGCACGTGCCCAAAGAGCTGGATGGAGAGCTCTCGCACACGGGTAGACTCCTGGAGGGAAGGAAGATGGGAGGACCTCAGCAAGGGCTGCTGCAAGGCTGTGGTGAGCAAGGGGGTCAGTGGGGCTGCTGTGGAGATGACTGCTGCTGACGCAGCCTCTGCACGGAGGAGCTGTGGGCCAGATCTGCCACCAGCACAGAATGGCCCCAGCCCCAAGACGCGCAACACAGTGGCTTTCTCTAACACGTGGCAGCCAGGGAGAGCCAAGCCGTGGAGGTGTCTGTGCCTGGAAGGGCTGCTCTGGCCCTGGCCACACTCCCACCAGTCACCTCCTGGCTGACTCGCAGAGGAGCTCCCTGGGTAGATGTGCCAAGGAGGAGATGGGGGCCGGCCGTCGGCAGCAGCTCCTGGGCACATCCCACCTGCTGACGGTCCCCAAAATGCGCTGCCCTGGTGTGAACCCCCTGCCTGGGCCATGCACCTCTGCCCCACAGCCACGGCAGCAGAGCCCCCGCCTTTCCCACCAGCCTTACGTCATCAAAGAGTGGCCGGAGCTCCTCAGCAAGCTGCAGGGCGATGGGGTTGGCCTTCTTGCTGTCCAGGAGATGGAGCACGTGGCTGAGGATGGTGAGGGCCTTGGCACGGAAGGTGCTGTCAGCACCCGGCAGGTGCTCCAGGAGTGCGGGCAGCAGGCCTTGCAGACTTCTTGCCTACATGAAACAGAGAAGGCCCTTTGGGTGAAGCAAGGAGTGACTGCATTGGCACAAACGCTCTGGCTGTAGCAGCGACAGGACGGTGGGGGAGCTGGCAGCAGCTTCCCGAGCTCTCGATTCCTCCGCTGCCTTTCCCTCCGCTGCCTTACCCGCCACCTCCAGCCCCAGGCCACTGGCCTGACTTTGCCCGGCTGCCCCCTGCTCACTGTGTGGCGTCTCTCAGACAGCGTGACGAGGCCTGTGATGGCCATGTCGCGCATGGCCAAGCTCTGGTTCTGCAGATGCAATTGCAGGAAGCCCAGCACATCCTCATCAATCTCCTGCTCAAAGTCGGTGCAGTTCAGCAGCTGAAAGACAGCCGGCTGCAGAGTGAGCGACCGGCAGAGGCAGCAGGACTCCCCGCGTCCTCTGAACCATCTGCAGCCTGTCTGTCTTGGGCCTTTGTGAAGCGCTGGAAGGTAGAGAGCTGGCACCAAGGGTGCATGAGCTGCGAGTGGTTGTGAGCATCAGCCCGGCAGAAATGGCCTCTTGGCGGGAAGGAGGCCAGGCTGGGGTGACTGAGGGGAGTGCAGCTGCTGCGGGAGAGGAGCCCAGCTCCACCGACCAGCCACCCGCCCCTCTGCCCACGTGCCAGAGAGCCCAGTGTTTGCAGGCACTGCCCAGAGGCACCGCTCGCCACCAGGCCCACCTCAATGAAGACAGCCATGGCGGCGATCTCACGGTGTTTGTCTCCGCAGCTGAGTACCCTGACCACGTGGTCAAACATCCAGGCGCACTCATCGGCCGCGTTCATCCACAGCTCCCTGGTCGGGGAGGGGAGAAGGCACTGTGGGCACGGAGCTGGGCAGGCAAACCTCTTTGGGTGTGCGCCGCCACCCCGAGCCATCATCCTGCAGGCCAGGTCCTGCAGGGCAAGGTCGTGGGTGTACTCAGCCCCAGCAGCCGGTGGCGCTGGCTCAAGGAGCGGCGGTGGCCTTTCGCCACCACACCTTGTGAGGAGAAACCTGGCGTCTCACCCACTCAGGCTTATTTTGGTGAGAGAGCGGAAAAGCGCCCTTCCTACACCAAAGCTGTGGCCTTCGGGCACTCTGTCTCCAGGGCAGAAATGCTGGGGCAGACGAGGATGAAGAAGGCTCTCACCTAGTCAGCAACGTGACTCCTGTGTGGTAGGTCTCCTTGCTCATAAGCATGTCCCAGCCTCCCTGCCTCTCGATGGAGTCAGCCAGATGGGCATAGTCAGCATGGCAGAGCAGAGCTTTCATGGCCTGCACCGCGCTCCTGTGTGTAGAGCAAAGGCGGGTCGCACACGGAGGCCAAGCCCGGGCTCTGCGCGCATGGGAGAGACTGGGGAAGAGGGACGGAGCACCTGACGGGGCTGCCTGGAGGACACTTGTTCTCCTGGCCACACATCTGGCTGTAGTCTTGGAGGTCCTGCAGGGTGTACTCCAGGCTGAAGAAGGTCTGGAAGAGCACTGCTAGGTAGAGCTGGGGGAAAATGAGCTGCACTGGCTCTTTGCTGGCGGGCAGCAGGAGGATCTCGTTGAGGGCCCTGATTGCCTGCCAAAAACACCAGAGATGGGTCTGGCTGGAAAGAGATCACCTAAGCCAAGGCAAGCCAAGGCTCCTGTTTGCAACGGTGGCAAACGAGTCTTCTTGAGCCACAGGGCAGGTCCCCCTGGCAGGCCTCGTGGACCCCGCAGGTGGTCCTGGGCTCCTGGCCCCAGGCTGGGCCCCATGGGCAGGACTGAGTGAGGCCTGTGCTGGACACTCACAGTCAGCGGAAGGATGTAGCTGTCCTTTGGCATGTTGCTGTCCCGCCTGAGCAGTGGCTGGTCCCAGAGCCAAGAGAGCAGCTCCTTCAGCACCTCCTCTGCAGGGGAGTGCTCGGAGACCAGCGTCCTCCACATGGCCCCGGCGACGCTGCAGACGCAGAGCATGCTGTCGGGGGGGCTGCCTTGGCCACAGCTCCTTGGCCTGCGATAGCCCCGGAGCTGTCCTCAAGGCTGGCAGACCCCGTACCTGTCACACAGCAGGGAGGTGTTCAGCAGGCTCTCAACCACCTGATCAGGCTCCAAGCGGGCCATCTGGAGCAGGGCGTTGTTCAAGATGGCCTGGAGCGACGCCTCCCTGATGCCCATGAGGTTCTCATAGATGCTGCTCACCACCTCCGGCACCTGGAGGGGACAACACGGGTAAGAGTGGGACCGCCACAGGAGCGTAGCAGTTGCCTCAGGGGCCACTGAGAACTGCTTCCTTCCCGTCGCTCTTTGCTGGCCTCAAAGGCTGCCGGGTGCCTGAGAGCCCTGGCCTCCGCTCAGGGGGCTCAGAGCCCCGAGGGTGCAAGCCCAGGGCAGTGCGGCTACAAGCTGCTTACCCTGTCCAGCTCCGAGTCGGGGTCTCTCAAGACCGCCTCCATCATGCGGGCAACCACCTCGGTATGGGAGACCCTTGGTTCTGTCAGGCCCTTGATGGTGGTCAGGAGGAAGTGGGTCCTCTCGGAGGGGAAGAGAAAGCTCCCAAATATCTGTGGAGGGAAAGACACAGGGTGGCACCGTGCGTGCACCCCGAGGAGCAGAGAGAGTGGCTCCAGGAGTGGAGAGAGAGTTGGAGCAGGGCTGGCACAGTGCCCCCGGGCAAGCCGGGCGCAGGGGCTGTGCTGGGATGGGCTGAGGGCAGTGGGCAGTGGGCAGTGGAGCTGCCGGGGTGCAGGTGGATGGCTGGGGTCAGGGTCACGGTGGGCTGGCCCTCCGGGGCCGCAGAGCTGGCGGGTGGCCAGGACAGCTGGAGCTGCTGCTCTGCCCCTGGGACAAAGCCTTTGGCTCCGCCAGGCTCAGGGAGAGCGGGACATGCCTCCGCCCGAGGCCTGGGAGGCTGCCGTGCCGGCTGCCCCCCACTGATGAGGGATGCGTTTGTTCCTGCAGGCGTGCTGCCAGCCCTGTGGCCAAGAAGGGCAGCGAGGGAGGAGCTTCTCACCGTGCTCTCGGCAGTGGCGTTGCTGGGCCAGAAGGCGTTTGGGCCTTCCCTCTGCCACTTCATGTCTGGAGGCGTCAGATCCTCCTCTGCCATCTTTCTACCTGTGCAGGAGGAGAAACCCCGAGCAGTCAGGAGGAACGATGGCGAGTTGGAGATGGCGGACTGAAGGCATTCAGCAGAGCTGTGTGGCTTGCCGAGAGGGCCAGCCCAGCCCAGCTTCTCTTACTCTCGCGCAGCAGAATGACCCTGTAGAAATGGTGGAGAGCCTCTGCTGCCCCATGGCTGATCTCCTGGTCCTTCTCGGCGCAGCACAGCGTGAGGTGGCCCATCAGCTGTCCCAGGAAGTCCAAAGGTGTCTTTTGGAAGAGGAAAGGGCCGGCACTGCTTCCTCCACAGCTGGGCGAGTCCTGGGGGGAGGCAGGAAGGACCGGGAGCAAGGCTAAGCTGCGGCAGCTGGGACCAAAGCCCTGGGCGCCACGCAAGAGCGGGCCCAGGCCAAGGGCCACACGAGCCAAAGCCCTGGAGGCATCTGCCCAGCCCTGCTCCCAACAGTGAGCAATGGGGTGCGGAGCCGTGTGTCCTAGCCTGCCCGCCCCTGCCCTCTGCCAGTTCTGTTGCCCACTGCTCCCGCTGGCCACCTTGTCTGCAAGAGCACATCAAGCCACGTGCCCTCTCCTCCTGCCTGAGAGGAGAGTTGCCCACGGCCTGCAGCCACCCACTTACCTCCAGCAGAGAAGAGCTGCCCAGGAGCTGACTCAGCCGCACAATCCTCCCCACGGCCCTCTGGCGCTCAGCCACCCTCTGGGACGCTGTCAAGGGCAGCAGCACCTGAGGAGACCAAAGCCGCTGGTCGGCGCTGGGTCCTGACGGCCACTCCAGGAGCAACAGCTCCGCTAAGCACCCGGCAGGGTTTCTGCCTCTGCTGCCTTCCGTGCGCTCCTCCAGATGTGGCCCTGCGTCCCCTGCTTGTGCCCAACTCCTTGCCCCGCTTTGGTGCAAGGGATGGCTTTTTGGGGCGAGGGGCAGAGGGGCTGAGGGGCAGAGGGGCAGGGCCGTGCTGGTATGCTGGCGGGGGAAAGGGCTCTGACTGCCACCAGGAGAGACACCCGGCTCAGCCAAGAGCATGGTGGGGCCCCTCCCTGGCTCCCCACGGAGAGCTGGGCCCTCCCCACAGCATGCTCTCTGCACCTGGTCTCAGGCAGGGGTGGCCCCTCGACTCGAGAGGGCCCCTTCCCTTTGGGGTGAGGACCAAGCCCTGCCACCACCACCACCTCCCCACCTCCACACACGCTCTTTGCAAACAGCAGACCTCCAAGATGTTCTGCAGCTGCTGGAGACCGGAGGCCTGCGACTCGAACACCAGCACCTTCAGCAGCTCATCCAGAGCGTCCAGGGCCTGCAAGGGGGCAGAGGGTGGGCACCCCTAACGTGGCCAGGAGGCTGGCTCAAACTCCTGCTGCCCGAGGCCGGCACCTACCGGAGGGTAGAGTGAAGCATCCAGGCTGGGCATCTGCTCTTGGGCAGGAAGAGAGAAGATGCTGGTGATGCAAGTGCGGAGCAGCCTGCTGTCCTGGGTGTCCTTCAGGAAGGGCACCTCTTTGCTGAAAGGAGAGAGAGGTGCCTGTGGGGCGCTGGGGCAGGGAGCGGTGCCCCGACGCCCCGGGAAGGTGGAGGCAGCCCCGGGGGGTGGCAGTGCCTGGGGTGGCAGCCATCAGAGGTGGGGAAGCCCCACGGGGAGGCCCCTCCTGCCTCTCCCACGACGCAGACCCAGGGGCCAAGGACAGCGCTGGCAGGTGGGGCACGACGGCCGCTCCATCTCCTGCCTCTGCCTTCAGGGGAGAAGCCCGCGGACACCCCTCTGCTCTCCCGCCTGCCCCCCCGGGGCAGGTACCTGATGGCGGCAACGGCCAGCAGGGCTTCCTGCCGCACCCTGGAGTCCAGGCGGTCGGGGGGCTCTTGTTGCAGCAGCAGCTGGGGAGCAGAGGTGGCGTGGGGCACGGCAGTTGCCAGCCCCCCGCCAGCGGTGGGCAGCACCCGGCAGGCGCCCCCACCCCGCAAGCAGCGCCCAGGCCCGGCAGCCCCCCAGCGAGGAAGGCTGTGCTGGCGGGGGCCTGCCCACCCTTCCCCGCGTCCGGGTGCCCGAGTGCTGGGCTCGCCCGGGTGGCTCTGCCCCCTCCCACAGCCCCTCCGGCTGCTGCCTCACCTCCATCTTCTCCGCCAGCTCGCAGAACCCAGCCAGGTACCTGCCCATTGCCTTGGCTTGGCAGAGGGTGTGGATGGAGGCCAGAAACCTCAGCTTCTGTGCCTCGTCCTGACCGCCGGGGACAAGAGAGACCAAGAGGGCAGGTGAGAGGGCAGAGGCCCCGCCGGCTGCCCCCTGGCGCCCAGGGGGAAGCAGCAGCAGCGCAGGAGGCCCCGAGCAGCAGCTGAGCCCAGCCCAGAGCCCTCCCTGAGCCTGGGAGCAGGCAGCGAGCACGGAGGCAGCCGGCTGGGAGCTGCAGGCAGCGCCGGGCGGACAAGGGGCCTCGTCACCTGTTCGGGGCCCGTGGGAAAGGCCTGGAGATACTCCAGAGCTTCCTGCTCCTCTCCCTCCAGCTCCAGGAAACAGGCAGAAGAATCGGAGTCTGCGGGAGGAAGGGAGCGGGGAGAGCAGTGGGCGCTGGCAGGAGGCCGAGGAGCGAGCGGTGCCCTCTCTTCGGCGCCAGGCCTGCTCGCGCGGGCGCAGCGAGCCCCAGCCCGGGGCACGGATGCCCCGCCGCAGCAAAACCGCCCCCTGGCAGGGGGGCAGCGGAGGTGCCAGCCCCGCGGTGCCGCTGCCTCACCTGGCCGGAAGGTCTGCGGCACGCACAGCTCTTGAGTCTCGGCCTGGGAGCTGCTCTCGCTGAAGGCGCCGCCCTGGTCCTCCCAGGCCAGGAAGGGAGTGCTGGGGCGCCCGTCCTCCTCAAGCACCAGCATGGGCTTGCCGGGGTCGGTGTCATCGAGGCGCAGGAGGAGGTTGCTGGTGGCTCCCGCCTGCTCCCAGGCCGCAATGAGCGCCCTGAAGGCAGCATCCTCCTCCGCCCAGGGGATGGGGTTGTGGCTGGGGGATCGATGCTCCGCCATGCTGCAGAGCCGAGGAGAGGCGTGAGAGAGGGCCAGGGGTGCCCGCAGCGCGGGCTGGCCCCAGCTCTCCTCGACGGCCTCGGGCAAATGCCTCGGCACCACGGGGCTGCCCGGGGGAGGCGCAGGGAAAGACGTGGCAGCGCTCAGGGGGCTCCTCGGCCAGCCCAGCACGCTCCTGCCCTTTCCCGTCTCTGTCCTCCCGGACACTGCGGGAGTGAGGCCGCAGCACTGTGGGGTGTCACAAAGGGAGGTCACAAAGGGCGGCATCACTGCCCCACTGCCCTGGGGAGGGGCAGGGCGCGTCCCCTCTGGGTGGCCCGGGGCCCCACTGGTTTGCCCTCCGCTTCCCTCAGGACCCCTCCATCTCCCTTCCCCAGTGCCCCAGGGCCCTCCAGGTGCCTCTGGGTGCTTTCCAGCCACTGCACGAATCACGGCTGCGAGCCAGAAAGCCTGCATTAGCAAACACTGCCAAAGCTCTAGTTTGGGTCGATGGGCAGCTCCTGCGTCGGGGCACGAGGCTGCGGGAGCTCCTGAGGTTGCTGCAGAGCAAGGAGCTGCAGCTGCACCAGCACCAGCTCCTCCTGTCAGCCCGGGATCTCTCAGCAGTTGCCCCAGCCATGCCTGAAGCACTTGGGGAGGTCTGGGGCTGCCAGCGGTTGCCCATCGCACAGGCTGGGCCTCTTCGGCAGGGAAGGGCTCAAAGGCAAAGCCTCCCTCCCTAGCCGTGCTGGCGCTCTGACTGCTAATTTGGGGGCTTAGGGATGAGGGCTGATGAGGAGCTGGAAAGGCCGGTGCAGGGCCATGGAAAGAGGTGTGAAGCAGCCCTTCGGGGTCCTTCTCGGGGAATACTTGCTGGTCAGCTGTGTGCATTAGGCTGGCTTGCTGGCCTTACCAGGTCAGGCTGCTGCCTTCTCCCCGCAGGGCCCTGGCCTGGGCCACCAAGGCTTCTCTGAGTCCTAAAGGAAGTGCAATAGGCAACAAGGTTGCACCAGTTTCCTGCTCTTTCCCTGCTTCAAGGCTTTAGGGAAGGCGGTAGTCCATCACACCTCCTTGTGTGTGCCCCACTCCTCCTTGCTAGCTCCCTACTGGATTTAGCTAACGGGCCGCATGGCTGGCACGCAAAGAGCCACCGTAGTTGCCCCAAGTGGGGAAGCTCTGATGTGTGCAACATTAAAACCCAGTGCTTCTGAAGAAAGCCTTAAGGGCCCAAATGCCAGGATGTGCCCTCTGAAGGGCAGGTGTCTGGTCGTTCTCCCCCGAGGTCCCCTGTCCCTGCTTTCAGCTCTGGTAGACTTCCTGTTTGTGCTTGAGGTTTGCCAGGAGCTCCTTGTTCCTGCTGCCGGCCTCCTTTGCTTGATGGCCTGCTTTTGGGCTGGGCCATTATGGAACTTGGAGGAGAGGATGCCTGAATATGAGCCAGCTCTCTTGGACCCCTCTTCCCTCCAGGGCCGTGCCCCATGGCAGTCTCCCAAGCAGGTGCCAGCACCGGCCCAAGTCTGCTCTCCTGAAGGCCAGGGCTGCGATTCTGCTTTTGGCCCTGCTCCTTCCTCGCCGGAGCTCTATGTAGAGCCACAACATTAGCAAAGGCTATGTTGTCAGGAGACTTCCCCAGAGGCTTTCCTGAAGGTCTGGGAAGGACTGCAGTTGTGTTGCATGGCTTTTGAGATATTCGAAGTCAGCTCTCAAATCTGCCGCCTGCCAAGAAGGTCATGTGGTGTTGTTTCCCAAGTCCTGATTTCACAGCCCGCTCCAGCACAGACTTGCAGCCCATGCCTGATCCACACCAGAGCAACAACGTTTGTGAAGGTGCTGCAGCCTCACACCTCATCTTCCAGGAGTTGTTTATGGAGCAATCTCAAATGCCTTAGAAAGCGTTCTGACTAGAGAAAGGCTTTTCTGTGCCTCTTTCCCTCTGAATGCAAGCCCACAGCACCAATAGCCAGCTGACACCACCAATGTTTTTCACACGACACTGTCCATTTGCAGGGAAGTCCCAGGCCTCTAGCAGCCGCTCCCTAACAGCGGGATTACTTGCCAAACTTGTTCTTTCACTTCTTCCAGTTGGTGCTGCTTGCTCGGCTTCTGCAGAGCTAGCGGCCAGTTCTCCTCAAAGTCAGCTGAGCGGAGTCTTGGGGGGATATTTCAGGCAAGGCTTTGGACGCTCGCATGGAGACCACCCAGGCTGTGACTCGAGGTCATCAGCAGGCAGCCTGGTGTCAGCGACCTGCCTTCGAAGGATGCCCACCACCGCTGACAGAGTGCCTACCAGGGAAATTGGCATTAGGCTAGCAAGAGGACCTAGCTCTTGTCTACCTCCTGGTCCCCCAGCAATCTCGGTGTGCCTCCCTGGAGGGGAGGCAGAGGAAGAGGATGAAGCGCGTTTCCCATGGGCAGGCCGGCCCACAGGGGCAGGAAGCCTGGGGAAGAATGGCAGCCATGTGCTGCTTTCTGCCCAGGGAAAAGCTATGCCCAGCTCCAGCTCCAGCCCCAGCCCCAGCCCCAGCCCCAGTGCGGCAGAGGGCAGCTGCCCTCTCCCACCCCACGCTGGCGGTGCCAGCCCCACCTCAGCCCGCTCCTGAAAGCCTCCAGCGCAGCCCTGGGGCAGTCTGGCGGCAGGCGGTTTTGACAAGGGCACAGCAGCAGCGATGCAGGGAGCAGGGGAAGAGCAGGGAAATTGGGGTGAAGAGCCCAGCCCTCGGCTGCATGGCCAGGGCACTGGGCAGCCGATGCCTTTGCAGCTGGCCCGGCTTCAGGCTTGGGGTGGATACCAGCTGGAGGGTAGGAGCACTGGGACTGTCACAGGCTTCCCGTGCAGCTGTGAGTGCGGTGAAGGCAAGTGGGCAGAGCCAGGCACATGCAACTGCAAAGGCCAGGGGAGGAAAAGGCCACGTGGGGCTGGTGAAAGCCCTCCCTCTGCTGCCTATGGGGAAGAGAGTCCCCAGGCGATGCTGAGCTCCACTTTGGCCACCGGAGGACGAGGGATTGTGGGGCTGGCCAAGGGCTCTGCGCTTGGCCGTGGCACAGGCAGAGCCCATCTCTGTGTCCGGGGTCTTCCCATTCACGGAGCCGCAGAGGAATTTTGGAGGGAAGGGACCTCTGCAGGTCTCCAGTCCAACCTGCCTCCCACACAAAGCAGGGCTGGTTGGAGCCCTGCAGTCTTGTCTGGCCATCGCTGGGCTGAGCCTGACCCCAGTTACCGGCCGCAAACCTGCTCTGCTCCTCTTGCGCGGGCACTGCAGGATGGCACCTCTCGGTCGGTGGGGCACTGCCCTGCCTGCCTTGCCGACCCCCTCGGCTCCCAGCTCCCCTTTGTGGCTACAGCCTTGTTTGGGTGCTGTTGGAGTCCCAGCTTCCCTTGCCAAGGCTTTCTCGCCTGTAGTGAGGGGGAAGCTCTGAGGTAGAGATGGGTATTCAGGTCAGGAGGACGGGGACAGCGTCAGGTCAGGACCTGAGAGGTGCAGAGCCAGGCGCAGGCAGGTCCACAGCATAACTCAGGCCCAAGGACAAGGGCAGCAGCTCCCCGACAAGGCGAGGAGGTCCCGCGATGATGCCGGTCACTCTCTGTCTCCCCTGCTCTTGTGTCTGGGAGATCCCCCTCCCTGTCTGCCTGCAGCCCCTCCATGCCCACCCTGCTGCCCAGCACAGCATCACAGCCCTGGCCCTGCAGCCCTTCCACAGCTCCTGCTGCCCCAGGGACAGAAGCACCTGCCCCAAGCTGGTGCTCAGAGGAACCTGATTCTCGTTCTCCTTTTCCATCTCTGACTGCTGCCCTGCTTTGCTCCTGGGATGTCCCTGCTGCCCAGAGAGCCTTTCCCCAGGTCAGGGAGTCCATGCTAGCTTGGTTGGCCATTCCTACACCCTCCCCTGTGCTCCCTGCAGGGCCCTGGGCGGGCAGTGCTGCTCTGCAGAGCGAGTGGCTGTGGCTCCACATGGGGACTCCTGACTCTGCGCTGGTTGTGCTCATTTTGGGCAGCAAGCAGACCCAGCGGGACAGGGATCAGAGTCATCAACAGTGCTGGCATGTTTCTGTGCTCCTGGACAGTGCTCAGAGTGAGCCCAGGGTGTTGGCAGTGCAATGAGATGTGTTTTGGAGTGCACTAGCACCAGCCTATGGACTGTCTGCGCCTCCCTGTGGCCGTTTTGTGTGGTAGGAAGGGGTTGGAGGAGGGTGGGTGTTCTAGTGGGCAAGTGTGAGGAGGGCTGCCGTAAGTTGGAGGAAGAGAGGAAGGCGAGGAGGGAAGTGCTTGTGGGGCAGCAGGAGACATGCTAAGCGAAACTAGGTTGTTCCATTGGTGCTGGTTGTGGTGGCTGTTCTTGACAGGCAGGTGTGTTAGGAGAGTGGCTACTCTAATCAGAAACAGTGAGGAGGGCTGGCATAAGTTAGAGGAGTGGAGGAAGGTGAGCTAGGCACTTGCTGTGCGTGTGCCCTAAGCATGGTAAGGTGCAAAGGGTTGAGCCATTGCTCCTCCCTGTGGCCATTTTTGTATGGTAGGAAGTGGTTGGAAGAGGGTGGGGGTTGTAGTAGCCAAGTGTGAGGAGGGCTGGCGTAAGTTGGAGGAGAGGAGGAAGGCGAGGAGGGAAGTGCTTGTGGGGCAGCAGTACGCATCCTAAGGCCAAAAGGGTGGGTGCATTGTTGCTCGTTGTGGTGACTGTTCTTGGTACGCAGGTGATGGAGGAGAGGGGCTGCTCAGGGCAGAAACTGTGCCTGAGGACCAGCGTAAGTGGGAGGAGGGGAGGAAGGCGAGGAGGGAAGTGCTTCTGAGGCAGGGAAATGCATGCTAAGCACAACTAGGTTGTTCCATTGGTGCTGGTTGTGGTGGCTGTTCTTGACAGGCAGGTGTGTGAGGAGAGTGGCTGCTCGAGTGGGCAAGTGTGAGGAGATCTGGCATAGGTTGGAGGAGAGGAGGAAGGCGAGCTAGGCACTTGTTGTGAGTGTGGCCTAGCAATGTGAAGGTGCCGTGGGCTGAGGCATTGTGCCGCCTTGTAGCCACTTTGAATGGTGAGGAAGGTGTTGGAGGAGGGTGGCAACAATGATGGGCAAGTATGAGGAGGGCAGTCGTAAGTTGGAGTAGGAGAAGAGAATGAGGAAAGGAATGCTTGTGAGAGAGCCGTGTGCATGGCAGGGCCAAAAAAGTGGGTGTATTGCTGCTCGGCATTGGGACCTGTGCATGGTAGGCAGGTGTTGGAGGAGAGTGACTGCTCTAGTGGGAAAGTGTGAGGAGGGCATTCGTAAGGTGGAGGAGGGGAGGAAAACGAGCTAGGCCCTTGTTCTGAGTGTGGCCTAAGCATCTGAAAGTGCCATGGGTTGAGGCATTGCACCGCCTTGTGGCCGTTTTGAGTGGTGCGGAAGTGGTTGTAGGAGGATGGCAAGGCTGGTGGGCAAGTGTGAGGAGGGCAGTGGTAATTTGGAGGAGGTGAGGGAAAGGAGGACGGAGGACTTGTGGGGAGAGCCGTGTGCATGGCAGGGCCAAAAGGGTGGACGCAATGGTTGTCCCCGTGTGGGCCTGTGCGTGGTAGGCAGGTGTTGGAGGAGAGTGACTGCTCTAGTGGGAAAGTGTGAGGAGGGCAGTGGTAAGTTGGAGGAGGGTAGGGAAAGGAGGAGGGGAGTGCTTTTGAGAGGGCCGTGTGCACGGCAGGGCCAAAAGGGAGGGCACCTTGCCGCTCTTTGTGTGTCCCATACCTGGTAGGCAGGTGTTGGGGGAGCGTGGCTGCTCTAGTGGGAAAGTGTGAGGAGGGCAGTCGTAAGTTGGAGGAGGGGAGGGAAAGGAGGATGGAGGACTTGTGGGGAGAGCCGTGTGCATGGCAGGGCCAAAAGGGTGGACGCAGTGGTGCTCCCCGTGTGGGCCTGTGCGTGGTAGGCAGGTGTTGGAGGAGAGTGGCTGCTCTAGTGGGAAAGTGTGAGGAGGGCAGTGGTATGTGGGAGGAGGGTAGGGAAAGGAGGAGGGGAGTGCTTGTGAGAGAGCCGTACGCATTGCAGGGCCTAAAAGGAGGACGCAGTGGTGCTTGCTGTCTGGGGCTGTGTAGGGTAGGCAGGGGTTGGAGGAGAGTGGCTGTTCTAGGTGGAAAGTGTGAGGAGAGCAGTTGTAAGTGGGAGGAGGACAGGGATAAGAGGAGGGGAATTCTTTTGGGAGAGCCGTGTGCATGGCAGGACCAAAAGGGTGGACGCAATGGTGCTCCACGTGTGGGCCTGTGCATGGTAGGCAGGAGTTGGAGGAGAGTGACTGCTCTAGTGGGAAAGTGTGAGGAGCACAGTCGTAAGCTGGATGAGGGTAGGGAAAAGAGCATGGGAGTGCTTGTGGGCAAGCTGTGTGCATGGCAGAGCCCAAAAGGGTAGACGCAATGGTACTGCCGGTGTGGGCCTGTGCGTGGTAGGCAGGTGTTGGAGGAGAGTGGCTGCTCTAGTGGGAGAGTGTGAGGAGGGCAGTGGTAAGTGGGAGGAGGTGAGGGGAAGGAGGACGGGAGTGCTTGTGGGTGAGCCATATGCATGGCAGGGCCAAAAGGGTGGAGGAAATGGTACTCGCCATGTGCGCCTGTGCATGGCAGGCTGGTGTTGGAGGAGAGTGGCTGCTCCAGTCCGAAAGTGTGAGGAGGTCAGTGCTAGGTTGGAAGACTGTAGGGAAAGGAGGATGGGAGTGCTTGTGGGAGAGCCGTGTGGATGGCAGGGCCAAAAGGGTGGACGCAGTGGTGCTCCCCGTGTGGGCCTGTGCCTGGTAGGCAGGTGTTGGAGGAGGGTGGCTGCTCTAGTGGGAAAGTGTGAGGAGGGCAGTCGGAGGTTGGAGGAGGGTAGGGAAAGGAGGGCGGGACAGCTTGTGGGAGAGCCGTGTGGATGGCAGGGCCAAAAGGGTGGGCGCAATGGTGCTCCCCTTGTTGGTCTGTTCTTGGTAGGCAGGGGTTGGAGGAGAGTGGCTGCTCTAGTGGGAAAGTGTGAGGAGGGCAGTCATAAGTTGGAGGAGGGGAGGAAAGCGAGCTAGTCACTTGTTGTGAGTGTGGCCTAAGCATGTGACGGTCCCATGGTTTCAGGCACTGCGCCGCCTTGTGGCTGTTTTGAGTGGTTTAAAAGGGGTTGTAGGAGGATGGCAATGCTGGTGGGCAAGTGTGAGGAGGGCAGTTGTAAGATGGAGAAGGAGAGGAAAAGGAGGAGGGGAGTGCTTGTGGGAGAGCTGTCTGCATGGCAGGGCCAAAAGGGAGGGCTCCTTCCTTCTCTTTGTGGCGGCCTGTGCATGGCAGGAAGGTGAGATTGCCAGGCTATTCTCGGAGACTGTGCAGCTCCAGGAGTCCCCAGCCCCCACTGCAGCAGAGGTGTCAGAGGGCTCAGCACCGTGTGTAAAGGTGCATCATAACACTGTTGAAGAGGGCTGGAAGCTGGTGACCTCTCGTAGAAGGAGAAAGGCTCTTGCTCCTCCTCAAGACTTACCCTCGAAGAACAAGTTTAGCGCCCTGCAAGCTGAGGAGGAGCTGGGCATGGCTCCAAGGGAGGCAACTGGCCTGGCAGACCCTGTGCCGTGCAGGAAGCCCCGGAAGAAGCGGCGAGTGATTGTTGTGGGTGACTGCCTGCTGCAGGGGACAGAGGCACCTCTCTGCCGACCTGACCTCTTGTCCAGAGAGGTTTGCTGCCTGCCAGGGGCTCGAATAAGAGAGGTCATGGAAAGACTGCCAAGGCTTGTCCATGCATCAGACTACTACCCTCTGCTGCTCTTCCATGTGGGCACTAACAACACAAAAGGCAAACTGGAAACCATCAAACGGGACTTCAGAGCTCTGGGAATGGTGGTGAAGTGTCTGGGAGCCCAGGTCGTTTTCTCCTCAATCTTGCCTGTGAGGGGAAAGGATGGGAGGAGGAGTAGACGAGTTTTCCAAGTTAACAGCTGGCTGTGCCGCTGGTGTTGGCAGCAGGGCTTTGTTTTCTATGACCATGGGACCCTGTTTGAAGATCAACAGCTGATGGGGAGCGATGGGATCCACCTTACCAAGCGGGGCACGCGCGTCTTTGCCAACAGATTGGCCAGCCTGGTAAGGAGGGCTTTAAACTAGGCAAGATGGAGGAAGGGGAGTGGTATAGTGGCCGGAGAGTCAGTAAAACACCGCTCAAGTCAGGATGCCTCCAGCGGGTGCATACAGCCAGGGGAGACAGCATGGGACATGGCTATGGAGGATCCTCTTGCACCTCTCCTGGGAAGCTTGCATGCTTGACTGGCTCTCTGGAATGCCTGTATAGCAATGCGCGCAGCATGGGGAATAAACAGGAAGAGTTAGAGGTCTGTGTGCGGTTGCAGGGCCATGATCTCATTGCAGTTACAGAGACACGGTGGGATAGTTCACATGACTGGAATGCTGTCATGGATGGCTATGTGCTTTTTAGGAAAGACAGGCCAGGAAGGCGAGGTGGTGGAGTTGCTCTTTATGTGAGGGAGCAGCTAGAATGTATGGAGCTCTGCCTCGGGGTGGATGAAGAGCAAGTTGAGAGCCTATGGGTAAGGATTAAAGGGCAGGGTAACATGGGTGACACTGTTGTGGGGGTCTACTACAGGCCACCTGACCAGGAGGAAGTCATCGATGAGGCCTTCTACCGACAGCTGGAAGTAGCCTCACGATCACAGGCCCTGGTTCTCATGGGAGACTTCACCACCCTGACATCTGTTGGCAAGACAGCACAGCTAGGCACAAACAGTCGAGGAGGTTCCTGCAGAGGATTGATGATAATTTCTCGACTCAGGTGGTGGAGACGCCAACGAGGAGAGGTGCAATGCTAGACCTTGTCCTAACGAACAAAGAAGGTCTAGTTGGAGAGGTGAAGGTTGGGGGCAGCCTTGGCTGCAGTGACCATGAGATGGTGGAGTTGAGGATCCTACGAGGAGGGAGCAGGGCAATAAGTAGGATTGCAACGCTGGACTTGAGGAGAGCTAACTTTGGCCTCTTGAGGGACCTACTTAGGGGAATCTCATGGGGTAGGGCCCTAGAAGGAAGAGGGGTCCAAGAAAGCTGGTTAATATTCAAGCGTCACCTCCTCCAGGCTCAAGATCGGTGCATCCCTCTGAGGAAGAAGTCGAGCAAAGCGGATTCAGCAGGAGACCTGCATGGATGAGCAAGGAACTCCTGACAAAACTCCAGCAGAAGAAGGAAGTGTACAGAATGTGGAAAAGGGGACAGGCCACTTGGGAGGAATACAGGGACGTTGTCAGAGTGTGCAGGGATGCGACAAGGAAGGCTAAGGCCCAGCTGGAATTAAATCTGGCAAGGGACGTCAAGGACAACAAGAAGGGGTTTTTCAAATACATCAATAACAAAAGGAAGACTAGGGAAAACATGGGCCCACTGCTGAATGGGGTGGGTGCCCTGGTGACGAAGGATACAGAGAAGGCAGAGTTGCTGAATGCCTTCTTTGCTTCAGTCTTTCCTGCTAAGGCCAGTCCTGAGGAATTCCAGACACTGGAGACCAGGGAGGAAGTCTGGAGAAAGGAAGACTCTCCCTTGGTGGAGGAGGATCAGGTTAGAGATCTTTTGTCCAAACTGGACATCCATAAATCCATGGGCCCTGATGGGATGCACCCACGGGTGCTGAGGGAGCTGGCGGAGCTCCTGGAGCTCAGGAACTTTCAACAGAGAAAAAATGCCCACTCCTGCCCCAGGAGGGAAGAACCCCTTGCAGTGACCCACGAAGGAGACAGACTGGCCGGCAGCAGCTCTGTGGCCGAGGCCCAGAGGGTCCTGGTTCTGAGAATCACAGAATCAAAGAATGGTTTAGGTTGGAAGGGACCTCTGGAGATCATCTCGTCCAACCTCCCTGCTCAAGCAGGGTCACCTAGAGCATATTGCCCAGGATCACATCCAGACGGCTTTTGAATATCTCCAGCGAAGGAGACTCCACTACCTCTCTGGGCAACCTGTTCCAATGCTCTGTCACTCTCACAGGGAAGAAGTTTTTCCTCAGGTTCAGATGGAGCTGCCTGTGGTTCAGTTTGTGCCCATTGCCTCTTGTCCTGTCGCTGGGCACCACGGAGAAGAGGCTGGCCTCATCCTCTTGACACTCCCCCTTCAGATACTTGTACACGTTGATGAGATCGCCTCTCAATCTTCTCTTCCCCAGGCTGAACAGGCCCAGCTCTTGCAATCTTTCTTCACAGGAGAGGTGCTCCAGCCCTCTAATCATCTTGGTAGCCCTCCGCTGGACTCTCTCCAGGAGTGCCATGTCTCTCTTGTACTGGGGAGCCCAGAACTGGACACAGTACTCCAGGTGAGGCCTCCCCAGGGCTGAGGAGAGGGGCAGGATCACCTCCCTCCACCTGCTGGCAACACTCTGCCTAATGCACCCCAGCATACCATGGGCCTTCTTGGCCACAAGGGCACACTGCTGCCTCATGTTTAACTTGTTGCCCACCAGCACTCCCAGGTCCTTCTCGGCAGAGCCACTTTGCAGCAGGTCAACCCCCAGCCTGTCCTGGTGCATGGGATTATTCCTGCCTAGGTGCAGGACCTTGCACTTGCCTTTGTTGAACTTCAGGAGGTTCCTCTCCGCCCACCTCTCCAGCCTGTCCAGGTCCCTCTGAATGGCAGCACAGCCTTCTGGTGTGTTAGCCTCTCCCCCCAGTTTAGTATCATCAGCAAACTTGCTGAGGGTGCACTCTGTCCCTTCCTCCAGGTCATTGAGGAATACATTGAACAAGACTGGACCCAGGACTGAGCCCTGGGGGACACCACTAGCCACAGGCCTCCAGCTAGACTGTGCCACTGACCACAACCCTCTGAGCTCGGCCATCCAGCCAGTTCTCCATCCACCTCACTGTCCTGGAAGGCTTGGTCAAGCATGATTTCCCTTTGGTGAATCCATGCTGACTCCTCCTGATCACCTTCTTGTCCTCCACATGCTTAGTGAGGACCTCCAGGATCACCTTTCCAGGGATGGAGGGGAGGCTGACAGGCCTGTAGATTCCTGGCTCCTCCTTCTTACCCTTTTTGAAGACTGGAGTGACATGGGCTTTCTTCCATTCGTCAGGCACCTCTCCTGTTCTCCAGGACCCTTCAAAAATGAAGAAGAGTGGCCTAGCGATAACATCCACTTCTCTAAGGGAAGCAGGTGGGACTTGGGGCACAGGAGCTATAACACTCAGCTACAGAGGCGAGTGGAAAAGGGTTCGATGTTAACAAGAGCGAAGTAGGTCCCCAGGGGCTGATGGGAGAACTGGCCGGGCTGGGGAGGGGAGGAGGAGGGTTGTCCACACATGTCCCGTACCAGAAATCCTGCCTTTCCTACACATCCAGGTTTCATTAGGAGACCCTCTGAATCAATAGGAATCCAGCAATGTGGATAACAGGGATTCTCGGGGCTGAAAAAAGAAGAAAACTGTGAAAGCCAGCATCCGATTTTTTTTTGGTCGCTCATTGAAATCTTCCTCTTGTAAGTGCCCTCCTGAGAGCTCTCCACTTAGCCTCACAAGAACTGAGACCTCAAGAAAATGCTGGGGAGTGGCATGGCTTGTTAGGGCTTCTGACCTTTTAATCCCCCCTCGAGTGTATGTGGTGCTGAGCCCATGAACCTCAGATACTGAGAGGGAACTGAGAAAAACACTGAAGAAGTTAAAGTCAGAATTAAATCCCAAGTTTCGGGGAGTGTTAATGGGTCCCCCTGAGGACCATTACCAACAAAGCCTCCCAGGGGCTGAGGAGAGCAGAAAGTTGGAGGCACTTGTTACAGGTTGGCAAAGGAAATGTGCAGGTGGCTGTGACACCAAGTCCACCTTGCTGTGTGTTATCAGACAGCATGGGCCAGCACTGACACCCAGCCCCTGCACAGGGTGGTGCTTTCGCTCCGACTTGGCTCAGGGCTCTTTGTGGGGGCAGGGAGAGGGTGGGGGTGTGCAAGGCTTCGTGCAGGATGAGACAGCACCTCCTGGGCTCTCTGAGGGTGGGGACGTAATGAGGACCTGGGGCCGTCAGAAACACAGTGTCTCCTTGGCCTCAGTGGCAGACACCAGAGAAAGCCAAGAGCACAAAGACCTCCGTCCTGTCGGAGGCTTTCAGCCTTGGCAGTGCCCTCAGTCGTCTCCACCCCAGGCTGCCCTGTGCTGTCCCCCTCCTGTGTCTGTGTCCCTGCAGCCTGTAGACACCCAGCCTGCTTCCCCACTTTGCTCTCCCCCAGCCATCTGACCACCTTTACTGATGGCTCTCTGCCCTCTCTTGCTTTTCATCCAGACACAAAGCCAGGGGCTCCCCACCAACTCCCTCTGGGTGTCCTGTTGAACCACAGCACAAGTGACATCCCAGTTTCCAAAAGTTCAGCCTGAACTTCTCATAATGTATCTCATAATTGTTTTGTCTCTTTCTCCTTCTCTTGCTATTTCCTATTACCAAGAAACTCTCCATCACCTCTGAAACCACCCTTCAAGCACTCACAGGCTCCTACTGGAATGCCCTTAGCCTCCCCTTCACCAGGCTAAAGAAGGCCACATCCCTCAGCCCCTCCATACAGGCTTTGTGCTTCAGGACCCTACCCCCACCTTGGGAGACCTCCCCTGGACCTTCTCCAGGTCCTCCCCATTCCTCCAGCACTGGGCAGCCCACACGGGGACACACTCTTCCAGATGTGGCCACACCAGTGCTGAGTCAAGGGGGATGGGGACTGCCCTTGCCTGGGTGGCCATGGTCTTCCCGAAGCAGCCCCATATGCAGCTGGCCTCATTAGTGCAAGCATGCACTGCTGGCTCCTATGGCATCCCTTGTCATGTCCAGGCCCTTCTCCTCAGGGTCACTCCTCTGACGGTCAGCTCTCAGCCTGTCCTGATGCACAGCGTTTTACAGAATCACAGAATCACAGAATCGTTTAGGTTGGAAGGGACCTCTGGAGATCATCTCGTCCAACCTCCCTGCTCAAGCAGGGTCACCTAGAGCATATTGCCCAGGATCACATCCAGACGGCTTTTGAATATCTCCAGCGAAGGAGACTCCACTACCTCTCTGGGCAACCTGTTCCAATGCTCTGTCACTCTCACAGGGAAGAAGTTTTTCCTCAGGTTCAGATGGAGCTGCCTGTGGTTCAGTTTGTGCCCATTGCCTCTTGTCCTGTCGCTGGGCACCACGGAGAAGAGGCTGGCCTCATCCTCTTGACACTCCCCCTTCAGATACTTGTACACGTTGATGAGATCGCCTCTCAATCTTCTCTTCCCCAGGCTGAACAGGCCCAGCTCTTGCAGTCTTTCTTCCTAGGAGAGGTGCTCCAGCCCTCTAATCATCTTGGTAGCCCTCCGCTGGACTCTCTCCAGGAGTGCCATGTCTCTCTTGTACTGGGGAGCCCAGAACTGGACACAGTACTCCAGGTGAGGCCTCCCCAGGGCTGAGGAGAGGGGCAGGATCACCTCCCTCCACCTGCTGGCAACACTCTGCCTAATGCACCCCAGCATACCATGGGCCTTCTTGGCCACAAGGGCACACTGCTGCCTCATGTTTAACTTGTTGTCCACCAGCACTCCCAGGTCCTTCTCGGCAGAGCTACTTTCCAACAGGTCAACATTTCCTCCCCCATGCAGGACTAGCCGCGTTTCCTTGCACAACTTCAGGAGGTTTATGTTGGACAAAACCCCAAGTTTCTCAAGGCCGCTCTGGACTCAGGCTCCTTTGTGTCAGCTCTTAATGTGCGTGTACAGATGGCTCGTCCTGTCTTGCTGTGCCTCTGACAGGATAACAGCATGAGGCATTGCGGGACACTGTGGATAATAAAAGGAGGTGCTAGTTTAACGGAGCTGCTGACAAAGGTAGAAATCACCACGGACACCATCTCAGAGAGGCCCAATGAATGTACAAAGGAAGTATAAGCAGGGCCAGTGGAGATTAGGAAATAGGTGTGTGCTGACTGCATGGGCGGGCATCAGGATGGTAAAAGAGAACACCTTGTCAGGTGGAAAAGAGGGCATAATGCAATAAAAGGTGAAGGAAAAGGAAAAAAAAATCAGTGCTCACTGCGGGTACCTACCTGCAAAGCACTCCTGAATCTGAATGACACTAACCAGAGCAGGACAAGAAACATGCAGTTGATCTGCTCCTACTTCTGTCTGACACACTGCCATGGTCACAGGGAAGCTGCAGTTTTCTCCCTGTGGTCAACATGAGAAGACACAGGGTGGAAGAAAATGCAAAAGGATTCATGGTGGAAGGGGCCTCTGGAGGTCTTTAGCCCAATCTCCTTCCCACAGCAGGGTCAACTATCAGATCCTACCAGGTTGCTCAGGGCTTCGTTCATTTAGGACTTGAAAACCTCTGAGGATGGAGATGGCACAACCTCTCTGGGCAACCTGCCCCAGTGTTCCACTGTCTGCAGGGGTAAAACATTTTTGCTTATCCCCAGCCTGAACCTCTTGTTTCAGCTAATGCCCATTGGGCCTCCTCCTCCTGTCGTGTACAACAATGAAGGGCCTGCCTCCATCTTCTTGACGACCTCCTGGTGGGTATGGGCAGGCTGTTCTTAGGTCTGCCCAAAGCCTCCTCTTCTCCAGGCTCAACAACTCCAGCACCCTCAGCCAGTGCAATCACCCCCATGCCACGTCTCTCTGCATGTGTCACACTCATTGGGCATCGTGTTGTAATGTGCAGGTGTTGTAGACTGTGAAGAGGGCCTGTTCTGGACAAGCAGTCCCTCATAATTAAACCTTGACCTGAAAACCTTCCAGGCCCAAGATTGATTTTTCTCCCTTAAATCCAATTTTAGCTGCACTTGTGTCAGCTTCGTACTGTTGCCTCTCATTGTCCTGCCAGGAATCTCTGTAAAGAGCCCTGGTTCTTTACTGGTGGGAAGCTTGAGTTGGGAAGCTGTGATGAGTTTCCTCCAAAAGTCTTCCCTTCTCCAGGCTGAACAAGGCCTGAACTCTCAGCCTCTCCTCCCAGGGCAAGTGCTCCAGCCCCCAAACACCTTGAGGTTCTGACACTGAACTCACTCCATGTCATCAACAGCGTTCTTCTCCAGGGGGGCCTGAATGGATGATGTATCTAGGTGGGTTCGGATAAGTGCTGAGTAGAGGGGCATCATCACTTCCGTCTTTCTCCTGGCTGTGCTCCTGTTCATGCAGCCCACAATGCTGTGGCCTCCGTTGCTGCCAGGGAACACTCTTGCCTCACATCAAGCTCGCTGCCCACAAAGACCGCCACGTCCTTTTCTGCAGAGCTGCTGCCCAGCCAGAACTCCCCAGCCTGTGTCACTGCAGGATGTTGGTCTATCGCAGGTGAAGATAGGGCATTTGTCCTTGTTGCATTTCACAGAGTTCCTGACAGCCCATTCTTCCCACCTGCCAAGCTCCCTCTGAAAGGCAGCCCTCAGGCACATGACTGTTCTGCCCCATTAGCTGTCATCTGCAACTGGGATAAGAGGTGTGTCCTCCAGGCCACTGATGAGCCTGTCAGACAGGTTGGGTTGCAGTGTAGACCCCTGCACCCTCCACTTGTCACTGGCTTCCAGGTAAAGCCTGACCCACTCACAAAAACCCTCTGAGCTCCATCATCCAACCACTTGGTTTTTCACCCATCTGAATGTCTAGCCAGCCTGCTGTAAGGCCTCCCTTGGATACAAGAATGTTGGGGGAGACAGTGCCAGAAGTCTGGCTAAAATCATGGTGAATGACATCTCCTACTCTTTCTTCTCCCACAAGTACAGGTCTTTTATCACAGAAGGCAATCACGTTGGTCTGGAACTATTTATGTTCAGTAAATCCGTGCTGACTATTTCCAGGCACCTTCGTGTACCCAGAAATGTGATCCAAGATGGATAGCTCCAGGACACACTCCTCACTCAAGTGAGGCTGAACGGCCTGCAGCTCCCCGGCTTGTCCTTGTGGCCTCTTTTGAAGATAGGCACAACATAATCCTTTTTCCTGCACTCAGCCCTCGGGCACTGTGGGTTGGTATTCTCGCCTGGAGTCCTGACTCTACTACGCACAACAGCCCAGGAGACTCTGCTGGTGAAGACTGAAGCCAAGACGACGTTCAGTTCCTCACACCTATCTCCATCTGCTGTTCCTAGATTCCCTGCCCCATGCAGCAGTGAGCCCACATTTTCCTTCTTTACTCTTTCACTGTTACTGAAGCAGCAGCAGCTCTCCTTCAGGCTCGTGACATCCCCTGCAGGGGTCGATGCTAGGGCAGCTTGGGCTTCCCTAACACCATCCCTTCTTCACTGGACAGTATTTCCAAATTCCTCCTTTGCAGCCTCTCCTTTCTTCCCCTATCCTTGTGTTGCCTTGTGGCCCTGGAGCTCAGGCCTGAGCTCCCTGTTTAGCCAAGCCAGGGTCCAGAGATGCCTGCCAATTTTACAGACTGTCAGTATGGAGCTTTGTTGTGCTTTGTGGGTGCTGTCCAGGTAGGAAAGCTGAGGTGCGCTGAGGCACTTGCCCAGCAACCCCTCCAAAAGGACATGGCTTTCCTATAGGTCCCATGCTGCTTCTGCAGGAGACATATGGCTGTCTGGGTTGCCCCAGGAACCTGACCTGGACTGCAGGCCTACTTTTGTCATTAAATCAAGCACCTGCACTGCACTACATCAGCTGTTTGCAGTGTAGGGATCTGCTTGTGTCTCAGCTTAAGAATGAGTGGAGCTCTAGTCGTAGTAGGCATCTAGTGTCCTTTCATATGGCCTGGGAAATTCCTCAGCTGGCCCCCACCTGGGGTTCTAGAAGGATGTAGGTCTCATAGTTGCTCCATCAGAGCCAGCAGACACTGGCACATGCCTTGCACCACCTCTGTCTCTTCAAATGTCACCAGGTGTTTGTGTGTGAGCAACTGACTCCCACCCTCCATCTCTAGTGGTTACAATGGCAGCGTAGACAAGGGGCTTACCTGCAGGCAGCCATGTTGTGCACACTTCAGCTTGGGCAAGGGGAATCCCACCTCCTGTGTGTTTCTGGAGTTCATGGGAGAGAGCTGAATCCAACCCCATCCCAGGGATTTCTAAAACCGTCATGCCATGCCCAGATTGACTCATCGGAATCAATACCTGAACCATGCGAAAATGACCTCCCTCCTTGTCCTTGACTAGGTGTTCTGCCTATTTAAGAGATGGGAATCAGGTCTTCCAGAGTGGGACAGGTCCACCTCTTGCAAATAACCACCCTCTGATGAGACAAAATGCAATGCAGGAATCAGTGTTTACAAACTTCAGTGTTCAGAAAGGGACCATAGGTGATAGGATTTCAGTAGACTGCAGTGAACATTTCCCAGGAAGAGGGTGCACAAGCGACAGAGCAATTCATGCCTTAAGCTGGACCTCTGCTCCTGAGCGGGGCCAGGCTCCGGGGACCGAGGGAGCTGCTGGCAACCAGGCAGCATGGCCGAGAGACAGCTCTGGGCAGCAGCAGCTCCTCTGCCAAGAGCAGCGGGGCTCCGGGCACTGCCTGCTGCTGCTGCTGACAGGAGATGAGGCGAGAGGGAGAGAAGTGAGAGGCAGTGTGGAGTGGGAGGAGCGAGGAGAGCTCCTTGCGGGGGAAATCTGCACAGCCCTTTGCATGCTAAGTCTCTGGCTGCAGGGTAACTGCAGGGTAACTTGGATTCCCAAACCTTCACTCTTGGAGATCGCTAGGTCTGTGAGAAACTTCAGCAAACCCCTTCAACCCCACCTCAGCCTGCAGGCAGCCCCAGCAGCACCTTTATTGCTTCATAAGGGTTTTTCTGACCTGCTCCTTGGGACCTGTGAGCACAGAGATACCCCTGCCCAGTGCCCTGTCCTGGCAGGTTTCTGTAGGGCAGAACTGAGTGTGCAGAGGGTGGGATGGGGTCTGTGAAAACCAGCAGGGAAAAGACATTGGGAGAGAGCAAGAGCTCCCAGCAGAGAGAGCGCCAGGCAGCAGAGACGGGCTGGGAATGAGAGAGAACTGCTAACAGAAACATCACAGGAGGATGGGTTTGGGCAAGTGTTGATCAGTCCCTGCAAGGCAGACAGCTTTCTCTGAGCCAGCCCCGCATGTCTTCTCTCCCACCCAGCAGAGCCTCTGCCCTCACAGCCGTGGAGTCCAGGGCATGAGCCACCCGCTCTGCAGCCAGACCTGCAGCAGAGGAGAGGGGCATCTCTCCTGCCACGGGCCCCGTTTTGTGCTGCCCGACAAAGGGGCTGAGTGACTGCCCTGCAATGTCACCACCCAGCTGGGGAAGGTGAAGGCTTTCCCGACTGCCCATCTGTCCCTCTCTCCTTGCCTCCCGTGGCAGCAGGAGTGTAGTGTTGCTCCTTGTTTCCCCTCCTCTCCGTGCTGCCCTTGTTCTTCTCTCGGGTTCCCTGGGGTTGGTGGGTTTTCAGCTGCAGCTCAGACCCCTGCCCTGCGAGTTGTGCCACAGAGGTCTCTGCTTGGGAGTGAGGTGTCTGCAGCCCCCTTCTGACCCGTGCAGGTCCAGGAAATGCAGTGGGTGGGGAGGGGAGTGGAGCTGACTGTCCTGTAAGGAGAGCCCATCTGCAGTCCTAACAGTCCTTGGACCATTTCCCTGTGGTGTCCTGGCAGGCTTGGGGCTGCCCTCCAGAAGGGCACCGCTGCCTCATACCACCATCTCTGTGATGTGTGAGGGAGCTGTGAAGAATCTTCAGAGATGCTGGGCGTATGGAGATGGTGTTGGGAAGCTGTATGTGGGCAGCTGAAAAGAGCCGTGTGTGTGCTTGGCTAGAAAGGGGAGTGTGGAGACGTCGCTCTGGTGCCCTGAGGAAGGGAGAGAAGGTTGGAGACCCACACTTGGGACCTGGGCTCGTCTGCTCTCAGCAGGGGCTAGATTCTTTTTTGGGCAACAGATGAGAGTGACCATCCTGCAGCTCAAAGAGCTGCAAACACAGGACAGCTGAGAACAAGACTAATAGACAGACAAGCTGTCCTCCCTCTGCACCCGGGGACAGGGAATTGGTCTTTCTCAGGAGTCACAGCAGAAACGCTGAGACTTTCTGCCTTTTGAGGAAGACTGCCCAGGGGGCACAGGGGCATCTCACAGAAAATAAACATTAGGAAGAAATCCCTAAAGCTCTGTTCCTCAACCCTCATTCTTCAGAACAGGTGGTGAAGATGCTGAAATATTCCTTCCACCTGCCCAGTGGCTTTCACCTGACAGACCTTGTGACTGTCAGAGCTAGTCACCCCCACTCCCATGTCCCCACTGCCCTACAGCAGGATGGACAGACTGCCCTGGAGCCCATGGGCAGAGGCCTCTGCTCCTCACAGCACACTCCGCCAGTGCACAGGGGAGCTCAAGCAAGGCAGCTGCACACACATGCTCTCCGTGAAGAGAGAGGCAGTACGGGGGGTTGGATGAGAACTGGAACATTTCAGGGTTTCTTGAAAAGCATCTCCTAACTTCTCCATGTCTTTTCTTCTTTGGACAGTCCCACATGCCTGGAGGGAGCAACATGTCCAACAGCAGCTCCGTCACTGAATTCCTCCTGGCATTCGCAGAAACCCGGCAGCTGCAGCTCTTGCACTTCTTGCTCTTCCTGGGCATCTACCTGGCTGCCCTCCTGGCCAACGGCCTCATCATCACCGCCATAGCCTGCCACCACCGCCTCCACACCCCCATGGACTTCTTCCTCTTTAATCTCTCCCTCCTCAACCTGGCCTCCATCTCCACCACTGTCCCCACATCCATGGCCAATTCCCTCACGGACACCACGACCATCTCCTACTCGGGATGCGCTGCCCAGGTCTTCCTGGTTTCCTTCTTGTTTGGAGGAGAGATTTCTCTTCTCACTGTCATGGCCTATGACCGCTACGTTGCCATCTGCAGACCCCTGCACTACGGGACCCTCCTGGGTGGCAGCAGAGCTTGTGTCCAAATGGCAGCAGCTGCCTGGGGCAGCGGCTTTCTCAATGCTCTCCTGCACACTGCCAACACATTTTCCATACCTCTCTGCCAAAGCAATGCTGTGGGGCAGTTCTTCTGTGAGATCCCCCAGATCCTCAAGCTCTCCTGCTCACAATCCTGCCTCCGGGAAGTTGGGGCTGTTGTGGTTAGTGTTGGTTTATTTTTTGCATGTTTCATGTTCATTGTGCTGTCCTACGTACAGATCTTCACAGTTGTGCTGAGGATCCCCTCCGAGCAGGGCCGGCACAAAGCCTTCTCCATGTGCCTCCCTCACCTGGCCGTGGACTCCTTGTTTATCAGCAGTGCAATATTTGCCTACCTGAAGCCCTCCTCCCTCTCCTCCCCATCCCTGGATCTGGTGGTGGCTGTTTTGTACGCAGTGGTGCATCCAGCACTGAACCCCCTCATCTACAGCCTGAGGAACAAGGAGCTCCGAGATGCCCTGAGGAAAGTGATTGCATGGGCATTTTTCAGCAGTGCTAAAATTGCCTTTGCTCTCAACAACTGAATCCCAAACTGTCCCAAACCAGGACTCAGTTTTGTTTTTTTATTTTATTTTTATTATTACTATTGTTACTGTTATGATGATGATGATGAAATTTATTTGTTATCATTTTGCTACATAAATGCTTGCAGTTCACCCCGGTTTTAATGCCATGTCTCACCTGGTGGCCACGCAAAACTGTCTAACGCCAGGTCAGAGCTGGCTCCCTCACAGTATCTTGGTAATAAAGGCAGTTCTAGCCAGTGCCATGTCTGAAGGCTGGGTGCTTCTTCCAGAGCTGGTGTCAAATATAGGCCCAAGGAGAGCAGCCCACAAGGGCCTGCTGGGCAGCCTTGTCCATGGGGTCAGGAACAAAAAGCTCATCATCCTGTTATGATCTCTTAGACACCAAGGCATTTAGGATTGAGGAGTCCCCCCTCAGTGTCCAGTGACAGGGGAGATGAGGGATTGTCACTGTTGTACATAGCCGGGGCTGTCGCACATGTTCAGGCACAGTGTCAGATGTCCCTCCTTCTGGAGGGGAAGCTGGAGGTGCCAGGAGAGCACAGGGGCTCTCCTGGGACAGCGTGTGCCTGGGGTGGGCAGCGAGAGGAGCCTCACAAAATGAGAAGTCCCCCAAGGTGGAGTCCCTTAAAGGGAAAGCACGAAACGCAGGTATCCACAGGCACAGGAGGACTCTGCAGTCCCAGGAGAGGCAGTGGGGACCCAGCTGGCACGGGGCACGGGGCACGGGGCACGGGGCACGGGGCACGGGGAAGGGAGACGGGAGAGTGATTCATGTCATCGTTAATGAAATACCATGTGTTGGATCTCTGGAGGGATTAGAGGCCATGGATCCCCATTCGGTTGGGTCTGCTTCCCACCTGCACCAGCATGGCCAGTGCAGAGTCACCCCCGTGGCCCTGTGGCCCCACCGTCTGCTCGCTCTCCAGAGCAGCACTGCCAGCTCGAGACCCTGCGGGAGAGCAGGGGAAGGGGTGCAGGAACAGTTATTGAGGTCAGAGGAGGGATGAGGAGACATCAGAAGGAAGTGGAGCTGGGCTTGAAATGGTCTTGGAGAGAAAAATGCTGACATTTTATCCAAGACAATGGTCACACTGTGGCTACACTAAAGTGTGTTCACGTTGCAGAGCCAGAAGTCCTTGGTGTTCTGGCTTCCCGTATGGCCTGGGAAGTGGCTGAAGAAGGAATAACTCTCCCCACCTTCCCTGGTCATAGTGTCATCATCACTTTTGACAGGTGGCACCAAAAGGAAGGCTGGGACCCTGTGCCAGCACTTGTCTTGAAGGAAGCAGGACCCAGCAGCCAGATCAGTTTGCTGCTGTCCCTCAGGCCCTATCTCCAGCACACAGTCTTGAGACAATCTCCCCCAGGCCGCGTGCTAGCCTTTACCCCAAAAGTCACCTCCAGACAGGGCTCTGCACCCAGCTGGAGGACTGGGCATCCAGCTGTGAGCCCTAGGAGAATGAGCCCCCTGCTGGGTCCTCTACAGGGCTAGCAGGGAGTATGCAGAGGAGGTCCTGGGAGCGTCTACTGGGCCTGTAGACCATCCTCATGCCCATGGAGACTCTCAAGCAGGGTCCCTCAGTGCAAAGATCCAGCCCAATTTGTTGTTGTGTGAACAGAGAGGAGAAACTGCCCCAGGAAACTCCTCACAGACCCCTTTCAGCACTGCCTTTCCCCACAGTCGTGGTGAGGAGTGACCTTTGCATGTGACCAGCTCCATCTCCCTGCTGGGCTCAGCCCCTGTATGGTGGGATGGCCAGTCCTGCCTGGCCTCTCTCCAGACCCAGACCCCAGCAGACCCTGGAGCATGGCTGTTTGCTTTCCTCAAGGTGGGCTGGGCAGGGGCTGGGGATGGGGGGGAGGTTGCAAAGCAGGAGGGCCGTGGAGGCCACGGCACCGAGGGCTGTTGGGGGGCCATGCTGGGGGGACGTCTCCTCACTCCTGAAGGCAGCCTATGCTGTGCGGTGCCTGCACAACGGTGCCATGGGGCCGCATGCCGGGCAGCAGGGCGGAGGCAGAGCAGGGGTGGGACGCAGACAGGAGCCACGAGACTGCTGGAATGTGACAAATGTCCGCAGCCCCCAGCGAGACAGGGCTGTGCTGTGTGGTGGCTCCAGGGAGGCCAAGGGGCACCGTGGTGGGAGGAGCAGGGTGGAGAGCAGCAGGCACAGGGCTCCCAGCAGCCCCTCTGCAGCTGAGAGGGAAGGAAGGAGGGAAGGAGGGAGAGAAGGAGGGGGAGAGGGAGGGAGGGAAGAGAGAGAGAGAAAAGGAGAGAGGGAAGGAAGGAGGGAGGGAAGGGAGGAGGGGGAAGGAAGGAAAGAAGGGGAGGGAAGGAAGGACGGAAAGGGAAGGAAGGCGGGAGGGAAGGAAGGCGGGAGGGAAGGCAGAAGGGGGAGGGAAGGAAGGAGAGGCAGAGGGAAGGAAGGAGGGGGAAGGAAGAAAGAAGGGGAGGGAAGGAAGGATGGAAAGGGAAGGCAGGAGGAGGGAGGCAGCAGCTCAGGGAGGGCGGGAGGGGAGGCCCAGCAGAGGCCAGGGCAGCCCTGGGGGCCCAAGGGCCGCTGTTGCTAGGCAGCACCGGGGGCGGGGGGCAGGAGGAGGCCACGTGACCTGCAGCTGGTGCCGTTGCCAGGCAACGCCGGGTGGGGCTGCAGCAACCCTGGGGGAGGGATCCCAGCCCTGAGGTGGGGGGGTGAGGGGGGCAGGTGGGGGGGGGGCAGCGTGTGGGGCTGGGAGAGGTGGGGAGCCAGGCCCTCCGCGGCCCCCGGCCCCGCTGCCCCGGCCGTCATGGGGCTGGGGGCCGCCGGGTCCATGGCCGCCCCCTGCGCCCGGCAGCCTCTGCTGCCTCCTCTGCGCCGCCACTGCTGAAAAAGCCCCCAACGTTTCCAGAGGTCGCGGTCACTCTGGAGCGGAACGATGGCGCACGCTGCTCACGTTAACGCCACCAGGCACCTCTGAGGCTGCTCTTTTGCAGCGCCCGGTTTCTGTGACCCTGCAACATGTCCTGCCCTTCTTCCCCAGCCAGAAGAAGAGCTGATGGCACTAGCGTCTTTTCTGGCGTGTCTCTCCTGATCCGTTCCCTGCTGTTGCGTGTTGGACCTGGTGACCTGGCACCTGCCCGAGACCCGGCCAAGGGAACCGCCCAGCTCCCAGCGGGGGCACAACCGGGAGCAGGTTTCGCTGGGTCTGCTTCTCGAGCAGCAATCGGGCAGTCGGAGGCCCGGGGAAGCACGACCCGGAGACCCTCCAGCTGGCTCTGGCCAAGAGTTGCCTCAGGAAGGGAAGAAGAAATACGCCCGCTGGGTTTCTCCAGTGGGTTTTGGCGCGGCGGATAGGGCTCGCTTGCCTCCATCTTTGCGACAGCGCCCTGGAAAGGCGAGCAGAGGACCTGCGGTTGGCCCAGCACCAGAGGGAGGGCAGAGCCAGAGCCTCCGCGTCCTCCCAGCCAGTGTCCTCTCCTTCAAACCCCTTCAGCTGTCTGCCAGAGCAGTCACCTGTGCGATTCCCCGAACAGTTGCCCAGTTTTGCCTGGCTGTAAGGACAACCTGTCTTTGAGGTGCCTCTGTTGTTGTACGTAGCCGGCTGCAGTTGTGAAACATTTCTGCGGAAAAGGGACGTGAAGCGGCAAGCGGCACAAGGGAGGGAGCAGGAGCAGGGCTCTCCCCTGCCAGGGTGGGCGCCCGTCTCTCGTCTCTGGTCCCACCCTCTGTAGGCGTGCTCCGAGCACACACCGGGAGGGTATGGAGAGCTGACGGGTCCCCAGCTGGTGCGGCAGGGATGGGTGAGTCTGGCTTGAGTTCAGGGTTCAAGCAAGTCCTTCGCTGTTGAATGGGACCTTTGCGCTTGGCAGGTGGCAGTGAGCTGGCACCTGGCCGCCTAAAAAGCTACGCGCTGAGTGCTGCGCTGCTCCCTTGGCTGTAGCTGCTGCCGAATTGGCCAGGCCAATTGCCCCCTGCCCTGAGGAGCAGGAACGAGGGGCCTTCAGAGTGTCCTGCCTCCAGTCCTGCCCCCAGGGTCCCTCCCAGTCCCCTTTCCTTGGCAGAGGGTCTGATGTGAGTCTCTGCTGCCTACAGGAGGGCTCCAGGCTCGGCAGCATTTCCAGGTGACTTCATGGTTGTGTTCTTCAAGCAAGCAGCCCTCTCTGGGCAGGGCTGAGGGAGTGACTGCAAGCAAAGCCTCATGCTCCCCAGCACAAGATGGACGCAGCTTCTCAGCTTTGCCAGGAGAGGATGGAGAAGAGTTCCTCGGGCCAGGAGCAGCGCCATGAAAGCTGCATGTTCGCGCGGCAGTTCCTTGCTGGCCTGAGGCAGAGGCAAGCGCACGTTGGGAGGAGGGCAACCAGGGCCAGGAGCTGGAAGCTGCACCCCAAGCCAGAGGGGGCGTCCCCAAAATCAGCATTCTTCCTGCTGCCAGAGCTGAGGAGGGCAACCACTTTGTCCTCGGTCAGGGAAGTAGAAGAGCTGAAGGCCTGCTCCAACTCTGGAGTCTAAGCGAAAGGCAAAAGCTGTCGCAGCAAGGGAGGACACCGCGTTTATGCTGCTGTGGCTCCGTCAGGCTCAACCAGACTAAGGAGAATTCACACAAGCCCTTTATTCGGCACATGTCAGGAGGCAGTGCCTGCAGCAGAGGGGCAATGACGACCTGCCGCACACTCGCTCGCTCACGCAGGGGGAGCTGCTGGGCATGACGCAGGCTCTGCAGCACTCTCTGGGGTCGCCATGGGCTGAGCAGCCTGGGAGGGGAACTGCTGCTCTGGCTCTGCTCAAAGAGAGCTGTCTCACGGAGCAGGGCGCCACCTTCTCCACGCTCTCCGGAGCCGGTAGCACAGTGCTCCAAGGGTGAACCCTGATGGTGCCTTTTCCGCTGGAGCTCTCAGGAGCAGGATGGTCTGGCTTGCCAGAGACTGGATGCTGAGGCTGGTGTCACTCGGCATGCTTTGAAGGGCTGCAATACAAAGGAAGAGAGAAGAGATGAAAGCCCCGGGTGTGCGGAGACCCCAGGCATGGCCCCCGGACAGGGCCAAGCCCAGCCAGCCCTTCCCATCGCCCGCAGGCAGCAGGGAGGCCTAAGAGATCAGCTGGCGAAAGATGCAGTTGAGAAATGCCCCAAGCGCCCCGGCAATACTCGCCCCCTCCCGGTGCCCAGCAGGGGATCAGTGCTCGCTCCCCAGGCTCTGCCCTCCTCCGTGCCGCAGCTAGCACCACGCTGCCCCCACTCACCCTGGCAGATGTCCTGCAGCTTCTCCTCGCTCGGGTCGCTCATGTGCCGTCCGACGAGCCCTAGGTGTACACAGCCCATGGCAAAGCCCGCTGTCAGCACGCAGCCCCTGGGCACGCAGGCCCTGCCTGAGGCAGGCAGGGCTCCGGCAGCCCCAGGGCAGGTTCTTGCTGCCAGCGCAGCAGCCGGGACTGGGGCCAAGCTGCCCTGGGACAGAGAGGGGCCCCACAGGGGCTGGGACTCACCGAGGAACCTGACGGCCGCCTCCCGCAAGGCCTCCTGTGGGCTCTCCAAGTAGGGCAGGCTCTGCCGCAGGTACTCCTCCGCTCTGCTCCTGTTCCTCTCCAGCTGGGCAGAGGGCGAGGGCGAGGGCTTGGGGCAGACCTTCCCCACGCAGCCAGGCCAGGCCCTCCTGCCAGGGCCGCCTCCCCTCCCTTCCCATGCCAGGACGTTCATGGCTCCCAGTCAGGAGCCGTATGGCACCGAGGTCTGGAGGAAGCAGAGGGCAGAGCGCTCCCCAGGCCGGCTGAGGTGCCCTAGTGCTCACCAGGCCCGGCTGGGCCAAGGGCTCTTTCCGCATGCTGGGGGCAGTGTGGGGACAGGGCCCTGGAGAAGAGCCCACCGGGGCAGGGTGCTGGAGGAAGGGGAGCGCATGTGCAGCTCCAGAGCCCGCAGCAATGGGTGTGGGTGTGGACAAGGGGGCAGGCCTTCTGCGGGCCAGACCTTGGGGGCTTGGGGCTGTCCTTACCAGGCACTCGCCAATCTGCCACGTCTGAGCTGTCTCGAGCAGGTGCCTGAGCTGCTTCCACTTCAGGAGCTTAGCAGCAGCGAGGAGAGCTTCCCGAGCGGCCTGCAGAGCAGCAGAGAGTGGGAGATGCCACTGCAGCGCAGGCAGGAGATCCTGCATGCCCCGCACCTGGGCAAGGCTCAGAGCCTTTCCCAGGCTGTGATGGGAAGCTGCATGTGGGGAGCGAGTTGGGCTTTGATGCCCTGGGCAGAGATGGGGGCAACCACCATCTCGGGGCAGCAGAAGAGAGCTCGCCAAGAGCCTGGCCCAGGATGCCTGCAAGGACAGCTGGGAAGCCCCGAGGGACGCTAGTGCTGGGGCCTTGCTGGGCAAACCAGGCCAACAGGAAAAGCACTCCTGGCCCCACACGAGCAACCACTGTGGCCACACACCTGCGCCACGCTTGAGATCTCCTCGTGCGTGTGGAGAAGCAGTGGGAGCAGGCTGCTGTGCACGTGCTTCCGGATCTGCCGTTTCTGGGGGCCCACCACAGTTGCCAGCACGTGCCCAAAGAGCTGGATGGAGAGCTCTCGCACACGGGTAGACTCCTGGAGGGAAGGAAGATGGGAGGACCTCAGCAAGGGCTGCTGCAAGGCTGTGGTGAGCAAGGGGGTCAGTGGGGCTGCTGTGGAGATGACTGCTGCTGACGCAGCCTCTGCACGGAGGAGCTGTGGGCCAGATCTGCCACCAGCACAGAATGGCCCCAGCCCCAAGACGCGCAACACAGTGGCTTTCTCTAACACGTGGCAGCCAGGGAGAGCCAAGCCGTGGAGGTGTCTGTGCCTGGAAGGGCTGCTCTGGCCCTGGCCACACTCCCACCAGTCACCTCCTGGCTGACTCGCAGAGGAGCTCCCTGGGTAGATGTGCCAAGGAGGAGATGGGGGCCGGCCGTCGGCAGCAGCTCCTGGGCACATCCCACCTGCTGACGGTCCCCAAAATGCGCTGCCCTGGTGTGAACCCCCTGCCTGGGCCATGCACCTCTGCCCCACAGCCACGGCAGCAGAGCCCCCGCCTTTCCCACCAGCCTTACGTCATCAAAGAGTGGCCGGAGCTCCTCAGCAAGCTGCAGGGCGATGGGGTTGGCCTTCTTGCTGTCCAGGAGATGGAGCACGTGGCTGAGGATGGTGAGGGCCTTGGCACGGAAGGTGCTGTCAGCACCCGGCAGGTGCTCCAGGAGTGCGGGCAGCAGGCCTTGCAGACTTCTTGCCTACATGAAACAGAGAAGGCCCTTTGGGTGAAGCAAGGAGTGACTGCATTGGCACAAACGCTCTGGCTGTAGCAGCGACAGGACGGTGGGGGAGCTGGCAGCAGCTTCCCGAGCTCTCGATTCCTCCGCTGCCTTTCCCTCCGCTGCCTTACCCGCCACCTCCAGCCCCAGGCCACTGGCCTGACTTTGCCCGGCTGCCCCCTGCTCACTGTGTGGCGTCTCTCAGACAGCGTGACGAGGCCTGTGATGGCCATGTCGCGCATGGCCAAGCTCTGGTTCTGCAGATGCAATTGCAGGAAGCCCAGCACATCCTCATCAATCTCCTGCTCAAAGTCGGTGCAGTTCAGCAGCTGAAAGACAGCCGGCTGCAGAGTGAGCGACCGGCAGAGGCAGCAGGACTCCCCGCGTCCTCTGAACCATCTGCAGCCTGTCTGTCTTGGGCCTTTGTGAAGCGCTGGAAGGTAGAGAGCTGGCACCAAGGGTGCATGAGCTGCGAGTGGTTGTGAGCATCAGCCCGGCAGAAATGGCCTCTTGGCGGGAAGGAGGCCAGGCTGGGGTGACTGAGGGGAGTGCAGCTGCTGCGGGAGAGGAGCCCAGCTCCACCGACCAGCCACCCGCCCCTCTGCCCACGTGCCAGAGAGCCCAGTGTTTGCAGGCACTGCCCAGAGGCACCGCTCGCCACCAGGCCCACCTCAATGAAGACAGCCATGGCGGCGATCTCACGGTGTTTGTCTCCGCAGCTGAGTACCCTGACCACGTGGTCAAACATCCAGGCGCACTCATCGGCCGCGTTCATCCACAGCTCCCTGGTCGGGGAGGGGAGAAGGCACTGTGGGCACGGAGCTGGGCAGGCAAACCTCTTTGGGTGTGCGCCGCCACCCCGAGCCATCATCCTGCAGGCCAGGTCCTGCAGGGCAAGGTCGTGGGTGTACTCAGCCCCAGCAGCCGGTGGCGCTGGCTCAAGGAGCGGCGGTGGCCTTTCGCCACCACACCTTGTGAGGAGAAACCTGGCGTCTCACCCACTCAGGCTTATTTTGGTGAGAGAGCGGAAAAGTGCCCTTCCTACACCAAAGCTGTGGCCTTCGGGCACTCTGTCTCCAGGGCAGAAATGCTGGGGCAGACGAGGATGAAGAAGGCTCTCACCTAGTCAGCAACGTGACTCCTGTGTGGTAGGTCTCCTTGCTCATAAGCATGTCCCAGCCTCCCTGCCTCTCGATGGAGTCAGCCAGATGGGCATAGTCAGCATGGCAGAGCAGAGCTTTCATGGCCTGCACCGCGCTCCTGTGTGTAGAGCAAAGGCAGGTCGCACACGGAGGCCAAGCCCGGGCTCTGCGCGCATGGGAGAGACTGGGGAAGAGGGACGGAGCACCTGACGGGGCTGCCTGGAGGACACTTGTTCTCCTGGCCACACATCTGGCTGTAGTCTTGGAGGTCCTGCAGGGTGTACTCCAGGCTGAAGAAGGTCTGGAAGAGCACTGCTAGGTAGAGCTGGGGGAAAATGAGCTGCACTGGCTCTTTGCTGGCGGGCAGCAGGAGGATCTCGTTGAGGGCCCTGATTGCCTGCCAAAAACACCAGAGATGGGTCTGGCTGGAAAGAGATCACCTAAGCCAAGGCAAGCCAAGGCTCCTGTTTGCAACGGTGGCAAACGAGTCTTCTTGAGCCACAGGGCAGGTCCCCCTGGCAGGCCTCGTGGACCCCGCAGGTGGTCCTGGGCTCCTGGCCCCAGGCTGGGCCCCATGGGCAGGACTGAGTGAGGCCTGTGCTGGACACTCACAGTCAGCGGAAGGATGTAGCTGTCCTTTGGCATGTTGCTGTCCCGCCTGAGCAGTGGCTGGTCCCAGAGCCAAGAGAGCAGCTCCTTCAGCACCTCCTCTGCAGGGGAGTGCTCGGAGACCAGCGTCCTCCACATGGCCCCGGCGACGCTGCAGACGCAGAGCATGCTGTCGGGGGGGCTGCCTTGGCCACAGCTCCTTGGCCTGCGATAGCCCCGGAGCTGTCCTCAAGGCTGGCAGACCCCGTACCTGTCACACAGCAGGGAGGTGTTCAGCAGGCTCTCAACCACCTGATCAGGCTCCAAGCGGGCCATCTGGAGCAGGGCGTTGTTCAAGATGGCCTGGAGCGACGCCTCCCTGATGCCCATGAGGTTCTCATAGATGCTGCTCACCACCTCCGGCACCTGGAGGGGACAACACGGGTAAGAGTGGGACCGCCACAGGAGCGTAGCAGTTGCCTCAGGGGCCACTGAGAACTGCTTCCTTCCCGTCGCTCTTTGCTGGCCTCAAAGGCTGCCGGGTGCCTGAGAGCCCTGGCCTCCGCTCAGGGGGCTCAGAGCCCCGAGGGTGCAAGCCCAGGGCAGTGCGGCTACAAGCTGCTTACCCTGTCCAGCTCCGAGTCGGGGTCTCTCAAGACCGCCTCCATCATGCGGGCAACCACCTCGGTATGGGAGACCCTTGGTTCTGTCAGGCCCTTGATGGTGGTCAGGAGGAAGTGGGTCCTCTCGGAGGGGAAGAGAAAGCTCCCAAATATCTGTGGAGGGAAAGACACAGGGTGGCACCGTGCGTGCACCCCGAGGAGCAGAGAGAGTGGCTCCAGGAGTGGAGAGAGAGTTGGAGCAGGGCTGGCACAGTGCCCCCGGGCAAGCCGGGCGCAGGGGCTGTGCTGGGATGGGCTGAGGGCAGTGGGCAGTGGGCAGTGGGCAGTGGAGCTGCCGGGGTGCAGGTGGATGGCTGGGGTCAGGGTCACGGTGGGCTGGCCCTCCGGGGCCGCAGAGCTGGCGGGTGGCCAGGACAGCTGGAGCTGCTGCTCTGCCCCTGGGACAAAGCCTTTGGCTCCGCCAGGCTCAGGGAGAGCGGGACATGCCTCCGCCCGAGGCCTGGGAGGCTGCCGTGCCGGCTGCCCCCCACTGATGAGGGATGCGTTTGTTCCTGCAGGCGTGCTGCCAGCCCTGTGGCCAAGAAGGGCAGCGAGGGAGGAGCTTCTCACCGTGCTCTCGGCAGTGGCGTTGCTGGGCCAGAAGGCGTTTGGGCCTTCCCTCTGCCACTTCATGTCTGGAGGCGTCAGATCCTCCTCTGCCATCTTTCTACCTGTGCAGGAGGAGAAACCCCGAGCAGTCAGGAGGAACGATGGCGAGTTGGAGATGGCGGACTGAAGGCATTCAGCAGAGCTGTGTGGCTTGCCGAGAGGGCCAGCCCAGCCCAGCTTCTCTTACTCTCGCGCAGCAGAATGACCCTGTAGAAATGGTGGAGAGCCTCTGCTGCCCCATGGCTGATCTCCTGGTCCTTCTCAGCGCAGCACAGCGTGAGGTGGCCCATCAGCTGTCCCAGGAAGTCCAAAGGTGTCTTTTGGAAGAGGAAAGGGCCGGCACTGCTTCCTCCACAGCTGGGCGAGTCCTGGGGGGAGGCAGGAAGGACCGGGAGCAAGGCTAAGCTGCGGCAGCTGGGACCAAAGCCCTGGGCGCCACGCAAGAGCGGGCCCAGGCCAAGGGCCACACGAGCCAAAGCCCTGGAGGCATCTGCCCAGCCCTGCTCCCAACAGTGAGCAATGGGGTGCGGAGCCGTGTGTCCTAGCCTGCCCGCCCCTGCCCTCTGCCAGTTCTGTTGCCCACTGCTCCCGCTGGCCGCCTTGTCTGCAAGAGCACATCAAGCCACGTGCCCTCTCCTCCTGCCTGAGAGGAGAGTTGCCCACGGCCTGCAGCCACCCACTTACCTCCAGCAGAGAAGAGCTGCCCAGGAGCTGACTCAGCCGCACAATCCTCCCCACGGCCCTCTGGCGCTCAGCCACCCTCTGGGACGCTGTCAAGGGCAGCAGCACCTGAGGAGACCAAAGCCGCTGGTCGGCGCTGGGTCCTGACGGCCACTCCAGGAGCAACAGCTCCGCTAAGCACCCGGCAGGGTTTCTGCCTCTGCTGCCTTCCGTGCGCTCCTCCAGATGTGGCCCTGCGTCCCCTGCTTGTGCCCAACTCCTTGCCCCGCTTTGGTGCAAGGGATGGCTTTTTGGGGCGAGGGGCAGAGGGGCTGAGGGGCAGAGGGGCAGGGCCGTGCTGGTATGCTGGCGGGGGAAAGGGCTCTGACTGCCACCAGGAGAGACACCCGGCTCAGCCAAGAGCATGGTGGGGCCCCTCCCTGGCTCCCCACGGAGAGCTGGGCCCTCCCCACAGCATGCTCTCTGCACCTGGTCTCAGGCAGGGGTGGCCCCTCGACTCGAGAGGGCCCCTTCCCTTTGGGGTGAGGACCAAGCCCTGCCACCACCACCACCTCCCCACCTCCACACACGCTCTTTGCAAACAGCAGACCTCCAAGATGTTCTGCAGCTGCTGGAGACCGGAGGCCTGCGACTCGAACACCAGCACCTTCAGCAGCTCATCCAGAGCGTCCAGGGCCTGCAAGGGGGCAGAGGGTGGGCACCCCTAACGTGGCCAGGAGGCTGGCTCAAACTCCTGCTGCCCGAGGCCGGCACCTACCGGAGGGTAGAGTGAAGCATCCAGGCTGGGCATCTGCTCTTGGGCAGGAAGAGAGAAGATGCTGGTGATGCAAGTGCGGAGCAGCCTGCTGTCCTGGGTGTCCTTCAGGAAGGGCACCTCTTTGCTGAAAGGAGAGAGAGGTGCCTGTGGGGCGCTGGGGCAGGGAGCGGTGCCCCGACGCCCCGGGAAGGTGGAGGCAGCCCCGGGGGGTGGCAGTGCCTGGGGTGGCAGCCATCAGAGGTGGGGAAGCCCCACGGGGAGGCCCCTCCTGCCTCTCCCACGACGCAGACCCAGGGGCCAAGGACAGCGCTGGCAGGTGGGGCACGACGGCCGCTCCATCTCCTGCCTCTGCCTTCAGGGGAGAAGCCCGCGGACACCCCTCTGCTCTCCCGCCTGCCCCCCCGGGGCAGGTACCTGATGGCGGCAACGGCCAGCAGGGCTTCCTGCCGCACCCTGGAGTCCAGGCGGTCGGGGGGCTCTTGTTGCAGCAGCAGCTGGGGAGCAGAGGTGGCGTGGGGCACGGCAGTTGCCAGCCCCCCGCCAGCGGTGGGCAGCACCCGGCAGGCGCCCCCACCCCGCAAGCAGCGCCCAGGCCCGGCAGCCCCCCAGCGAGGAAGGCTGTGCTGGCGGGGGCCTGCCCACCCTTCCCCGCGTCCGGGTGCCCGAGTGCTGGGCTCGCCCGGGCGGCTCTGCCCCCTCCCACAGCCCCTCCGGCTGCCGCCTCACCTCCATCTTCTCCGCCAGCTCGCAGAACCCAGCCAGGTACCTGCCCATTGCCTTGGCTTGGCAGAGGGTGTGGATGGAGGCCAGAAACCTCAGCTTCTGTGCCTCGTCCTGACCGCCGGGGACAAGAGAGACCAAGAGGGCAGGTGAGAGGGCAGAGGCCCCGCCGGCTGCCCCCTGGCGCCCAGGGGGAAGCAGCAGCAGCGCAGGAGGCCCCGAGCAGCAGCTGAGCCCAGCCCAGAGCCCTCCCTGAGCCTGGGAGCAGGCAGCGAGCACGGAGGCAGCCAGCTGGGAGCTGCAGGCAGCGCCGGGCGGACAAGGGGCCTCGTCACCTGTTCGGGGCCCGTGGGAAAGGCCTGGAGATACTCCAGAGCTTCCTGCTTCTCTCCCTCCAGCTCCAGGAAACAGGCAGAAGAATCGGAGTCTGCGGGAGGAAGGGAGCGGGGAGAGCAGTGGGCGCTGGCAGGAGGCCGAGGAGCGAGCGGTGCCCTCTCTTCGGCGCCAGGCCTGCTCGCGCGGGCGCAGCGAGCCCCAGCCCGGGGCACGGATGCCCCGCCGCAGCAAAACCGCCCCCTGGCAGGGGGGCAGCGGAGGTGCCAGCCCCGCGGTGCCGCTGCCTCACCTGGCCGGAAGGTCTGCGGCACGCACAGCTCTTGAGTCTCGGCCTGGGAGCTGCTCTCGCTGAAGGCACCGCCCTGGTCCTCCCAGGCCAGGAAGGGAGTGCTGGGGCGCCCGTCCTCCTCAAGCACCAGCATGGGCTTGCCGGGGTCGGTGTCATCGAGGCGCAGGAGGAGGTTGCTGGTGGCTCCCGCCTGCTCCCAGGCCGCAATGAGCGCCCTGAAGGCAGCATCCTCCTCCGCCCAGGGGATGGGGTTGTGGCTGGGGGATCGATGCTCCGCCATGCTGCAGAGCCGAGGAGAGGCGTGAGAGAGGGCCAGGGGTGCCCGCAGCGCGGGCTGGCCCCAGCTCTCCTCGACGGCCTCGGGCAAACGCCTCGGCACCACGGGGCTGCCCGGGGGAGGCGCAGGGAAAGACGTGGCAGCGCTCAGGGGGCTCCTCGGCCAGCCCAGCACGCTCCTGCCCTTTCCCGTCTCTGTCCTCCCGGACACTGCGGGAGTGAGGCCGCAGCACTGTGGGGTGTCACAAAGGGAGGTCACAAAGGGCGGCATCACTGCCCCACTGCCCTGGGGAGGGGCAGGGCGCGTCCCCTCTGGGTGGCCCGGGGCCCCACTGGTTTGCCCTCCGCTTCCCTCAGGACCCCTCCATCTCCCTTCCCCAGTGCCCCAGGGCCCTCCAGGTGCCTCTGGGTGCTTTCCAGCCACTGCACGAATCACGGCTGCGAGCCAGAAAGCCTGCATTAGCAAACACTGCCAAAGCTCTAGTTTGGGTCGATGGGCAGCTCCTGCGTCGGGGCACGAGGCTGCGGGAGCTCCTGAGGTTGCTGCAGAGCAAGGAGCTGCAGCTGCACCAGCACCAGCTCCTCCTGTCAGCCCGGGATCTCTCAGCAGTTGCCCCAGCCATGCCTGAAGCACTTGGGGAGGTCTGGGGCTGCCAGCGGTTGCCCATCGCACAGGCTGGGCCTCTTCGGCAGGGAAGGGCTCAAAGGCAAAGCCTCCCTCCCTAGCCGTGCTGGCGCTCTGACTGCTAATTTGGGGGCTTAGGGATGAGGGCTGATGAGGAGCTGGAAAGGCCGGTGCAGGGCCATGGAAAGAGGTGTGAAGCAGCCCTTCGGGGTCCTTCTCGGGGAATACTTGCTGGTCAGCTGTGTGCATTAGGCTGGCTTGCTGGCCTTACCAGGTCAGGCTGCTGCCTTCTCCCCGCAGGGCCCTGGCCTGGGCCACCAAGGCTTCTCTGAGTCCCTAAAGGAAGTGCAATAGGCAACAAGGTTGCACCAGTTTCCTGCTCTTTCCCTGCTTCAAGGCTTTAGGGAAGGCGGTAGTCCATCACACCTCCTTGTGTGTGCCCCACTCCTCCTTGCTAGCTCCCTACTGGATTTAGCTAACGGGCCGCATGGCTGGCACGCAAAGAGCCACCGTAGTTGCCCCAAGTGGGGAAGCTCTGATGTGTGCAACATTAAAACCCAGTGCTTCTGAAGAAAGCCTTAAGGGCCCAAATGCCAGGATGTGCCCTCTGAAGGGCAGGTGTCTGGTCGTTCTCCCCCGAGGTCCCCTGTCCCTGCTTTCAGCTCTGGTAGACTTCCTGTTTGTGCTTGAGGTTTGCCAGGAGCTCCTTGTTCCTGCTGCCGGCCTCCTTTGCTTGATGGCCTGCTTTTGGGCTGGGCCATTATGGAACTTGGAGGAGAGGATGCCTGAATATGAGCCAGCTCTCTTGGACCCCTCTTCCCTCCAGGGCCGTGCCCCATGGCAGTCTCCCAAGCAGGTGCCAGCACCGGCCCAAGTCTGCTCTCCTGAAGGCCAGGGCTGCGATTCTGCTTTTGGCCCTGCTCCTTCCTCGCCGGAGCTCTATGTAGAGCCACAACATTAGCAAAGGCTATGTTGTCAGGAGACTTCCCCAGAGGCTTTCCTGAAGGTCTGGGAAGGACTGCAGTTGTGTTGCATGGCTTTTGAGATATTCGAAGTCAGCTCTCAAATCTGCCGCCTGCCAAGAAGGTCATGTGGTGTTGTTTCCCAAGTCCTGATTTCACAGCCCGCTCCAGCACAGACTTGCAGCCCATGCCTGATCCACACCAGAGCAACAACGTTTGTGAAGGTGCTGCAGCCTCACACCTCATCTTCCAGGAGTTGTTTATGGAGCAATCTCAAATGCCTTAGAAAGCGTTCTGACTAGAGAAAGGCTTTTCTGTGCCTCTTTCCCTCTGAATGCAAGCCCACAGCACCAATAGCCAGCTGACACCACCAATGTTTTTCACACGACACTGTCCATTTGCAGGGAAGTCCCAGGCCTCTAGCAGCCGCTCCCTAACAGCGGGATTACTTGCCAAACTTGTTCTTTCACTTCTTCCAGTTGGTGCTGCTTGCTCGGCTTCTGCAGAGCTAGCGGCCAGTTCTCCTCAAAGTCAGCTGAGCGGAGTCTTGGGGGGATATTTCAGGCAAGGCTTTGGACGCTCGCATGGAGACCACCCAGGCTGTGACTCGAGGTCATCAGCAGGCAGCTTGGTGTCAGCGACCTGCCTTCGAAGGATGCCCACCACCGCTGACAGAGTGCCTACCAGGGAAATTGGCATTAGGCTAGCAAGAGGACCTAGCTCTTGTCTACCTCCTGGTCCCCCAGCAATCTCGGTGTGCCTCCCTGGAGGGGAGGCAGAGGAAGAGGATGAAGCGCGTTTCCCATGGGCAGGCCGGCCCACAGGGGCAGGAAGCCTGGGGAAGAATGGCAGCCATGTGCTGCTTTCTGCCCAGGGAAAAGCTATGCCCAGCTCCAGCTCCAGCCCCAGCCCCAGCCCCAGCCCCAGTGCGGCAGAGGGCAGCTGCCCTCTCCCACCCCACGCTGGCGGTGCCAGCCCCACCTCAGCCCGCTCCTGAAAGCCTCCAGCGCAGCCCTGGGGCAGTCTGGCGGCAGGCGGTTTTGACAAGGGCACAGCAGCAGCAATGCAGGGAGCAGGGGAAGAGCAGGGAAATTGGGGTGAAGAGCCCAGCCCTCGGCTGCATGGCCAGGGCACTGGGCAGCCGATGCCTTTGCAGCTGGCCCGGCTTCAGGCTTGGGGTGGATACCAGCTGGAGGGTAGGAGCACTGGGACTGTCACAGGCTTCCCGTGCAGCTGTGAGTGCAGTGAAGGCAAGTGGGCAGAGCCAGGCACATGCAACTGCAAAGGCCAGGGGAGGAAAAGGCCACGTGGGGCTGGTGAAAGCCCTCCCTCTGCTGCCTATGGGGAAGAGAGTCCCCAGGCGATGCTGAGCTCCACTTTGGCCACCGGAGGACGAGGGATTGTGGGGCTGGCCAAGGGCTCTGCGCTTGGCCGTGGCACAGGCAGAGCCCATCTCTGTGTCCGGGGTCTTCCCATTCACGGAGCCGCAGAGGAATTTTGGAGGGAAGGGACCTCTGCAGGTCTCCAGTCCAACCTGCCTCCCACACAAAGCAGGGCTGGTTGGAGCCCTGCAGTCTTGTCTGGCCATCGCTGGGCTGAGCCTGACCCCAGTTACCGGCCGCAAACCTGCTCTGCTCCTCTTGCGCGGGCACTGCAGGATGGCACCTCTCGGTCGGTGGGGCACTGCCCTGCCTGCCTTGCCGACCCCCTCGGCTCCCAGCTCCCCTTTGTGGCTACAGCCTTGTTTGGGTGCTGTTGGAGTCCCAGCTTCCCTTGCCAAGGCTTTCTCGCCTGTAGTGAGGGGGAAGCTCTGAGGTAGAGATGGGTATTCAGGTCAGGAGGACGGGGACAGCGTCAGGTCAGGACCTGAGAGGTGCAGAGCCAGGCGCAGGCAGGTCCACAGCATAACTCAGGCCCAAGGACAAGGGCAGCAGCTCCCCGACAAGGCGAGGAGGTCCCGCGATGATGCCGGTCACTCTCTGTCTCCCCTGCTCTTGTGTCTGGGAGATCCCCCTCCCTGTCTGCCTGCAGCCCCTCCATGCCCACCCTGCTGCCCAGCACAGCATCACAGCCCTGGCCCTGCAGCCCTTCCACAGCTCCTGCTGCCCCAGGGACAGAAGCACCTGCCCCAAGCTGGTGCTCAGAGGAACCTGATTCTCGTTCTCCTTTTCCATCTCTGACTGCTGCCCTGCTTTGCTCCTGGGATGTCCCTGCTGCCCAGAGAGCCTTTCCCCAGGTCAGGGAGTCCATGCTAGCTTGGTTGGCCATTCCTACACCCTCCCCTGTGCTCCCTGCAGGGCCCTGGGCGGGCAGTGCTGCTCTGCAGAGCGAGTGGCTGTGGCTCCACATGGGGACTCCTGACTCTGCGCTGGTTGTGCTCATTTTGGGCAGCAAGCAGACCCAGCGGGACAGGGATCAGAGTCATCAACAGTGCTGGCATGTTTCTGTGCTCCTGGACAGTGCTCAGAGTGAGCCCAGGGTGTTGGCAGTGCAATGAGATGTGTTTTGGAGTGCACTAGCACCAGCCTATGGACTGTCTGCGCCTCCCTGTGGCCGTTTTGTGTGGTAGGAAGGGGTTGGAGGAGGGTGGGTGTTCTAGTGGGCAAGTGTGAGGAGGGCTGCCATAAGTTGGAGGAAGAGAGGAAGGCGAGGAGGGAAGTGCTTGTGGGGCAGCAGGAGACATGCTAAGCGAAACTAGGTTGTTCCATTGGTGCTGGTTGTGGTGGCTGTTCTTGACAGGCAGGTGTGTTAGGAGAGTGGCTACTCTAATCAGAAACAGTGAGGAGGGCTGGCATAAGTTAGAGGAGTGGAGGAAGGTGAGCTAGGCACTTGCTGTGCGTGTGCCCTAAGCATGGTAAGGTGCAAAGGGTTGAGCCATTGCTCCTCCCTGTGGCCATTTTTGTATGGTAGGAAGTGGTTGGAAGAGGGTGGGGGTTGTAGTAGCCAAGTGTGAGGAGGGCTGGCGTAAGTTGGAGGAGAGGAGGAAGGCGAGGAGGGAAGTGCTTGTGGGGCAGCAGTACGCATCCTAAGGCCAAAAGGGTGGGTGCATTGTTGCTCGTTGTGGTGACTGTTCTTGGTACGCAGGTGATGGAGGAGAGTGGCTGCTCAGGGCAGAAACTGTGCCTGAGGACCAGCGTAAGTGGGAGGAGGGGAGGAAGGCGAGGAGGGAAGTGCTTCTGAGGCAGGGAAATGCATGCTAAGCACAACTAGGTTGTTCCATTGGTGCTGGTTGTGGTGGCTGTTCTTGACAGGCAGGTGTGTGAGGAGAGTGGCTGCTCGAGTGGGCAAGTGTGAGGAGATCTGGCATAGGTTGGAGGAGAGGAGGAAGGCGAGCTAGGCACTTGTTGTGAGTGTGGCCTAGCAATGTGAAGGTGCCGTGGGCTGAGGCATTGTGCCGCCTTGTAGCCACTTTGAATGGTGAGGAAGGTGTTGGAGGAGGGTGGCAACAATGATGGGCAAGTATGAGGAGGGCAGTCGTAAGTTGGAGTAGGAGAAGAGAATGAGGAAAGGAATGCTTGTGGGAGAGCCGTGTGCATGGCAGGGCCAAAAAAGTGGGTGTATTGCTGCTCGGCATTGGGACCTGTGCATGGTAGGCAGGTGTTGGAGGAGAGTGACTGCTCTAGTGGGAAAGTGTGAGGAGGGCATTCGTAAGGTGGAGGAGGGGAGGAAAACGAGCTAGGCCCTTGTTCTGAGTGTGGCCTAAGCATCTGAAAGTGCCATGGGTTGAGGCATTGCAGCGCCTTGTGGCCGTTTTGAGTGGTGCGGAAGTGGTTGTAGGAGGATGGCAAGGCTGGTGGGCAAGTGTGAGGAGGGCAGTGGTAATTTGGAGGAGGTGAGGGAAAGGAGGACGGAGGACTTGTGGGGAGAGCCGTGTGCATGGCAGGGCCAAAAGGGTGGACGCAATGGTTGTCCCCGTGTGGGCCTGTGCGTGGTAGGCAGGTGTTGGAGGAGAGTGACTGCTCTAGTGGGAAAGTGTGAGGAGGGCAGTGGTAAGTTGGAGGAGGGTAGGGAAAGGAGGAGGGGAGTGCTTTTGAGAGGGCCGTGTGCACGGCAGGGCCAAAAGGGAGGGCACCTTGCCGCTCTTTGTGTGTCCCATACCTGGTAGGCAGGTGTTGGGGGAGCGTGGCTGCTCTAGTGGGAAAGTGTGAGGAGGGCAGTCGTAAGTTGGAGGAGGGGAGGGAAAGGAGGATGGAGGACTTGTGGGGAGAGCCGTGTGCATGGCAGGGCCAAAAGGGTGGACGCAGTGGTGCTCCCCGTGTGGGCCTGTGCGTGGTAGGCAGGTGTTGGAGGAGAGTGGCTGCTCTAGTGGGAAAGTGTGAGGAGGGCAGTGGTATGTGGGAGGAGGGTAGGGAAAGGAGGAGGGGAGTGCTTGTGAGAGAGCCGTACGCATTGCAGGGCCTAAAAGGAGGACGCAGTGGTGCTTGCTGTCTGGGGCTGTGTAGGGTAGGCAGGGGTTGGAGGAGAGTGGCTGTTCTAGGTGGAAAGTGTGAGGAGAGCAGTTGTAAGTGGGAGGAGGACAGGGATAAGAGGAGGGGAATTCTTTTGGGAGAGCCGTGTGCATGGCAGGACCAAAAGGGTGGACGCAATGGTGCTCCACGTGTGGGCCTGTGCATGGTAGGCAGGAGTTGGAGGAGAGTGACTGCTCTAGTGGGAAAGTGTGAGGAGCACAGTCGTAAGCTGGATGAGGGTAGGGAAAAGAGCATGGGAGTGCTTGTGGGCAAGCTGTGTGCATGGCAGAGCCCAAAAGGGTAGACGCAATGGTACTGCCGGTGTGGGCCTGTGCGTGGTAGGCAGGTGTTGGAGGAGAGTGGCTGCTCTAGTGGGAGAGTGTGAGGAGGGCAGTGGTAAGTGGGAGGAGGTGAGGGGAAGGAGGACGGGAGTGCTTGTGGGCGAGCCATATGCATGGCAGGGCCAAAAGGGTGGAGGAAATGGTACTCGCCATGTGCGCCTGTGCATGGCAGGCTGGTGTTGGAGGAGAGTGGCTGCTCCAGTCCGAAAGTGTGAGGAGGGCAGTCCTAGGTTGGAGGAGGGTAGGGAAAGGAGGACGGGAGTGGTTGTTGGAGAGCCGTATGCATGGCAGTGCCAAAAGGGGGGACGCAACGGTGCTCCCGGTGTGGGCAAGTGCATGGTAGGCAGGTGTTGGAGGAGGGTGGCTGCCCTAGTGGGAAAGTGTGAGGAGGTCAGTGCTAGGTTGGAAGACTGTAGGGAAAGGAGGATGGGAGTGCTTGTGGGAGAGCCGTGTGGATGGCAGGGCCAAAAGGGTGGACGCAGTGGTGCTCCCCGTGTGGGCCTGTGCCTGGTAGGCAGGTGTTGGAGGAGGGTGGCTGCTCTAGTGGGAAAGTGTGAGGAGGGCAGTCGTAGGTTGGAGGAGGGTAGGGAAAGGAGGGCGGGACAGCTTGTGGGAGAGCCGTGTGGATGGCAGGGCCAAAAGGGTGGGCGCAATGGTGCTCCCCTTGTTGATCTGTTCTTGGTAGGCAGGGGTTGGAGGAGAGTGGCTGCTCTAGTGGGAAAGTGTGAGGAGGGCAGTCATAAGTTGGAGGAGGGGAGGAAAGCGAGCTAGTCACTTGTTGTGAGTGTGGCCTAAGCATGTGACGGTCCCATGGTTTCAGGCACTGCGCCGCCTTGTGGCTGTTTTGAGTGGTTTAAAAGGGGTTGTAGGAGGATGGCAATGCTGGTGGGCAAGTGTGAGGAGGGCAGTTGTAAGATGGAGAAGGAGAGGAAAAGGAGGAGGGGAGTGCTTGTGGGAGAGCTGTCTGCATGGCAGGGCCAAAAGGGAGGGCTCCTTCCTTCTCTTTGTGGCGGCCTGTGCATGGCAGGAAGGTGAGATTGCCAGGCTATTCTCGGAGACTGTGCAGCTCCAGGAGTCCCCAGCCCCCACTGCAGCAGAGGTGTCAGAGGGCTCAGCACCGTGTGTAAAGGTGCATCATAACACTGTTGAAGAGGGCTGGAAGCTGGTGACCTCTCGTAGAAGGAGAAAGGCTCTTGCTCCTCCTCAAGACTTACCCTCGAAGAACAAGTTTAGCGCCCTGCAAGCTGAGGAGGAGCTGGGCATGGCTCCAAGGGAGGCAACTGGCCTGGCAGACCCTGTGCCGTGCAGGAAGCCCCGGAAGAAGCGGCGAGTGATTGTTGTGGGTGACTGCCTGCTGCAGGGGACAGAGGCACCTCTCTGCCGACCTGACCTCTTGTCCAGAGAGGTTTGCTGCCTGCCAGGGGCTCGAATAAGAGAGGTCATGGAAAGACTGCCAAGGCTTGTCCATGCATCAGACTACTACCCTCTGCTGCTCTTCCATGTGGGCACTAACAACACAAAAGGCAAACTGGAAACCATCAAACGGGACTTCAGAGCTCTGGGAATGGTGGTGAAGTGTCTGGGAGCCCAGGTCGTTTTCTCCTCAATCTTGCCTGTGAGGGGAAAGGATGGGAGGAGGAGTAGACGAGTTTTCCAAGTTAACAGCTGGCTGCGCCGCTGGTGTTGGCTTTGTTTTCTATGACCATGGGACCCTGTTTGAAGATCAACAGCTGATGGGGAGCGATGGGATCCACCTTACCAAGCGGGGCACGCGCGTCTTTGCCAACAGATTGGCCAGCCTGGTAAGGAGGGCTTTAAACTAGGCAAGATGGGGGAAGGGGAGTGGTATAGTGGCCGGAGAGTCAGTAAAACACCGCTCAAGTCAGGATGCCTCCAGCGGGTGCATACAGCCAGGGGAGACAGCATGGGACATGGCTATGGAGGATCCTCTTGCACCTCTCCTGGGAAGCTTGCATGCTTGACTGGCTCTCTGGAATGCCTGTATAGCAATGCGCGCAGCATGGGGAATAAACAGGAAGAGTTAGAGGTCTGTGTGCGGTTGCAGGGCCATGATCTCATTGCAGTTACAGAGACACGGTGGGATAGTTCACATGACTGGAATGCTGTCATGGATGGCTATGTGCTTTTTAGGAAAGACAGGCCAGGAAGGCGAGGTGGTGGAGTTGCTCTTTATGTGAGGGAGCAGCTAGAATGTATGGAGCTCTGCCTCGGGGTGGATGAAGAGCAAGTTGAGAGCCTATGGGTAAGGATTAAAGGGCAGGGTAACATGGGTGACACTGTTGTGGGGGTCTACTACAGGCCACCTGACCAGGAGGAAGTCATCGATGAGGCCTTCTACCGACAGCTGGAAGTAGCCTCACGATCACAGGCCCTGGTTCTCATGGGAGACTTCACCACCCTGACATCTGTTGGCAAGACAGCACAGCTAGGCACAAACAGTCGAGGAGGTTCCTGCAGAGGATTGATGATAATTTCTCGACTCAGGTGGTGGAGACGCCAACGAGGAGAGGTGCAATGCTAGACCTTGTCCTAACGAACAAAGAAGGTCTAGTTGGAGAGGTGAAGGTTGGGGGCAGCCTTGGCTGCAGTGACCATGAGATGGTGGAGTTGAGGATCCTACGAGGAGGGAGCAGGGCAATAAGTAGGATTGCAACGCTGGACTTGAGGAGAGCTAACTTTGGCCTCTTGAGGGACCTACTTAGGGGAATCTCATGGGGTAGGGCCCTAGAAGGAAGAGGGGTCCAAGAAAGCTGGTTAATATTCAAGCGTCACCTCCTCCAGGCTCAAGATCGGTGCATCCCTCTGAGGAAGAAGTCGAGCAAAGCGGATTCAGCAGGAGACCTGCATGGATGAGCAAGGAACTCCTGACAAAACTCCAGCAGAAGAAGGAAGTGTACAGAATGTGGAAAAGGGGACAGGCCACTTGGGAGGAATACAGGGACGTTGTCAGAGTGTGCAGGGATGCGACAAGGAAGGCTAAGGCCCAGCTGGAATTAAATCTGGCAAGGGACGTCAAGGACAACAAGAAGGGGTTTTTCAAATACATCAATAACAAAAGGAAGACTAGGGAAAACATGGGCCCACTGCTGAATGGGGTGGGTGCCCTGGTGACGAAGGATACAGAGAAGGCAGAGTTGCTGAATGCCTTCTTTGCTTCAGTCTTTCCTGCTAAGGCCAGTCCTGAGGAATTCCAGACACTGGAGACCAGGGAGGAAGTCTGGAGAAAGGAAGACTCTCCCTTGGTGGAGGAGGATCAGGTTAGAGATCTTTTGTCCAAACTGGACATCCATAAATCCATGGGCCCTGATGGGATGCACCCACGGGTGCTGAGGGAGCTGGCGGAGCTCCTGGAGCTCAGGAACTTTCAACAGAGAAAAAATGCCCACTCCTGCCCCAGGAGGGAAGAACCCCTTGCAGTGACCCACGAAGGAGACAGACTGGCCGGCAGCAGCTCTGTGGCCGAGGCCCAGAGGGTCCTGGTTCTGAGAATCACAGAATCAAAGAATGGTTTAGGTTGGAAGGGACCTCTGGAGATCATCTCGTCCAACCTCCCTGCTCAAGCAGGGTCACCTAGAGCATATTGCCCAGGATCACATCCAGACGGCTTTTGAATATCTCCAGCGAAGGAGACTCCACTACCTCTCTGGGCAACCTGTTCCAATGCTCTGTCACTCTCACAGGGAAGAAGTTTTTCCTCAGGTTCAGATGGAGCTGCCTGTGGTTCAGTTTGTGCCCATTGCCTCTTGTCCTGTCGCTGGGCACCACGGAGAAGAGGCTGGCCTCATCCTCTTGACACTCCCCCTTCAGATACTTGTACACGTTGATGAGATCGCCTCTCAAGCTTCTCTTCCCCAGGCTGAACAGGCCCAGCTCTTGCAATCTTTCTTCACAGGAGAGGTGCTCCAGCCCTCTAATCATCTTGGTAGCCCTCCGCTGGACTCTCTCCAGGAGTGCCATGTCTCTCTTGTACTGGGGAGCCCAGAACTGGACACAGTACTCCAGGTGAGGCCTCCCCAGGGCTGAGGAGAGGGGCAGGATCACCTCCCTCCACCTGCTGGCAACACTCTGCCTAATGCACCCCAGCATACCATGGGCCTTCTTGGCCACAAGGGCACACTGCTGCCTCATGTTTAACTTGTTGTCCACCAGCACTCCCAGGTCCTTCTCTGCAGAGCCACTTTGCAGCAGGTCAACCCCCAGCCTGTCCTGGTGCATGGGATTATTCCTGCCTAGGTGCAGGACCTTGCACTTGCCTTTGTTGAACTTCAGGAGGTTCCTCTCCGCCCACCTCTCCAGCCTGTCCAGGTCCCTCTGAATGGCAGCACAGCCTTCTGGTGTGTTAGCCTCTCCCCCCAGTTTAGTATCATCAGCAAACTTGCTGAGGGTGCACTCTGTCCCTTCCTCCAGGTCATTGAGGAATACATTGAACAAGACTGGACCCAGGACTGAGCCCTGGGGGACACCACTAGCCACAGGCCTCCAGCTAGACTGTGCCACTGACCACAACCCTCTGAGCTCGGCCATCCAGCCAGTTCTCCATCCACCTCACTGTCCTGGAAGGCTTGGTCAAGCATGATTTCCCTTTGGTGAATCCATGCTGACTCCTCCTGATCACCTTCTTGTCCTCCACATGCTTAGTGAGGACCTCCAGGATCACCTTTCCAGGGATGGAGGGGAGGCTGACAGGCCTGTAGATTCCTGGCTCCTCCTTCTTACCCTTTTTGAAGACTGGAGTGACATGGGCTTTCTTCCATTCGTCAGGCACCTCTCCTGTTCTCCAGGACCCTTCAAAAATGAAGAAGAGTGGCCTAGCGATAACATCCACTTCTCTAAGGGAAGCAGGTGGGACTTGGGGCACAGGAGCTATAACACTCAGCTACAGAGGCGAGTGGAAAAGGGTTCGATGTTAACAAGAGCGAAGTAGGTCCCCAGGGGCTGATGGGAGAACTGGCCGGGCTGGGGAGGGGAGGAGGAAGGTTGTCCACACATGTCCCGTACCAGAAATCCTGCCTTTCCTACACATCCAGGTTTCATTAGGAGACCCTCTGAATCAATAGGAATCCAGCAATGTGGATAACAGGGATTCTCGGGGCTGAAAAAAGAAGAAAACTGTGAAAGCCAGCATCCGATTTTTTTTTGGTCGCTCATTGAAATCTTCCTCTTGTAAGTGCCCTCCTGAGAGCTCTCCACTTAGCCTCACAAGAACTGAGACCTCAAGAAAATGCTGGGGAGTGGCATGGCTTGTTAGGGCTTCTGACCTTTTAATCCCCCCTCGAGTGTATGTGGTGCTGAGCCCATGAACCTCAGATACTGAGAGGGAACTGAGAAAAACACTGAAGAAGTTAAAGTCAGAATTAAATCCCAAGTTTCGGGGAGTGTTAATGGGTCCCCCTGAGGACCATTACCAACAAAGCCTCCCAGGGGCTGAGGAGAGCAGAAAGTTGGAGGCACTTGTTACAGGTTGGCAAAGGAAATGTGCAGGTGGCTGTGACACCAAGTCCACCTTGCTGTGTGTTATCAGACAGCATGGGCCAGCACTGACACCCAGCCCCTGCACAGGGTGGTGCTTTCGCTCCGACTTGGCTCAGGGCTCTTTGTGGGGGCAGGGAGAGGGTGGGGGTGTGCAAGGCTTCGTGCAGGATGAGACAGCACCTCCTGGGCTCTCTGAGGGTGGGGACGTAATGAGGACCTGGGGCCGTCAGAAACACAGTGTCTCCTTGGCCTCAGTGGCAGACACCAGAGAAAGCCAAGAGCACAAAGACCTCCGTCCTGTCGGAGGCTTTCAGCCTTGGCAGTGCCCTCAGTCGTCTCCACCCCAGGCTGCCCTGTGCTGTCCCCCTCCTGTGTCTGTGTCCCTGCAGCCTGTAGACACCCAGCCTGCTTCCCCACTTTGCTCTCCCCCAGCCATCTGACCACCTTTACTGATGGCTCTCTGCCCTCTCTTGCTTTTCATCCAGACACAAAGCCAGGGGCTCCCCACCAACTCCCTCTGGGTGTCCTGTTGAACCACAGCACAAGTGACATCCCAGTTTCCAAAAGTTCAGCCTGAACTTCTCATAATGTATCTCATAATTGTTTTGTCTCTTTCTCCTTCTCTTGCTATTTCCTATTACCAAGAAACTCTCCATCACCTCTGAAACCACCCTTCAAGCACTCACAGGCTCCTACTGGAATGCCCTTAGCCTCCCCTTCACCAGGCTAAAGAAGGCCACATCCCTCAGCCCCTCCATACAGGCTTTGTGCTTCAGGACCCTACCCCCATCTTGGGAGACCTCCCCTGGACCTTCTCCAGGTCCTCCCCATTCCTCCAGCACTGGGCAGCCCACACGGGGACACACTCTTCCAGATGTGGCCACACCAGTGCTGAGTCAAGGGGGATGGGGACTGCCCTTGCCTGGGTGGCCATGGTCTTCCCGAAGCAGCCCCATATGCAGCTGGCCTCATTAGTGCAAGCATGCACTGCTGGCTCCTATGGCATCCCTTGTCATGTCCAGGCCCTTCTCCTCAGGGTCACTCCTCTGACGGTCAGCTCTCAGCCTGTCCTGATGCACAGCGTTTTACAGAATCACAGAATCACAGAATCGTTTAGGTTGGAAGGGACCTCTGGAGATCATCTCGTCCAACCTCCCTGCTCAAGCAGGGTCACCTAGAGCATATTGCCCAGGATCACATCCAGACGGCTTTTGAATATCTCCAGCGAAGGAGACTCCACTACCTCTCTGGGCAACCTGTTCCAATGCTCTGTCACTCTCACAGGGAAGAAGTTTTTCCTCAGGTTCAGATGGAGCTGCCTGTGGTTCAGTTTGTGCCCATTGCCTCTTGTCCTGTCGCTGGGCACCACGGAGAAGAGGCTGGCCTCATCCTCTTGACAATCCCCCTTCAGATACTTGTACACGTTGATGAGATCGCCTCTCAAGCTTCTCTTCCCCAGGCTGAACAGGCCCAGCTCTTGCAGTCTTTCTTCCTAGGAGAGGTGCTCCAGCCCTCTAATCATCTTGGTAGCCCTCCGCTGGACTCTCTCCAGGAGTGCCATGTCTCTCTTGTACTGGGGAGCCCAGAACTGGACACAGTACTCCAGGTGAGGCCTCCCCAGGGCTGAGGAGAGGGGCAGGATCACCTCCCTCCACCTGCTGGCAACACTCTGCCTAATGCACCCCAGCATACCATGGGCCTTCTTGGCCACAAGGGCACACTGCTGCCTCATGTTTAACTTGTTGTCCACCAGCACTCCCAGGTCCTTCTCGGCAGAGCTACTTTCCAACAGGTCAACATTTCCTCCCCCATGCAGGACTAGCCGCGTTTCCTTGCACAACTTCAGGAGGTTTATGTTGGACAAAACCCCAAGTTTCTCAAGGCCGCTCTGGACTCAGGCTCCTTTGTGTCAGCTCTTAATGTGCGTGTACAGATGGCTCGTCCTGTCTTGCTGTGCCTCTGACAGGATAACAGCATGAGGCATTGCGGGACACTGTGGATAATAAAAGGAGGTGCTAGTTTAACGGAGCTGCTGACAAAGGTAGAAATCACCACGGACACCATCTCAGAGAGGCCCAATGAATGTACAAAGGAAGTATAAGCAGGGCCAGTGGAGATTAGGAAATAGGTGTGTGCTGACTGCATGGGCGGGCATCAGGATGGTAAAAGAGAACACCTTGTCAGGTGGAAAAGAGGGCATAATGCAATAAAAGGTGAAGGAAAAGGAAAAAAAAATCAGTGCTCACTGCGGGTACCTACCTGCAAAGCACTCCTGAATCTGAATGACACTAACCAGAGCAGGACAAGAAACATGCAGTTGATCTGCTCCTACTTCTGTCTGACACACTGCCATGGTCACAGGGAAGCTGCAGTTTTCTCCCTGTGGTCAACATGAGAAGACACAGGGTGGAAGAAAATGCAAAAGGATTCATGGTGGAAGGGGCCTCTGGAGGTCTTTAGCCCAATCTCCTTCCCACAGCAGGGTCAACTATCAGATCCTACCAGGTTGCTCAGGGCTTCGTTCATTTAGGACTTGAAAACCTCTGAGGATGGAGATGGCACAACCTCTCTGGGCAACCTGCCCCAGTGTTCCACTGTCTGCAGGGGTAAAACATTTTTGCTTATCCCCAGCCTGAACCTCTTGTTTCAGCTAATGCCCATTGGGCCTCCTCCTCCTGTCGTGTACAACAATGAAGGGCCTGCCTCCATCTTCTTGACGACCTCCTGGTGGGTATGGGCAGGCTGTTCTTAGGTCTGCCCAAAGCCTCCTCTTCTCCAGGCTCAACAACTCCAGCACCCTCAGCCAGTGCAATCACCCCCATGCCACGTCTCTCTGCATGTGTCACACTCATTGGGCATCGTGTTGTAATGTGCAGGTGTTGTAGACTGTGAAGAGGGCCTGTTCTGGACAAGCAGTCCCTCATAATTAAACCTTGACCTGAAAACCTTCCAGGCCCAAGATTGATTTTTCTCCCTTAAATCCAATTTTAGCTGCACTTGTGTCAGCTTCGTACTGTTGCCTCTCATTGTCCTGCCAGGAATCTCTGTAAAGAGCCCTGGTTCTTTACTGGTGGGAAGCTTGAGTTGGGAAGCTGTGATGAGTTTCCTCCAAAAGTCTTCCCTTCTCCAGGCTGAACAAGGCCTGAACTCTCAGCCTCTCCTCCCAGGGCAAGTGCTCCAGCCCCCAAACACCTTGAGGTTCTGACACTGAACTCACTCCATGTCATCAACAGCGTTCTTCTCCAGGGGGGCCTGAATGGATGATGTATCTAGGTGGGTTCGGATAAGTGCTGAGTAGAGGGGCATCATCACTTCCGTCTTTCTCCTGGCTGTGCTCCTGTTCATGCAGCCCACAATGCTGTGGCCTCCGTTGCTGCCAGGGAACACTCTTGCCTCACATCAAGCTCGCTGCCCACAAAGACCGCCACGTCCTTTTCTGCAGAGCTGCTGCCCAGCCAGAACTCCCCAGCCTGTGTCACTGCAGGATGTTGGTCTATCGCAGGTGAAGATAGGGCATTTGTCCTTGTTGCATTTCACAGAGTTCCTGACAGCCCATTCTTCCCACCTGCCAAGCTCCCTCTGAAAGGCAGCCCTCAGGCACATGACTGTTCTGCCCCATTAGCTGTCATCTGCAACTGGGATAAGAGGTGTGTCCTCCAGGCCACTGATGAGCCTGTCAGACAGGTTGGGTTGCAGTGTAGACCCCTGCACCCTCCACTTGTCACTGGCTTCCAGGTAAAGCCTGACCCACTCACAAAAACCCTCTGAGCTCCATCATCCAACCACTTGGTTTTTCACCCATCTGAATGTCTAGCCAGCCTGCTGTAAGGCCTCCCTTGGATACAAGAATGTTGGGGGAGACAGTGCCAGAAGTCTGGCTAAAATCATGGTGAATGACATCTCCTACTCTTTCTTCTCCCACAAGTACAGGTCTTTTATCACAGAAGGCAATCACGTTGGTCTGGAACTATTTATGTTCAGTAAATCCGTGCTGACTATTTCCAGGCACCTTCGTGTACCCAGAAATGTGATCCAAGATGGATAGCTCCAGGACACACTCCTCACTCAAGTGAGGCTGAACGGCCTGCAGCTCCCCGGCTTGTCCTTGTGGCCTCTTTTGAAGATAGGCACAACATAATCCTTTTTCCTGCACTCAGCCCTCGGGCACTGTGGGTTGGTATTCTCGCCTGGAGTCCTGACTCTACTACGCACAACAGCCCAGGAGACTCTGCTGGTGAAGACTGAAGCCAAGACGACGTTCAGTTCCTCACACCTATCTCCATCTGCTGTTCCTAGATTCCCTGCCCCATGCAGCAGTGAGCCCACATTTTCCTTCTTTACTCTTTCACTGTTACTGAAGCAGCAGCAGCTCTCCTTCAGGCTCGTGACATCCCCTGCAGGGGTCGATGCTAGGGCAGCTTGGGCTTCCCTAACACCATCCCTTCTTCACTGGACAGTATTTCCAAATTCCTCCTTTGCAGCCTCTCCTTTCTTCCCCTATCCTTGTGTTGCCTTGTGGCCCTGGAGCTCAGGCCTGAGCTCCCTGTTTAGCCAAGCCAGGGTCCAGAGATGCCTGCCAATTTTACAGACTGTCAGTATGGAGCTTTGTTGTGCTTTGTGGGTGCTGTCCAGGTAGGAAAGCTGAGGTGCGCTGAGGCACTTGCCCAGCAACCCCTCCAAAAGGACATGGCTTTCCTATAGGTCCCATGCTGCTTCTGCAGGAGACATATGGCTGTCTGGGTTGCCCCAGGAACCTGACCTGGACTGCAGGCCTACTTTTGTCATTAAATCAAGCACCTGCACTGCACTACATCAGCTGTTTGCAGTGTAGGGATCTGCTTGTGTCTCAGCTTAAGAATGAGTGGAGCTCTAGTCGTAGTAGGCATCTAGTGTCCTTTCATATGGCCTGGGAAATTCCTCAGCTGGCCCCCACCTGGGGTTCTAGAAGGATGTAGGTCTCATAGTTGCTCCATCAGAGCCAGCAGACACTGGCACATGCCTTGCACCACCTCTGTCTCTTCAAATGTCACCAGGTGTTTGTGTGTGAGCAACTGACTCCCACCCTCCATCTCTAGTGGTTACAATGGCAGCGTAGACAAGGGGCTTACCTGCAGGCAGCCATGTTGTGCACACTTCAGCTTGGGCAAGGGGAATCCCACCTCCTGTGTGTTTCTGGAGTTCATGGGAGAGAGCTGAATCCAACCCCATCCCAGGGATTTCTAAAACCGTCATGCCATGCCCAGATTGACTCATCGGAATCAATACCTGAACCATGCGAAAATGACCTCCCTCCTTGTCCTTGACTAGGTGTTCTGCCTATTTAAGAGATGGGAATCAGGTCTTCCAGAGTGGGACAGGTCCACCTCTTGCAAATAACCACCCTCTGATGAGACAAAATGCAATGCAGGAATCAGTGTTTACAAACTTCAGTGTTCAGAAAGGGACCATAGGTGATAGGATTTCAGTAGACTGCAGTGAACATTTCCCAGGAAGAGGGTGCACAAGCGACAGAGCAATTCATGCCTTAAGCTGGACCTCTGCTCCTGAGCGGGGCCAGGCTCCGGGGACCGAGGGAGCTGCTGGCAACCAGGCAGCATGGCCGAGAGACAGCTCTGGGCAGCAGCAGCTCCTCTGCCAAGAGCAGCGGGGCTCCGGGCACTGCCTGCTGCTGCTGCTGACAGGAGATGAGGCGAGAGGGAGAGAAGTGAGAGGCAGTGTGGAGTGGGAGGAGCGAGGAGAGCTCCTTGCGGGGGAAATCTGCACAGCCCTTTGCATGCTAAGTCTCTGGCTGCAGGGTAACTGCAGGGTAACTTGGATTCCCAAACCTTCACTCTTGGAGATCGCTAGGTCTGTGAGAAACTTCAGCAAACCCCTTCAACCCCACCTCAGCCTGCAGGCAGCCCCAGCAGCACCTTTATTGCTTCATAAGGGTTTTTCTGACCTGCTCCTTGGGACCTGTGAGCACAGAGATACCCCTGCCCAGTGCCCTGTCCTGGCAGGTTTCTGTAGGGCAGAACTGAGTGTGCAGAGGGTGGGATGGGGTCTGTGAAAACCAGCAGGGAAAAGACATTGGGAGAGAGCAAGAGCTCCCAGCAGAGAGAGCGCCAGGCAGCAGAGACGGGCTGGGAATGAGAGAGAACTGCTAACAGAAACATCACAGGAGGATGGGTTTGGGCAAGTGTTGATCAGTCCCTGCAAGGCAGACAGCTTTCTCTGAGCCAGCCCCGCATGTCTTCTCTCCCACCCAGCAGAGCCTCTGCCCTCACAGCCGTGGAGTCCAGGGCATGAGCCACCCGCTCTGCAGCCAGACCTGCAGCAGAGGAGAGGGGCATCTCTCCTGCCACGGGCCCCGTTTTGTGCTGCCCGACAAAGGGGCTGAGTGACTGCCCTGCAATGTCACCACCCAGCTGGGGAAGGTGAAGGCTTTCCCGACTGCCCATCTGTCCCTCTCTCCTTGCCTCCCGTGGCAGCAGGAGTGTAGTGTTGCTCCTTGTTTCCCCTCCTCTCCGTGCTGCCCTTGTTCTTCTCTCGGGTTCCCTGGGGTTGGTGGGTTTTCAGCTGCAGCTCAGACCCCTGCCCTGCGAGTTGTGCCACAGAGGTCTCTGCTTGGGAGTGAGGTGTCTGCAGCCCCCTTCTGACCCGTGCAGGTCCAGGAAATGCAGTGGGTGGGGAGGGGAGTGGAGCTGACTGTCCTGTAAGGAGAGCCCATCTGCAGTCCTAACAGTCCTTGGACCATTTCCCTGTGGTGTCCTGGCAGGCTTGGGGCTGCCCTCCAGAAGGGCACCGCTGCCTCATACCACCATCTCTGTGATGTGTGAGGGAGCTGTGAAGAATCTTCAGAGATGCTGGGCGTATGGAGATGGTGTTGGGAAGCTGTATGTGGGCAGCTGAAAAGAGCCGTGTGTGTGCTTGGCTAGAAAGGGGAGTGTGGAGACGTCGCTCTGGTGCCCTGAGGAAGGGAGAGAAGGTTGGAGACCCACACTTGGGACCTGGGCTCGTCTGCTCTCAGCAGGGGCTAGATTCTTTTTTGGGCAACAGATGAGAGTGACCATCCTGCAGCTCAAAGAGCTGCAAACACAGGACAGCTGAGAACAAGACTAATAGACAGACAAGCTGTCCTCCCTCTGCACCCGGGGACAGGGAATTGGTCTTTCTCAGGAGTCACAGCAGAAACGCTGAGACTTTCTGCCTTTTGAGGAAGACTGCCCAGGGGGCACAGGGGCATCTCACAGAAAATAAACATTAGGAAGAAATCCCTAAAGCTCTGTTCCTCAACCCTCATTCTTCAGAACAGGTGGTGAAGATGCTGAAATATTCCTTCCACCTGCCCAGTGGCTTTCACCTGACAGACCTTGTGACTGTCAGAGCTAGTCACCCCCACTCCCATGTCCCCACTGCCCTACAGCAGGATGGACAGACTGCCCTGGAGCCCATGGGCAGAGGCCTCTGCTCCTCACAGCACACTCCGCCAGTGCACAGGGGAGCTCAAGCAAGGCAGCTGCACACACATGCTCTCCGTGAAGAGAGAGGCAGTACGGGGGGTTGGATGAGAACTGGAACATTTCAGGGTTTCTTGAAAAGCATCTCCTAACTTCTCCATGTCTTTTCTTCTTTGGACAGTCCCACATGCCTGGAGGGAGCAACATGTCCAACAGCAGCTCCGTCACTGAATTCCTCCTGGCATTCGCAGAAACCCGGCAGCTGCAGCTCTTGCACTTCTTGCTCTTCCTGGGCATCTACCTGGCTGCCCTCCTGGCCAACGGCCTCATCATCACCGCCATAGCCTGCCACCACCGCCTCCACACCCCCATGGACTTCTTCCTCTTTAATCTCTCCCTCCTCAACCTGGCCTCCATCTCCACCACTGTCCCCACATCCATGGCCAATTCCCTCACGGACACCACGACCATCTCCTACTCGGGATGCGCTGCCCAGGTCTTCCTGGTTTCCTTCTTGTTTGGAGGAGAGATTTCTCTTCTCACTGTCATGGCCTATGACCGCTACGTTGCCATCTGCAGACCCCTGCACTACGGGACCCTCCTGGGTGGCAGCAGAGCTTGTGTCCAAATGGCAGCAGCTGCCTGGGGCAGCGGCTTTCTCAATGCTCTCCTGCACACTGCCAACACATTTTCCATACCTCTCTGCCAAAGCAATGCTGTGGGGCAGTTCTTCTGTGAGATCCCCCAGATCCTCAAGCTCTCCTGCTCACAATCCTGCCTCCGGGAAGTTGGGGCTGTTGTGGTTAGTGTTGGTTTATTTTTTGCATGTTTCATGTTCATTGTGCTGTCCTACGTACAGATCTTCACAGTTGTGCTGAGGATCCCCTCCGAGCAGGGCCGGCACAAAGCCTTCTCCATGTGCCTCCCTCACCTGGCCGTGGACTCCTTGTTTATCAGCAGTGCAATATTTGCCTACCTGAAGCCCTCCTCCCTCTCCTCCCCATCCCTGGATCTGGTGGTGGCTGTTTTGTACGCAGTGGTGCATCCAGCACTGAACCCCCTCATCTACAGCCTGAGGAACAAGGAGCTCCGAGATGCCCTGAGGAAAGTGATTGCATGGGCATTTTTCAGCAGTGCTAAAATTGCCTTTGCTCTCAACAACTGAATCCCAAACTGTCCCAAACCAGGACTCAGTTTTGTTTTTTTATTTTATTTTTATTATTACTATTGTTACTGTTATGATGATGATGATGAAATTTATTTGTTATCATTTTGCTACATAAATGCTTGCAGTTCACCCCGGTTTTAATGCCATGTCTCACCTGGTGGCCACGCAAAACTGTCTAACGCCAGGTCAGAGCTGGCTCCCTCACAGTATCTTGGTAATAAAGGCAGTTCTAGCCAGTGCCATGTCTGAAGGCTGGGTGCTTCTTCCAGAGCTGGTGTCAAATATAGGCCCAAGGAGAGCAGCCCACAAGGGCCTGCTGGGCAGCCTTGTCCATGGGGTCAGGAACAAAAAGCTCATCATCCTGTTATGATCTCTTAGACACCAAGGCATTTAGGATTGAGGAGTCCCCCCTCAGTGTCCAGTGACAGGGGAGATGAGGGATTGTCACTGTTGTACATAGCCGGGGCTGTCGCACATGTTCAGGCACAGTGTCAGATGTCCCTCCTTCTGGAGGGGAAGCTGGAGGTGCCAGGAGAGCACAGGGGCTCTCCTGGGACAGCGTGTGCCTGGGGTGGGCAGCGAGAGGAGCCTCACAAAATGAGAAGTCCCCCAAGGTGGAGTCCCTTAAAGGGAAAGCACGAAACGCAGGTATCCACAGGCACAGGAGGACTCTGCAGTCCCAGGAGAGGCAGTGGGGACCCAGCTGGCACGGGGCACGGGGCACGGGGCACGGGGCACGGGGCACGGGGAAGGGAGACGGGAGAGTGATTCATGTCATCGTTAATGAAATACCATGTGTTGGATCTCTGGAGGGATTAGAGGCCATGGATCCCCATTCGGTTGGGTCTGCTTCCCACCTGCACCAGCATGGCCAGTGCAGAGTCACCCCCGTGGCCCTGTGGCCCCACCGTCTGCTCGCTCTCCAGAGCAGCACTGCCAGCTCGAGACCCTGCGGGAGAGCAGGGGAAGGGGTGCAGGAACAGTTATTGAGGTCAGAGGAGGGATGAGGAGACATCAGAAGGAAGTGGAGCTGGGCTTGAAATGGTCTTGGAGAGAAAAATGCTGACATTTTATCCAAGACAATGGTCACACTGTGGCTACACTAAAGTGTGTTCACGTTGCAGAGCCAGAAGTCCTTGGTGTTCTGGCTTCCCGTATGGCCTGGGAAGTGGCTGAAGAAGGAATAACTCTCCCCACCTTCCCTGGTCATAGTGTCATCATCACTTTTGACAGGTGGCACCAAAAGGAAGGCTGGGACCCTGTGCCAGCACTTGTCTTGAAGGAAGCAGGACCCAGCAGCCAGATCAGTTTGCTGCTGTCCCTCAGGCCCTATCTCCAGCACACAGTCTTGAGACAATCTCCCCCAGGCCGCGTGCTAGCCTTTACCCCAAAAGTCACCTCCAGACAGGGCTCTGCACCCAGCTGGAGGACTGGGCATCCAGCTGTGAGCCCTAGGAGAATGAGCCCCCTGCTGGGTCCTCTACAGGGCTAGCAGGGAGTATGCAGAGGAGGTCCTGGGAGCGTCTACTGGGCCTGTAGACCATCCTCATGCCCATGGAGACTCTCAAGCAGGGTCCCTCAGTGCAAAGATCCAGCCCAATTTGTTGTTGTGTGAACAGAGAGGAGAAACTGCCCCAGGAAACTCCTCACAGACCCCTTTCAGCACTGCCTTTCCCCACAGTCGTGGTGAGGAGTGACCTTTGCATGTGACCAGCTCCATCTCCCTGCTGGGCTCAGCCCCTGTATGGTGGGATGGCCAGTCCTGCCTGGCCTCTCTCCAGACCCAGACCCCAGCAGACCCTGGAGCATGGCTGTTTGCTTTCCTCAAGGTGGGCTGGGCAGGGGCTGGGGATGGGGGGGAGGTTGCAAAGCAGGAGGGCCGTGGAGGCCACGGCACCGAGGGCTGTTGGGGGGCCATGCTGGGGGGACGTCTCCTCACTCCTGAAGGCAGCCTATGCTGTGCGGTGCCTGCACAACGGTGCCATGGGGCCGCATGCCGGGCAGCAGGGCGGAGGCAGAGCAGGGGTGGGACGCAGACAGGAGCCACGAGACTGCTGGAATGTGACAAATGTCCGCAGCCCCCAGCGAGACAGGGCTGTGCTGTGTGGTGGCTCCAGGGAGGCCAAGGGGCACCGTGGTGGGAGGAGCAGGGTGGAGAGCAGCAGGCACAGGGCTCCCAGCAGCCCCTCTGCAGCTGAGAGGGAAGGAAGGAGGGAAGGAGGGAGAGAAGGAGGGGGAGAGGGAGGGAGGGAAGAGAGAGAGAGAAAAGGAGAGAGGGAAGGAAGGAGGGAGGGAAGGGAGGAGGGGGAAGGAAGGAAAGAAGGGGAGGGAAGGAAGGACGGAAAGGGAAGGAAGGCGGGAGGGAAGGAAGGCGGGAGGGAAGGCAGAAGGGGGAGGGAAGGAAGGAGAGGCAGAGGGAAGGAAGGAGGGGGAAGGAAGAAAGAAGGGGAGGGAAGGAAGGATGGAAAGGGAAGGCAGGAGGAGGGAGGCAGCAGCTCAGGGAGGGCGGGAGGGGAGGCCCAGCAGAGGCCAGGGCAGCCCTGGGGGCCCAAGGGCCGCTGTTGCTAGGCAGCACCGGGGGCGGGGGGCAGGAGGAGGCCACGTGACCTGCAGCTGGTGCCGTTGCCAGGCAACGCCGGGTGGGGCTGCAGCAACCCTGGGGGAGGGATCCCAGCCCTGAGGTGGGGGGGTGAGGGGGGCAGGTGTGGGGGGGCAGCGTGTGGGGCTGGGAGAGGTGGGGAGCCAGGCCCTCCGCGGCCCCCGGCCCCGCTGCCCCGGCCGTCATGGGGCTGGGGGCCGCCGGGTCCATGGCCGCCCCCTGCGCCCGGCAGCCTCTGCTGCCTCCTCTGCGCCGCCACTGCTGAAAAAGCCCCCAACGTTTCCAGAGGTCGCGGTCACTCTGGAGCGGAACGATGGCGCACGCTGCTCACGTTAACGCCACCAGGCACCTCTGAGGCTGCTCTTTTGCAGCGCCCGGTTTCTGTGACCCTGCAACATGTCCTGCCCTTCTTCCCCAGCCAGAAGAAGAGCTGATGGCACTAGCGTCTTTTCTGGCGTGTCTCTCCTGATCCGTTCCCTGCTGTTGCGTGTTGGACCTGGTGACCTGGCACCTGCCCGAGACCCGGCCAAGGGAACCGCCCAGCTCCCAGCGGGGGCACAACCGGGAGCAGGTTTCGCTGGGTCTGCTTCTCGAGCAGCAATCGGGCAGTCGGAGGCCCGGGGAAGCACGACCCGGAGACCCTCCAGCTGGCTCTGGCCAAGAGTTGCCTCAGGAAGGGAAGAAGAAATACGCCCGCTGGGTTTCTCCAGTGGGTTTTGGCGCGGCGGATAGGGCTCGCTTGCCTCCATCTTTGCGACAGCGCCCTGGAAAGGCGAGCCGAGGACCTGCGGTTGGCCCAGCACCAGAGGGAGGGCAGAGCCAGAGCCTCCGCGTCCTCCCAGCCAGTGTCCTCTCCTTCAAACCCCTTCAGCTGTCTGCCAGAGCAGTCACCTGTGCGATTCCCCGAACAGTTGCCCAGTTTTGCCTGGCTGTAAGGACAACCTGTCTTTGAGGTGCCTCTGTTGTTGTACGTAGCCGGCTGCAGTTGTGAAACATTTCTGCGGAAAAGGGACGTGAAGCGGCAAGCGGCACAAGGGAGGGAGCAGGAGCAGGGCTCTCCCCTGCCAGGGTGGGCGCCCGTCTCTCGTCTCTGGTCCCACCCTCTGTAGGCGTGCTCCGAGCACACACCGGGAGGGTATGGAGAGCTGACGGGTCCCCAGCTGGTGCGGCAGGGATGGGTGAGTCTGGCTTGAGTTCAGGGTTCAAGCAAGTCCTTCGCTGTTGAATGGGACCTTTGCGCTTGGCAGGTGGCAGTGAGCTGGCACCTGGCCGCCTAAAAAGCTACGCGCTGAGTGCTGCGCTGCTCCCTTGGCTGTAGCTGCTGCCGAATTGGCCAGGCCAATTGCCCCCTGCCCTGAGGAGCAGGAACGAGGGGCCTTCAGAGTGTCCTGCCTCCAGTCCTGCCCCCAGGGTCCCTCCCAGTCCCCTTTCCTTGGCAGAGGGTCTGATGTGAGTCTCTGCTGCCTACAGGAGGGCTCCAGGCTCGGCAGCATTTCCAGGTGACTTCATGGTTGTGTTCTTCAAGCAAGCAGCCCTCTCTGGGCAGGGCTGAGGGAGTGACTGCAAGCAAAGCCTCATGCTCCCCAGCACAAGATGGACGCAGCTTCTCAGCTTTGCCAGGAGAGGATGGAGAAGAGTTCCTCGGGCCAGGAGCAGCGCCATGAAAGCTGCATGTTCGCGCGGCAGTTCCTTGCTGGCCTGAGGCAGAGGCAAGCGCACGTTGGGAGGAGGGCAACCAGGGCCAGGAGCTGGAAGCTGCACCCCAAGCCAGAGGGGGCATCCCAAAAATCAGCATTCTTCCTGCTGCCAGAGCTGAGGAGGGCAACCACTTTGTCCTCGGTCAGGGAAGTAGAAGAGCTGAAGGCCTGCTCCAACTCTGGAGTCTAAGCGAAAGGCAAAAGCTGTCGCAGCAAGGGAGGACACCGCGTTTATGCTGCTGTGGCTCCGTCAGGCTCAACCAGACTAAGGAGAATTCACACAAGCCCTTTATTCGGCACATGTCAGGAGGCAGTGCCTGCAGCAGAGGGGCAATGATGACCTGCCGCACACTCGCTCGCTCACGCAGGGGGAGCTGCTGGGCATGACGCAGGCTCTGCAGCACTCTCTGGGGTCGCCATGGGCTGAGCAGCCTGGGAGGGGAACTGCTGCTCTGGCTCTGCTCAAAGAGAGCTGTCTCACGGAGCAGGGCGCCACCTTCTCCACGCTCTCCGGAGCCGGTAGCACAGTGCTCCAAGGGTGAACCCTGATGGTGCCTTTTCCGCTGGAGCTCTCAGGAGCAGGATGGTCTGGCTTGCCAGAGACTGGATGCTGAGGCTGGTGTCACTCGGCATGCTTTGAAGGGCTGCAATACAAAGGAAGAGAGAAGAGATGAAAGCCCCGGGTGTGCGGAGACCCCAGGCATGGCCCCCGGACAGGGCCAAGCCCAGCCAGCCCTTCCCATCGCCCGCAGGCAGCAGGGAGGCCTAAGAGATCAGCTGGCGAAAGATGCAGTTGAGAAATGCCCCAAGCGCCCCGGCAATACTCGCCCCCTCCCGGTGCCCAGCAGGGGATCAGTGCTCGCTCCCCAGGCTCTGCCCTCCTCCGTGCCGCAGCTAGCACCACGCTGCCCCCACTCACCCTGGCAGATGTCCTGCAGCTTCTCCTCGCTCGGGTCGCTCATGTGCCGTCCGACGAGCCCTAGGTGTACACAGCCCATGGCAAAGCCCGCTGTCAGCACGCAGCCCCTGGGCACGCAGGCCCTGCCTGAGGCAGGCAGGGCTCCGGCAGCCCCAGGGCAGGTTCTTGCTGCCAGCGCAGCAGCCGGGACTGGGGCCAAGCTGCCCTGGGACAGAGAGGGGCCCCACAGGGGCTGGGACTCACCGAGGAACCTGACGGCCGCCTCCCGCAAGGCCTCCTGTGGGCTCTCCAAGTAGGGCAGGCTCTGCCGCAGGTACTCCTCCGCTCTGCTCCTGTTCCTCTCCAGCTGGGCAGAGGGCGAGGGCGAGGGCTTGGGGCAGACCTTCCCCACGCAGCCAGGCCAGGCCCTCCTGCCAGGGCCGCCTCCCCTCCCTTCCCATGCCAGGACGTTCATGGCTCCCAGTCAGGAGCCGTATGGCACCGAGGTCTGGAGGAAGCAGAGGGCAGAGCGCTCCCCAGGCCGGCTGAGGTGCCCTAGTGCTCACCAGGCCCGGCTGGGCCAAGGGCTCTTTCCGCATGCTGGGGGCAGTGTGGGGACAGGGCCCTGGAGAAGAGCCCACCGGGGCAGGGTGCTGGAGGAAGGGGAGCGCATGTGCAGCTCCAGAGCCCGCAGCAATGGGTGTGGGTGTGGACAAGGGGGCAGGCCTTCTGCGGGCCAGACCTTGGGGGCTTGGGGCTGTCCTTACCAGGCACTCGCCAATCTGCCACGTCTGAGCTGTCTCGAGCAGGTGCCTGAGCTGCTTCCACTTCAGGAGCTTAGCAGCAGCGAGGAGAGCTTCCCGAGCGGCCTGCAGAGCAGCAGAGAGTGGGAGATGCCACTGCAGCGCAGGCAGGAGATCCTGCATGCCCCGCACCTGGGCAAGGCTCAGAGCCTTTCCCAGGCTGTGATGGGAAGCTGCATGTGGGGAGCGAGTTGGGCTTTGATGCCCTGGGCAGAGATGGGGGCAACCACCATCTCGGGGCAGCAGAAGAGAGCTCGCCAAGAGCCTGGCCCAGGATGCCTGCAAGGACAGCTGGGAAGCCCCGAGGGACGCTAGTGCTGGGGCCTTGCTGGGCAAACCAGGCCAACAGGAAAAGCACTCCTGGCCCCACACGAGCAACCACTGTGGCCACACACCTGCGCCACGCTTGAGATCTCCTCGTGCGTGTGGAGAAGCAGTGGGAGCAGGCTGCTGTGCACGTGCTTCCGGATCTGCCGTTTCTGGGGGCCCACCACAGTTGCCAGCACGTGCCCAAAGAGCTGGATGGAGAGCTCTCGCACACGGGTAGACTCCTGGAGGGAAGGAAGATGGGAGGACCTCAGCAAGGGCTGCTGCAAGGCTGTGGTGAGCAAGGGGGTCAGTGGGGCTGCTGTGGAGATGACTGCTGCTGACGCAGCCTCTGCACGGAGGAGCTGTGGGCCAGATCTGCCACCAGCACAGAATGGCCCCAGCCCCAAGACGCGCAACACAGTGGCTTTCTCTAACACGTGGCAGCCAGGGAGAGCCAAGCCGTGGAGGTGTCTGTGCCTGGAAGGGCTGCTCTGGCCCTGGCCACACTCCCACCAGTCACCTCCTGGCTGACTCGCAGGGGAGCTCCCTGGGTAGATGTGCCAAGGAGGAGATGGGGGCCGGCCGTCGGCAGCAGCTCCTGGGCACATCCCACCTGCTGACGGTCCCCAAAATGCGCTGCCCTGGTGTGAACCCCCTGCCTGGGCCATGCACCTCTGCCCCACAGCCACGGCAGCAGAGCCCCCGCCTTTCCCACCAGCCTTACGTCATCAAAGAGTGGCCGGAGCTCCTCAGCAAGCTGCAGGGCGATGGGGTTGGCCTTCTTGCTGTCCAGGAGATGGAGCACGTGGCTGAGGATGGTGAGGGCCTTGGCACGGAAGGTGCTGTCAGCACCCGGCAGGTGCTCCAGGAGTGCGGGCAGCAGGCCTTGCAGACTTCTTGCCTACATGAAACAGAGAAGGCCCTTTGGGTGAAGCAAGGAGTGACTGCATTGGCACAAACGCTCTGGCTGTAGCAGCGACAGGACGGTGGGGGAGCTGGCAGCAGCTTCCCGAGCTCTCGATTCCTCCGCTGCCTTTCCCTCCGCTGCCTTACCCGCCACCTCCAGCCCCAGGCCACTGGCCTGACTTTGCCCGGCTGCCCCCTGCTCACTGTGTGGCGTCTCTCAGACAGCGTGACGAGGCCTGTGATGGCCATGTCGCGCATGGCCAAGCTCTGGTTCTGCAGATGCAATTGCAGGAAGCCCAGCACATCCTCATCAATCTCCTGCTCAAAGTCGGTGCAGTTCAGCAGCTGAAAGACAGCCGGCTGCAGAGTGAGCGACCGGCAGAGGCAGCAGGACTCCCCGCGTCCTCTGAACCATCTGCAGCCTGTCTGTCTTGGGCCTTTGTGAAGCGCTGGAAGGTAGAGAGCTGGCACCAAGGGTGCATGAGCTGCGAGTGGTTGTGAGCATCAGCCCGGCAGAAATGGCCTCTTGGCGGGAAGGAGGCCAGGCTGGGGTGACTGAGGGGAGTGCAGCTGCTGCGGGAGAGGAGCCCAGCTCCACCGACCAGCCACCCGCCCCTCTGCCCACGTGCCAGAGAGCCCAGTGTTTGCAGGCACTGCCCAGAGGCACCGCTCGCCACCAGGCCCACCTCAATGAAGACAGCCATGGCGGCGATCTCACGGTGTTTGTCTCCGCAGCTGAGTACCCTGACCACGTGGTCAAACATCCAGGCGCACTCATCGGCCGCGTTCATCCACAGCTCCCTGGTCGGGGAGGGGAGAAGGCACTGTGGGCACGGAGCTGGGCAGGCAAACCTCTTTGGGTGTGCGCCGCCACCCCGAGCCATCATCCTGCAGGCCAGGTCCTGCAGGGCAAGGTCGTGGGTGTACTCAGCCCCAGCAGCCGGTGGCGCTGGCTCAAGGAGCGGCGGTGGCCTTTCGCCACCACACCTTGTGAGGAGAAACCTGGCGTCTCACCCACTCAGGCTTATTTTGGTGAGAGAGCGGAAAAGCGCCCTTCCTACACCAAAGCTGTGGCCTTCGGGCACTCTGTCTCCAGGGCAGAAATGCTGGGGCAGACGAGGATGAAGAAGGCTCTCACCTAGTCAGCAACGTGACTCCTGTGTGGTAGGTCTCCTTGCTCATAAGCATGTCCCAGCCTCCCTGCCTCTCGATGGAGTCAGCCAGATGGGCATAGTCAGCATGGCAGAGCAGAGCTTTCATGGCCTGCACCGCGCTCCTGTGTGTAGAGCAAAGGCGGGTCGCACACGGAGGCCAAGCCCGGGCTCTGCGCGCATGGGAGAGACTGGGGAAGAGGGACGGAGCACCTGACGGGGCTGCCTGGAGGACACTTGTTCTCCTGGCCACACATCTGGCTGTAGTCTTGGAGGTCCTGCAGGGTGTACTCCAGGCTGAAGAAGGTCTGGAAGAGCACTGCTAGGTAGAGCTGGGGGAAAATGAGCTGCACTGGCTCTTTGCTGGCGGGCAGCAGGAGGATCTCGTTGAGGGCCCTGATTGCCTGCCAAAAACACCAGAGATGGGTCTGGCTGGAAAGAGATCACCTAAGCCAAGGCAAGCCAAGGCTCCTGTTTGCAACGGTGGCAAACGAGTCTTCTTGAGCCACAGGGCAGGTCCCCCTGGCAGGCCTCGTGGACCCCGCAGGTGGTCCTGGGCTCCTGGCCCCAGGCTGGGCCCCATGGGCAGGACTGAGTGAGGCCTGTGCTGGACACTCACAGTCAGCGGAAGGATGTAGCTGTCCTTTGGCATGTTGCTGTCCCGCCTGAGCAGTGGCTGGTCCCAGAGCCAAGAGAGCAGCTCCTTCAGCACCTCCTCTGCAGGGGAGTGCTCGGAGACCAGCGTCCTCCACATGGCCCCGGCGACGCTGCAGACGCAGAGCATGCTGTCGGGGGGGCTGCCTTGGCCACAGCTCCTTGGCCTGCGATAGCCCCGGAGCTGTCCTCAAGGCTGGCAGACCCCGTACCTGTCACACAGCAGGGAGGTGTTCAGCAGGCTCTCAACCACCTGATCAGGCTCCAAGCGGGCCATCTGGAGCAGGGCGTTGTTCAAGATGGCCTGGAGCGACGCCTCCCTGATGCCCATGAGGTTCTCATAGAGGCTGCTCACCACCTCCGGCACCTGGAGGGGACAACACGGGTAAGAGTGGGACCGCCACAGGAGCGTAGCAGTTGCCTCAGGGGCCACTGAGAACTGCTTCCTTCCCGTCGCTCTTTGCTGGCCTCAAAGGCTGCCGGGTGCCTGAGAGCCCTGGCCTCCGCTCAGGGGGCTCAGAGCCCCGAGGGTGCAAGCCCAGGGCAGTGCGGCTACAAGCTGCTTACCCTGTCCAGCTCCGAGTCGGGGTCTCTCAAGACCGCCTCCATCATGCGGGCAACCACCTCGGTATGGGAGACCCTTGGTTCTGTCAGGCCCTTGATGGTGGTCAGGAGGAAGTGGGTCCTCTCGGAGGGGAAGAGAAAGCTCCCAAATATCTGTGGAGGGAAAGACACAGGGTGGCACCGTGCGTGCACCCTGAGGAGCAGAGAGAGTGGCTCCAGGAGTGGAGAGAGAGTTGGAGCAGGGCTGGCACAGTGCCCCCGGGCAAGCCGGGCGCAGGGGCTGTGCTGGGATGGGCTGAGGGCAGTGGGCAGTGGGCAGTGGGCAGTGGAGCTGCCGGGGTGCAGGTGGATGGCTGGGGTCAGGGTCACGGTGGGCTGGCCCTCCGGGGCCGCAGAGCTGGCGGGTGGCCAGGACAGCTGGAGCTGCTGCTCTGCCCCTGGGACAAAGCCTTTGGCTCCGCCAGGCTCAGGGAGAGCGGGACATGCCTCCGCCCGAGGCCTGGGAGGCTGCCGTGCCGGCTGCCCCCCACTGATGAGGGATGCGTTTGTTCCTGCAGGCGTGCTGCCAGCCCTGTGGCCAAGAAGGGCAGCGAGGGAGGAGCTTCTCACCGTGCTCTCGGCAGTGGCGTTGCTGGGCCAGAAGGCGTTTGGGCCTTCCCTCTGCCACTTCATGTCTGGAGGCGTCAGATCCTCCTCTGCCATCTTTCTACCTGTGCAGGAGGAGAAACCCCGAGCAGTCAGGAGGAACGATGGCGAGTTGGAGATGGCGGACTGAAGGCATTCAGCAGAGCTGTGTGGCTTGCCGAGAGGGCCAGCCCAGCCCAGCTTCTCTTACTCTCGCGCAGCAGAATGACCCTGTAGAAATGGTGGAGAGCCTCTGCTGCCCCATGGCTGATCTCCTGGTCCTTCTCGGCGCAGCACAGCGTGAGGTGGCCCATCAGCTGTCCCAGGAAGTCCAAAGGTGTCTTTTGGAAGAGGAAAGGGCCGGCACTGCTTCCTCCACAGCTGGGCGAGTCCTGGGGGGAGGCAGGAAGGACCGGGAGCAAGGCTAAGCTGCGGCAGCTGGGACCAAAGCCCTGGGCGCCACGCAAGAGCGGGCCCAGGCCAAGGGCCACACGAGCCAAAGCCCTGGAGGCATCTGCCCAGCCCTGCTCCCAACAGTGAGCAATGGGGTGCGGAGCCGTGTGTCCTAGCCTGCCCGCCCCTGCCCTCTGCCAGTTCTGTTGCCCACTGCTCCCGCTGGCCGCCTTGTCTGCAAGAGCACATCAAGCCACGTGCCCTCTCCTCCTGCCTGAGAGGAGAGTTGCCCACGGCCTGCAGCCACCCACTTACCTCCAGCAGAGAAGAGCTGCCCAGGAGCTGACTCAGCCGCACAATCCTCCCCACGGCCCTCTGGCGCTCAGCCACCCTCTGGGACGCTGTCAAGGGCAGCAGCACCTGAGGAGACCAAAGCCGCTGGTCGGCGCTGGGTCCTGACGGCCACTCCAGGAGCAACAGCTCCACTAAGCACCCGGCAGGGTTTCTGCCTCTGCTGCCTTCCGTGCGCTCCTCCAGATGTGGCCCTGCGTCCCCTGCTTGTGCCCAACTCCTTGCCCCGCTTTGGTGCAAGGGATGGCTTTTTGGGGCGAGGGGCAGAGGGGCTGAGGGGCAGAGGGGCAGGGCCGTGCTGGTATGCTGGCGGGGGAAAGGGCTCTGACTGCCACCAGGAGAGACACCCGGCTCAGCCAAGAGCATGGTGGGGCCCCTCCCTGGCTCCCCACGGAGAGCTGGGCCCTCCCCACAGCATGCTCTCTGCACCTGGTCTCAGGCAGGGGTGGCCCCTCGACTCGAGAGGGCCCCTTCCCTTTGGGGTGAGGACCAAGCCCTGCCACCACCACCACCTCCCCACCTCCACACACGCTCTTTGCAAACAGCAGACCTCCAAGATGTTCTGCAGCTGCTGGAGACCGGAGGCCTGCGACTCGAACACCAGCACCTTCAGCAGCTCATCCAGAGCGTCCAGGGCCTGCAAGGGGGCAGAGGGTGGGCACCCCTAACGTGGCCAGGAGGCTGGCTCAAACTCCTGCTGCCCGAGGCCGGCACCTACCGGAGGGTAGAGTGAAGCATCCAGGCTGGGCATCTGCTCTTGGGCAGGAAGAGAGAAGATGCTGGTGATGCAAGTGCGGAGCAGCCTGCTGTCCTGGGTGTCCTTCAGGAAGGGCACCTCTTTGCTGAAAGGAGAGAGAGGTGCCTGTGGGGCGCTGGGGCAGGGAGCGGTGCCCCGACGCCCCGGGAAGGTGGAGGCAGCCCCGGGGGGTGGCAGTGCCTGGGGTGGCAGCCATCAGAGGTGGGGAAGCCCCACGGGGAGGCCCCTCCTGCCTCTCCCACGACGCAGACCCAGGGGCCAAGGACAGCGCTGGCAGGTGGGGCACGACGGCCGCTCCATCTCCTGCCTCTGCCTTCAGGGGAGAAGCCCGCGGACACCCCTCTGCTCTCCCGCCTGCCCCCCCGGGGCAGGTACCTGATGGCGGCAACGGCCAGCAGGGCTTCCTGCCGCACCCTGGAGTCCAGGCGGTCGGGGGGCTCTTGTTGCAGCAGCAGCTGGGGAGCAGAGGTGGCGTGGGGCACGGCAGTTGCCAGCCCCCCGCCAGCGGTGGGCAGCACCCGGCAGGCGCCCCCACCCCGCAAGCAGCGCCCAGGCCCGGCAGCCCCCCAGCGAGGAGGGCTGTGCTGGCGGGGGCCTGCCCACCCTTCCCCGCGTCCGGGTGCCCGAGTGCTGGGCTCGCCCGGGTGGCTCTGCCCCCTCCCACAGCCCCTCCGGCTGCTGCCTCACCTCCATCTTCTCCGCCAGCTCGCAGAACCCAGCCAGGTACCTGCCCATTGCCTTGGCTTGGCAGAGGGTGTGGATGGAGGCCAGAAACCTCAGCTTCTGTGCCTCGTCCTGACCGCCGGGGACAAGAGAGACCAAGAGGGCAGGTGAGAGGGCAGAGGCCCCGCCGGCTGCCCCCTGGCGCCCAGGGGGAAGCAGCAGCAGCGCAGGAGGCCCCGAGCAGCAGCTGAGCCCAGCCCAGAGCCCTCCCTGAGCCTGGGAGCAGGCAGCGAGCACGGAGGCAGCCGGCTGGGAGCTGCAGGCAGCGCCGGGCGGACAAGGGGCCTCGTCACCTGTTCGGGGCCCGTGGGAAAGGCCTGGAGATACTCCAGAGCTTCCTGCTCCTCTCCCTCCAGCTCCAGGAAACAGGCAGAAGAATCGGAGTCTGCGGGAGGAAGGGAGCGGGGAGAGCAGTGGGCGCTGGCAGGAGGCCGAGGAGCGAGCGGTGCCCTCTCTTCGGCGCCAGGCCTGCTCGCGCGGGCGCAGCGAGCCCCAGCCCGGGGCACGGATGCCCCGCCGCAGCAAAACCGCCCCCTGGCAGGGGGGCAGCGGAGGTGCCAGCCCCGCGGTGCCGCTGCCTCACCTGGCCGGAAGGTCTGCGGCACGCACAGCTCTTGAGTCTCGGCCTGGGAGCTGCTCTCGCTGAAGGCGCCGCCCTGGTCCTCCCAGGCCAGGAAGGGAGTGCTGGGGCGCCCGTCCTCCTCAAGCACCAGCATGGGCTTGCCGGGGTCGGTGTCATCGAGGCGCAGGAGGAGGTTGCTGGTGGCTCCCGCCTGCTCCCAGGCCGCAATGAGCGCCCTGAAGGCAGCATCCTCCTCCGCCCAGGGGATGGGGTTGTGGCTGGGGGATCGATGCTCCGCCATGCTGCAGAGCCGAGGAGAGGCGTGAGAGAGGGCCAGGGGTGCCCGCAGCGCGGGCTGGCCCCAGCTCTCCTCGACGGCCTCGGGCAAACGCCTCGGCACCACGGGGCTGCCCGGGGGAGGCGCAGGGAAAGACGTGGCAGCGCTCAGGGGGCTCCTCGGCCAGCCCAGCACGCTCCTGCCCTTTCCCGTCTCTGTCCTCCCGGACACTGCGGGAGTGAGGCCGCAGCACTGTGGGGTGTCACAAAGGGAGGTCACAAAGGGCGGCATCACTGCCCCACTGCCCTGGGGAGGGGCAGGGCGCGTCCCCTCTGGGTGGCCCGGGGCCCCACTGGTTTGCCCTCCGCTTCCCTCAGGACCCCTCCATCTCCCTTCCCCAGTGCCCCAGGGCCCTCCAGGTGCCTCTGGGTGCTTTCCAGCCACTGCACGAATCACGGCTGCGAGCCAGAAAGCCTGCATTAGCAAACACTGCCAAAGCTCTAGTTTGGGTCGATGGGCAGCTCCTGCGTCGGGGCACGAGGCTGCGGGAGCTCCTGAGGTTGCTGCAGAGCAAGGAGCTGCAGCTGCACCAGCACCAGCTCCTCCTGTCAGCCCGGGATCTCTCAGCAGTTGCCCCAGCCATGCCTGAAGCACTTGGGGAGGTCTGGGGCTGCCAGCGGTTGCCCATCGCACAGGCTGGGCCTCTTCGGCAGGGAAGGGCTCAAAGGCAAAGCCTCCCTCCCTAGCCGTGCTGGCGCTCTGACTGCTAATTTGGGGGCTTAGGGATGAGGGCTGATGAGGAGCTGGAAAGGCCGGTGCAGGGCCATGGAAAGAGGTGTGAAGCAGCCCTTCGGGGTCCTTCTCGGGGAATACTTGCTGGTCAGCTGTGTGCATTAGGCTGGCTTGCTGGCCTTACCAGGTCAGGCTGCTGCCTTCTCCCCGCAGGGCCCTGGCCTGGGCCACCAAGGCTTCTCTGAGTCCTAAAGGAAGTGCAATAGGCAACAAGGTTGCACCAGTTTCCTGCTCTTTCCCTGCTTCAAGGCTTTAGGGAAGGCGGTAGTCCATCACACCTCCTTGTGTGTGCCCCACTCCTCCTTGCTAGCTCCCTACTGGATTTAGCTAACGGGCCGCATGGCTGGCACGCAAAGAGCCACCGTAGTTGCCCCAAGTGGGGAAGCTCTGATGTGTGCAACATTAAAACCCAGTGCTTCTGAAGAAAGCCTTAAGGGCCCAAATGCCAGGATGTGCCCTCTGAAGGGCAGGTGTCTGGTCGTTCTCCCCCGAGGTCCCCTGTCCCTGCTTTCAGCTCTGGTAGACTTCCTGTTTGTGCTTGAGGTTTGCCAGGAGCTCCTTGTTCCTGCTGCCGGCCTCCTTTGCTTGATGGCCTGCTTTTGGGCTGGGCCATTATGGAACTTGGAGGAGAGGATGCCTGAATATGAGCCAGCTCTCTTGGACCCCTCTTCCCTCCAGGGCCGTGCCCCATGGCAGTCTCCCAAGCAAGTGCCAGCACCGGCCCAAGTCTGCTCTCCTGAAGGCCAGGGCTGCGATTCTGCTTTTGGCCCTGCTCCTTCCTCGCCGGAGCTCTATGTAGAGCCACAACATTAGCAAAGGCTATGTTGTCAGGAGACTTCCCCAGAGGCTTTCCTGAAGGTCTGGGAAGGACTGCAGTTGTGTTGCATGGCTTTTGAGATATTCGAAGTCAGCTCTCAAATCTGCCGCCTGCCAAGAAGGTCATGTGGTGTTGTTTCCCAAGTCCTGATTTCACAGCCCGCTCCAGCACAGACTTGCAGCCCATGCCTGATCCACACCAGAGCAACAACGTTTGTGAAGGTGCTGCAGCCTCACACCTCATCTTCCAGGAGTTGTTTATGGAGCAATCTCAAATGCCTTAGAAAGCGTTCTGACTAGAGAAAGGCTTTTCTGTGCCTCTTTCCCTCTGAATGCAAGCCCACAGCACCAATAGCCAGCTGACACCACCAATGTTTTTCACACGACACTGTCCATTTGCAGGGAAGTCCCAGGCCTCTAGCAGCCGCTCCCTAACAGCGGGATTACTTGCCAAACTTGTTCTTTCACTTCTTCCAGTTGGTGCTGCTTGCTCGGCTTCTGCAGAGCTAGCGGCCAGTTCTCCTCAAAGTCAGCTGAGCGGAGTCTTGGGGGGATATTTCAGGCAAGGCTTTGGACGCTCGCATGGAGACCACCCAGGCTGTGACTCGAGGTCATCAGCAGGCAGCCTGGTGTCAGCGACCTGCCTTCGAAGGATGCCCACCACCGCTGACAGAGTGCCTACCAGGGAAATTGGCATTAGGCTAGCAAGAGGACCTAGCTCTTGTCTACCTCCTGGTCCCCCAGCAATCTCGGTGTGCCTCCCTGGAGGGGAGGCAGAGGAAGAGGATGAAGCGCGTTTCCCATGGGCAGGCCGGCCCACAGGGGCAGGAAGCCTGGGGAAGAATGGCAGCCATGTGCTGCTTTCTGCCCAGGGAAAAGCTATGCCCAGCTCCAGCTCCAGCCCCAGCCCCAGCCCCAGCCCCAGTGCGGCAGAGGGCAGCTGCCCTCTCCCACCCCACGCTGGCGGTGCCAGCCCCACCTCAGCCCGCTCCTGAAAGCCTCCAGCGCAGCCCTGGGGCAGTCTGGCGGCAGGCGGTTTTGACAAGGGCACAGCAGCAGCAATGCAGGGAGCAGGGGAAGAGCAGGGAAATTGGGGTGAAGAGCCCAGCCCTCGGCTGCATGGCCAGGGCACTGGGCAGCCGATGCCTTTGCAGCTGGCCCGGCTTCAGGCTTGGGGTGGATACCAGCTGGAGGGTAGGAGCACTGGGACTGTCACAGGCTTCCCGTGCAGCTGTGAGTGCGGTGAAGGCAAGTGGGCAGAGCCAGGCACATGCAACTGCAAAGGCCAGGGGAGGAAAAGGCCACGTGGGGCTGGTGAAAGCCCTCCCTCTGCTGCCTATGGGGAAGAGAGTCCCCAGGCGATGCTGAGCTCCACTTTGGCCACCGGAGGACGAGGGATTGTGGGGCTGGCCAAGGGCTCTGCGCTTGGCCGTGGCACAGGCAGAGCCCATCTCTGTGTCCGGGGTCTTCCCATTCACGGAGCCGCAGAGGAATTTTGGAGGGAAGGGACCTCTGCAGGTCTCCAGTCCAACCTGCCTCCCACACAAAGCAGGGCTGGTTGGAGCCCTGCAGTCTTGTCTGGCCATCGCTGGGCTGAGCCTGACCCCAGTTACCGGCCGCAAACCTGCTCTGCTCCTCTTGCGCGGGCACTGCAGGATGGCACCTCTCGGTCGGTGGGGCACTGCCCTGCCTGCCTTGCCGACCCCCTCGGCTCCCAGCTCCCCTTTGTGGCTACAGCCTTGTTTGGGTGCTGTTGGAGTCCCAGCTTCCCTTGCCAAGGCTTTCTCGCCTGTAGTGAGGGGGAAGCTCTGAGGTAGAGATGGGTATTCAGGTCAGGAGGACGGGGACAGCGTCAGGTCAGGACCTGAGAGGTGCAGAGCCAGGCGCAGGCAGGTCCACAGCATAACTCAGGCCCAAGGACAAGGGCAGCAGCTCCCCGACAAGGCGAGGAGGTCCCGCGATGATGCCGGTCACTCTCTGTCTCCCCTGCTCTTGTGTCTGGGAGATCCCCCTCCCTGTCTGCCTGCAGCCCCTCCATGCCCACCCTGCTGCCCAGCACAGCATCACAGCCCTGGCCCTGCAGCCCTTCCACAGCTCCTGCTGCCCCAGGGACAGAAGCACCTGCCCCAAGCTGGTGCTCAGAGGAACCTGATTCTCGTTCTCCTTTTCCATCTCTGACTGCTGCCCTGCTTTGCTCCTGGGATGTCCCTGCTGCCCAGAGAGCCTTTCCCCAGGTCAGGGAGTCCATGCTAGCTTGGTTGGCCATTCCTACACCCTCCCCTGTGCTCCCTGCAGGGCCCTGGGCGGGCAGTGCTGCTCTGCAGAGCGAGTGGCTGTGGCTCCACATGGGGACTCCTGACTCTGCGCTGGTTGTGCTCATTTTGGGCAGCAAGCAGACCCAGCGGGACAGGGATCAGAGTCATCAACAGTGCTGGCATGTTTCTGTGCTCCTGGACAGTGCTCAGAGTGAGCCCAGGGTGTTGGCAGTGCAATGAGATGTGTTTTGGAGTGCACTAGCACCAGCCTATGGACTGTCTGCGCCTCCCTGTGGCCGTTTTGTGTGGTAGGAAGGGGTTGGAGGAGGGTGGGTGTTCTAGTGGGCAAGTGTGAGGAGGGCTGCCGTAAGTTGGAGGAAGAGAGGAAGGCGAGGAGGGAAGTGCTTGTGGGGCAGCAGGAGACATGCTAAGCGAAACTAGGTTGTTCCATTGGTGCTGGTTGTGGTGGCTGTTCTTGACAGGCAGGTGTGTTAGGAGAGTGGCTACTCTAATCAGAAACAGTGAGGAGGGCTGGCATAAGTTAGAGGAGTGGAGGAAGGTGAGCTAGGCACTTGCTGTGCGTGTGCCCTAAGCATGGTAAGGTGCAAAGGGTTGAGCCATTGCTCCTCCCTGTGGCCATTTTTGTATGGTAGGAAGTGGTTGGAAGAGGGTGGGGGTTGTAGTAGCCAAGTGTGAGGAGGGCTGGCGTAAGTTGGAGGAGAGGAGGAAGGCGAGGAGGGAAGTGCTTGTGGGGCAGCAGTACGCATCCTAAGGCCAAAAGGGTGGGTGCATTGTTGCTCGTTGTGGTGACTGTTCTTGGTACGCAGGTGATGGAGGAGAGTGGCTGCTCAGGGCAGAAACTGTGCCTGAGGACCAGCGTAAGTGGGAGGAGGGGAGGAAGGCGAGGAGGGAAGTGCTTCTGAGGCAGGGAAATGCATGCTAAGCACAACTAGGTTGTTCCATTGGTGCTGGTTGTGGTGGCTGTTCTTGACAGGCAGGTGTGTGAGGAGAGTGGCTGCTCGAGTGGGCAAGTGTGAGGAGATCTGGCATAGGTTGGAGGAGAGGAGGAAGGCGAGCTAGGCACTTGTTGTGAGTGTGGCCTAGCAATGTGAAGGTGCCGTGGGCTGAGGCATTGTGCCGCCTTGTAGCCACTTTGAATGGTGAGGAAGGTGTTGGAGGAGGGTGGCAACAATGATGGGCAAGTATGAGGAGGGCAGTCGTAAGTTGGAGTAGGAGAAGAGAATGAGGAAAGGAATGCTTGTGGGAGAGCCGTGTGCATGGCAGGGCCAAAAAAGTGGGTGTATTGCTGCTCGGCATTGGGACCTGTGCATGGTAGGCAGGTGTTGGAGGAGAGTGACTGCTCTAGTGGGAAAGTGTGAGGAGGGCATTCGTAAGGTGGAGGAGGGGAGGAAAACGAGCTAGGCCCTTGTTCTGAGTGTGGCCTAAGCATCTGAAAGTGCCATGGGTTGAGGCATTGCAGCGCCTTGTGGCCGTTTTGAGTGGTGCGGAAGTGGTTGTAGGAGGATGGCAAGGCTGGTGGGCAAGTGTGAGGAGGGCAGTGGTAATTTGGAGGAGGTGAGGGAAAGGAGGACGGAGGACTTGTGGGGAGAGCCGTGTGCATGGCAGGGCCAAAAGGGTGGACGCAATGGTTGTCCCCGTGTGGGCCTGTGCGTGGTAGGCAGGTGTTGGAGGAGAGTGACTGCTCTAGTGGGAAAGTGTGAGGAGGGCAGTGGTAAGTTGGAGGAGGGTAGGGAAAGGAGGAGGGGAGTGCTTTTGAGAGGGCCGTGTGCACGGCAGGGCCAAAAGGGAGGGCACCTTGCCGCTCTTTGTGTGTCCCATACCTGGTAGGCAGGTGTTGGGGGAGCGTGGCTGCTCTAGTGGGAAAGTGTGAGGAGGGCAGTCGTAAGTTGGAGGAGGGGAGGGAAAGGAGGATGGAGGACTTGTGGGGAGAGCCGTGTGCATGGCAGGGCCAAAAGGGTGGACGCAGTGGTGCTCCCCGTGTGGGCCTGTGCGTGGTAGGCAGGTGTTGGAGGAGAGTGGCTGCTCTAGTGGGAAAGTGTGAGGAGGGCAGTGGTATGTGGGAGGAGGGTAGGGAAAGGAGGAGGGGAGTGCTTGTGAGAGAGCCGTACGCATTGCAGGGCCTAAAAGGAGGACGCAGTGGTGCTTGCTGTCTGGGGCTGTGTAGGGTAGGCAGGGGTTGGAGGAGAGTGGCTGTTCTAGGTGGAAAGTGTGAGGAGAGCAGTTGTAAGTGGGAGGAGGACAGGGATAAGAGGAGGGGAATTCTTTTGGGAGAGCCGTGTGCATGGCAGGACCAAAAGGGTGGACGCAATGGTGCTCCACGTGTGGGCCTGTGCATGGTAGGCAGGAGTTGGAGGAGAGTGACTGCTCTAGTGGGAAAGTGTGAGGAGCACAGTCGTAAGCTGGATGAGGGTAGGGAAAGGAGCATGGGAGTGCTTGTGGGCAAGCTGTGTGCATGGCAGAGCCCAAAAGGGTAGACGCAATGGTACTGCCGGTGTGGGCCTGTGCGTGGTAGGCAGGTGTTGGAGGAGAGTGGCTGCTCTAGTGGGAGAGTGTGAGGAGGGCAGTGGTAAGTGGGAGGAGGTGAGGGGAAGGAGGACGGGAGTGCTTGTGGGTGAGCCATATGCACGGCAGGGCCAAAAGGGTGGAGGAAATGGTACTCGCCATGTGCGCCTGTGCATGGCAGGCTGGTGTTGGAGGAGAGTGGCTGCTCCAGTCCGAAAGTGTGAGGAGGGCAGTCCTAGGTTGGAGGAGGGTAGGGAAAGGAGGACGGGAGTGGTTGTTGGAGAGCCGTATGCATGGCAGTGCCAAAAGGGGGGAAGCAACGGTGCTCCCGGTGTGGGCAAGTGCATGGTAGGCAGGTGTTGGAGGAGGGTGGCTGCCCTAGTGGGAAAGTGTGAGGAGGTCAGTGCTAGGTTGGAAGACTGTAGGGAAAGGAGGATGGGAGTGCTTGTGGGAGAGCCGTGTGGATGGCAGGGCCAAAAGGGTGGACGCAGTGGTGCTCCCCGTGTGGGCCTGTGCCTGGTAGGCAGGTGTTGGAGGAGGGTGGCTGCTCTAGTGGGAAAGTGTGAGGAGGGCAGTCGGAGGTTGGAGGAGGGTAGGGAAAGGAGGGCGGGACAGCTTGTGGGAGAGCCGTGTGGATGGCAGGGCCAAAAGGGTGGGCGCAATGGTGCTCCCCTTGTTGGTCTGTTCTTGGTAGGCAGGGGTTGGAGGAGAGTGGCTGCTCTAGTGGGAAAGTGTGAGGAGGGCAGTCATAAGTTGGAGGAGGGGAGGAAAGCGAGCTAGTCACTTGTTGTGAGTGTGGCCTAAGCATGTGACGGTCCCATGGTTTCAGGCACTGCGCCGCCTTGTGGCTGTTTTGAGTGGTTTAAAAGGGGTTGTAGGAGGATGGCAATGCTGGTGGGCAAGTGTGAGGAGGGCAGTTGTAAGATGGAGAAGGAGAGGAAAAGGAGGAGGGGAGTGCTTGTGGGAGAGCTGTCTGCATGGCAGGGCCAAAAGGGAGGGCTCCTTCCTTCTCTTTGTGGCGGCCTGTGCATGGCAGGAAGGTGAGATTGCCAGGCTATTCTCGGAGACTGTGCAGCTCCAGGAGTCCCCAGCCCCCACTGCAGCAGAGGTGTCAGAGGGCTCAGCACCGTGTGTAAAGGTGCATCATAACACTGTTGAAGAGGGCTGGAAGCTGGTGACCTCTCGTAGAAGGAGAAAGGCTCTTGCTCCTCCTCAAGACTTACCCTCGAAGAACAAGTTTAGCGCCCTGCAAGCTGAGGAGGAGCTGGGCATGGCTCCAAGGGAGGCAACTGGCCTGGCAGACCCTGTGCCGTGCAGGAAGCCCCGGAAGAAGCGGCGAGTGATTGTTGTGGGTGACTGCCTGCTGCAGGGGACAGAGGCACCTCTCTGCCGACCTGACCTCTTGTCCAGAGAGGTTTGCTGCCTGCCAGGGGCTCGAATAAGAGAGGTCATGGAAAGACTGCCAAGGCTTGTCCATGCATCAGACTACTACCCTCTGCTGCTCTTCCATGTGGGCACTAACAACACAAAAGGCAAACTGGAAACCATCAAACGGGACTTCAGAGCTCTGGGAATGGTGGTGAAGTGTCTGGGAGCCCAGGTCGTTTTCTCCTCAATCTTGCCTGTGAGGGGAAAGGATGGGAGGAGGAGTAGACGAGTTTTCCAAGTTAACAGCTGGCTGCGCCGCTGGTGTTGGCTTTGTTTTCTATGACCATGGGACCCTGTTTGAAGATCAACAGCTGATGGGGAGCGATGGGATCCACCTTACCAAGCGGGGCACGCGCGTCTTTGCCAACAGATTGGCCAGCCTGGTAAGGAGGGCTTTAAACTAGGCAAGATGGGGGAAGGGGAGTGGTATAGTGGCCGGAGAGTCAGTAAAACACCGCTCAAGTCAGGATGCCTCCAGCGGGTGCATACAGCCAGGGGAGACAGCATGGGACATGGCTATGGAGGATCCTCTTGCACCTCTCCTGGGAAGCTTGCATGCTTGACTGGCTCTCTGGAATGCCTGTATAGCAATGCGCGCAGCATGGGGAATAAACAGGAAGAGTTAGAGGTCTGTGTGCGGTTGCAGGGCCATGATCTCATTGCAGTTACAGAGACACGGTGGGATAGTTCACATGACTGGAATGCTGTCATGGATGGCTATGTGCTTTTTAGGAAAGACAGGCCAGGAAGGCGAGGTGGTGGAGTTGCTCTTTATGTGAGGGAGCAGCTAGAATGTATGGAGCTCTGCCTCGGGGTGGATGAAGAGCAAGTTGAGAGCCTATGGGTGAGGATTAAAGGGCAGGGTAACATGGGTGACACTGTTGTGGGGGTCTACTACAGGCCACCTGACCAGGAGGAAGTCATCGATGAGGCCTTCTACCGACAGCTGGAAGTAGCCTCACGATCACAGGCCCTGGTTCTCATGGGAGACTTCACCACCCTGACATCTGTTGGCAAGACAGCACAGCTAGGCACAAACAGTCGAGGAGGTTCCTGCAGAGGATTGATGATAATTTCTTGACTCAGGTGGTGGAGACGCCAACGAGGAGAGGTGCAATGCTAGACCTTGTCCTAACGAACAAAGAAGGTCTAGTTGGAGAGGTGAAGGTTGGGGGCAGCCTTGGCTGCAGTGACCATGAGATGGTGGAGTTGAGGATCCTACGAGGAGGGAGCAGGGCAATAAGTAGGATTGCAACGCTGGACTTGAGGAGAGCTAACTTTGGCCTCTTGAGGGACCTACTTAGGGGAATCTCATGGGGTAGGGCCCTAGAAGGAAGAGGGGTCCAAGAAAGCTGGTTAATATTCAAGCGTCACCTCCTCCAGGCTCAAGATCGGTGCATCCCTCTGAGGAAGAAGTCGAGCAAAGCGGATTCAGCAGGAGACCTGCATGGATGAGCAAGGAACTCCTGACAAAACTCCAGCAGAAGAAGGAAGTGTACAGAATGTGGAAAAGGGGACAGGCCACTTGGGAGGAATACAGGGACGTTGTCAGAGTGTGCAGGGATGCGACAAGGAAGGCTAAGGCCCAGCTGGAATTAAATCTGGCAAGGGACGTCAAGGACAACAAGAAGGGGTTTTTCAAATACATCAATAACAAAAGGAAGACTAGGGAAAACATGGGCCCACTGCTGAATGGGGTGGGTGCCCTGGTGACGAAGGATACAGAGAAGGCAGAGTTGCTGAATGCCTTCTTTGCTTCAGTCTTTCCTGCTAAGGCCAGTCCTGAGGAATTCCAGACACTGGAGACCAGGGAGGAAGTCTGGAGAAAGGAAGACTCTCCCTTGGTGGAGGAGGATCAGGTTAGAGATCTTTTGTCCAAACTGGACATCCATAAATCCATGGGCCCTGATGGGATGCACCCACGAGTGCTGAGGGAGCTGGCGGATGTTATCGCTAGGCCACTCTCCATCCTCTTGGAAAGGTCCTGGAGATCAGGAGAGGTGCCTGAGGACTGGAAGAAAGCCAGTGTCACGCCAGTCTTCCAGAAGGGCAAGAAGGAGGAGCCAGGAAACTCCAGGCCTGTCAGCCTCCCCTCCATCCCTGGAAAGGTGATGGAACAGCTCCTCCTGGAGGTCCTCACTAAGCATGTGGAGGACAAGAAGGTGATCAGGAGTAGGCAGCATGGATTCATCCAAGGGAAATGATGCTTGACCAATCTGATAGCCTTCTATGACGGGATGACTGGCTGGGTAGATGAGGGGAGAGCAGTGGATGTTGTCTCCCTGGACTTCAGCAAGGCTTTGGACACTGTCTCCCATCACATCCTCCTAGATAAGCTCAGGAAGTGTGGGCTAGATGAGTGGACAGTGAGGTGGCTTGAGAACTGGCTGGATGGCCGAGCTCAGAGGGTTGTGGTGAATGGCGCAGAGTCAAGTTGGAGGCCTGTGGCTAGTGGTGTCCCCCAGGGCTCAGTCCTGGGTCCAGTCTTGTTCAATGTATTCCTCAATGACCTGGAGGAAGGGACAGAGTGCACCCTCAGCAAGTTTGCTGATGGTACTAAACTGGGGGGAGGGGCTAACACACCAGAAGACTGTGCTGCCATTCAGAGGGACCTGGACAGGCTGGAGAGGTGGGCGGAGAGGAACCTCCTGAAGTTCAACAAAGGCAAGTGCAAGGTCCTGCATCTAGGCAGGAATAATCCCATGCACCAGGACAGGCTGGGGGTTGACCTGCTGCAAAGTGGCTCTGCAGGGAAGGACCTGGGAGTGCTGGTGGACAACAAGTTAAACATGAGGCAGCAGTGTGCCCTTGTGGCCAAGAAGGCCCATGGTATGCTGGGGTGCATTAGGCAGAGTGTTGCCAGCAGGTGGAGGGAGGTGATCCTGCCCCTCTCCTCAGCCCTGGGGAGGCCTCACTTGGAGTACTGTGTCCAGTTCTGGGCTCCCCAGTACAAGAGAGACATGGCACTCCTGGAGAGAGTCCAGCGGAGGGCTACCAAGATGATTAGAGGGCTGGAGCACCTCTCCTAGGAAGAAAGACTGCAAGAGCTGGGCCTGTTCAGCCTGGGGAAGAGAAGCTTGAGAGGCGATCTCATCAACGTGTACAAGTATCTGCAGGGGGAGTGTCAAGAGGATGAGGCCAGCCTCTTCTCCGTGGTGCCCAGCGACAGGACAAGAGGCAATGGGCACAAACTGAACCACAGGCAGCTCCATCTGAACCTGAGGAAAAACTTCTTCCCTGTGAGAGTGACAGAGCATTGGAACAGGTTGCCGAGAGAGGTAGTGGAGTCTCCTTCGCTGGAGATATTCAAAAGCCGTCTGGATGTGATCCTGGGCAATATGCTCTAGGTGACCCTGCTTGAGCAGGAAGGTTGGACGAGATGATCTCCAGAGGTCCCTTCCAACCTAAACCATTCTGTGATTCTGTGATTCTGTGATGGAGGAGAGTGGCTGCTCTAGAGGGAAAGTGTGAGGAGGGCAGTGGTATGTGGCAGGAGGGTAGAGAAAGGAGGAGGGGAGTGCTTGTGGGAGAGCCGTGTGCATGGCAGGGCCAAAAAGGTGGGCGACCGCCTTGCAGCTCTTTGTGGGGGTCTGTGCATGTTAGTCAGGTGTGGGAGGAGGGTTGCTGTTCTGGTGGGAAGGTGTGAGGAGGGGAGGAAAGCGAGCTAGGCCCTTGTGAGTGTGGCCTAGACCATGTGAAGGTGGAATGGGATGAGGCATTGCGCCGCGTGGTGGCCGTGTGTAGTGGTTAGGAAGGGGTTGGAGGAGGGTGGCCAGGCAGGTGGGCAAATGTGAGGAGGTCATTGGTGATTTGGAGGAGGTGAGGGAAAGGAGGACGGGAGTGGTAGTGGGAGAGCCGTGTGCATGGCAGGGCCAAAAAGGTGGGCGCCGTGCAGCTCTTTGTGGGGGTCTGTGCATGTTAGTCAGGTGTGGGAGGAGGGTGACTGCTCTGGTGGGAAGGTGTGAGGAGGGGAGGAAAGCGAGCTAGGCCCTTGTTGTGAGTGTGGCCTAGACCATGTGAAGGTGGAATGGGATGAGGCATTGCGCCGCGTGGTGGCCGTGTGGAGTGGTTAGGAAGGGGTTGGAGGAGGGTGGCCAGGCAGGTGGTCAAGTGTGAGGAGGTCATTGGTGATTTGGAGGAGGTGAGGGAAAGGAGGCCGGGAGTGGTAGTGGGAGAGCCGTGTGCATGGCAGGGCCAAAAAGGTAGGCGCCCGCCTTGCAGCTCTTTGTGGGGACCTGTGCATGTTAGTCAGGTGTGGGAGGAGGGTGGGTGCTCTGGTGGGAAGGTGTGAGGAGGGGAGGAAAGCGAGCTAGGCCCTTGTTGTGAGTGTGGCCGAAGCATGTGAAGGTGGAATGGGATGAGGCATTGCGCCGCGTGGTGGCCGTGTGGAGTGGTTAGGAAGGGGTTGGAGGAGGGTGGCCAGGCAGGTGGTCAAGTGTGAGGAGGTCAGTGGTGATTTGGAGGAGGTGAGGGAAAGGAGGCCGGGAGTGGTAGTGGGAGAGCCGTGTGTATGGCAGGGCCAAAAAGGTGGGCGCCTTGCAGCTCTTTGTGGGGACCTGTGCATGTTAGTCAGGTGTGGGAGGAGGGTGGGTGCTCTGTTGGGAAGGTGTGAGGAGGGGAGGAAAGCGAGCTAGGCCCTTGTTGTGAGTGTGGCCTAGACCATATGAAGGTGGAATGGGATGAGGCATTGCGCCGCGTGGTGGCCGTGTGTAGTGGTTAGGAAGGGGTTGGAGGAGGGTGGCCAGGCGGGTGGTCAAGTGTGAGGAGGTCATTGGTGATTTGGAGGAGGTGAGGGAAAGGAGGACGGGAGTGGTAGTGGGAGAGCCATGTGCATGGCAAGGCCAAAAAGGTGGGCGCCTTGTTGCTGTTTGTGGGGACCTGTGCATGTTAGTCAGGTGTGGGAGGAGGGTGGGTGCTCTGGTGGGAAGGTGTGAGGAGGGGAGGAAAGCGAGCTAGGCCCTTGTTGTGAGTGTGGCCTAGACCATGTCAAGGTGCCATGGGATGAGGCCTTGCGCCACCTGGTCTCTGTGTGGAATGGTTAGGAAGGGGTTGGAGGAGGGTGGCCAGGCAGGTGGTCAAGTGTGAGGAGGTCATTGGTGATTTGGAGGAGGTGAGGGAAAGGAGGACCGGAGTGGTTGTGGGAGAGGCGTGTAGATTGCCTGGCAAAAATGGTGGGGGCCTTGTTGCTGTTTGTGGGGACCTGTGCATGTTAGTCAGGTGTGGGAGGAGGGTGGGTGCTCCAGTGGGAAGGTGTGAGGAGGGGAGGAAAGCGAGCTAGGCCCTTGTTGTGAGTGTGGCCGAAGCATGTGAAGGTGGAATGGGATGAGGCATTGCGCCGCCTGGTGGCCGTGTGGAGTGGTTAGGAAGGGGTTGGAGGAGGGTGGCCAGGCAGGTGGTCAAGTGTGAGGAGGTCATTGGTGATTTGGAGGAGGTGAGGGAAAGGAGGCCGGGAGTGGTAGTGGGAGAGGTGTATGGATGGTAGGGCGAAAGGAGTGGGGGCCTAGTCCTCCTTGCGGGGACCTGTGCATGTTAGTCAGGTGTGGGAGGAGGGTGGGTGCTCTGGTGGGAAGGTGTGAGGAGGGGAGGAAAGCGAGCTAGGCCCTTGTTGTGAGTGTGGCCGAAGCATGTGAAGGTGGAATGGGATGAGGCATTGCGCCACCTGTTGGCCGTGTGTAGTGGTTAGGAAGGGGTTGGAGGAGGGTGGCCAGGCGGGTGGGCAAGTGTGAGGAGGTCAGTGGTGATTTGGCGGAGGTGAGGGAAAGGAGGCCGAGAGTGGTAGTGGGAGAGGCGTGTGGACGGCCGGGGGAAAAGGGTGTGGGCCTTGGTGCTGTTTGTGGGGGTCTGTGCATGTTAGTCAGGTGTGGGAGGAGGGTGGGTGCTCTGGTGGGAAGGTGTGAGGAGGGGAGGAAAGCGAGCTAGGCCCTTGTTGTGAGTGTGGCCGAAGCATGTGAAGGGGGAATGGGATGAGGCATTGCACCACCTGTTGGCCGTGTGGAGTGGTTAGGAAGGGGTTGGAGGAGGGTGGCCAGGCGGGTGGTCAAGTGTGAGGAGGTCATTGGTGATTTGGAGGAGGTGAGGGAAAGGAGGACGGGATTGGTTGTGGGAGAGGTGTGTGGATGGTAGGGCGAAAGGACTGGTGGCCTAGTCCTCCTTGCGGGGGTCTGTGCAGGTTAGTCAGGTGTGGGAGGAGGGTGGGTGCTCTGGTGGGAAGGTGTGAGGAGGGGAGGAAAGTGAGCTAGGCCCTTGTTGTGAGTGTGGCCTAGACCATGTGAAGGTGGAATGGGATGAGGCATTGCGCCACCTGGTCTCCGTGTGGAATGGTTAGGAAGGGGTTGGAGGAGGGTGGCCAGACGGGTGGTCAAGTGTGAGGAGGTCAGTGGTGATTTGGAGGAGGTGAGGGAAAGGAGGACGGGAGTGGTTGTGGGAGAGGCGTGTGGATGTCCAGGCAAAAATGCTGGGGGCCTTGTTGCTGTTTGTGGGGACCTGTGCATGTTAGTCAAGTGTGGGAGGAGGGTGGGTGCTCTGGTGGGAAGGTGTGAGGAGGGGAGGAAAGCGAGCTAGGCCCTTGTGAGTGTGGCCGAAGCATGTGAAGTTGAAATAGGATGAGACATTGCACCGCCTGGTGGCCGTGTGGAGTGGTTAGGAAGGGGTTGGAGGAGGGTGGCCAGGCGGGTGAGCAAGTGTGAGGAGGTCATTGGTGATTTGGAGGAGGTGAGGGAAAGGAGGACGGGAGTGGTAGTGGGAGAGCCGTGTGCATGGCAGGGCCAAAAAGGTGGGCGCCCGCCTTGCAGCTCTTTGTGGGGACCTGTGCATGTTAGTCAGGTGTGGGAGGAGGGTGGGTGCTCTGGTGGGAAGGTGTGAGGAGGGGAGGAAAGCGAGCTAGGCCCTTGTTGTGAGTGTGGCCTAGACCATGTCAAGGTGCCATGGGATGAGGCCTTGCGCCACCTGGTCTCTGTTTGGAATGGTTAGGAAGGGGTTGGAGGAGGGTGGCCAGGCAGGTGGGCAAGTGTGAGGAGGTCAGTGGTGATTTGGAGGAGGTGAGGGAAAGGAGGACCGGAGTGGTTGTGGGAGAGGCGTGTAGATTGCCTGGCAAAAATGGTGGGGGCCTTGTTGCTGTTTGTGGGGACCTGTGCATGTTAGTCAGGTGTGGGAGGAGGGTGGGTGCTCCAGTGGGAAGGTGTGAGGAGGGGAGGAAAGCGAGCTAGGCCCTTGTTGTGAGTGTGGCCGAAGCATGTGAAGGTGGAATGGGATGAGGCATTGCGCCGCGTGGTGGCCGTGTGGAGTGGTTAGGAAGGGGTTGGAGGAGGGTGGCCAGGCAGGTGGGCAAGTGTGAGGAGGTCATTGGTGATTTGGAGGAGGTGAGGGAAAGGAGGCCGGGAGTGGTAGTGGGAGAGGTGTATGGATGGTAGGGCTAAAGGAGTGGGGGCCTAGTCCTCCTTGCGGGGACCTGTGCATGTTAGTCAGGTGTGGGAGGAGGGTGGGTGCTCTGGTGGGAAGGTGTGAGGAGGGGAGGAAAGCGAGCTAGGCCCTTGTTGTGAGTGTGGCCGAAGCATGTGAAGGTGGAATGGGATGAGGCATTGCGCCACCTGTTGGCCGTGTGTAGTGGTTAGGAAGGGGTTGGAGGAGGGTGGCCAGGCGGGTGGTCAAGTGTGAGGAGGTCAGTGGTGATTTGGCGGAGGTGAGGGAAAGGAGGCCGAGAGTGGTTGTGGGAGAGGCGTGTGGACGGCCGGGGGAAAAGGGTGTGGGCCTTGTTGCTGTTTGTGGGGGTCTGTGCATGTTAGTCAGGTGTGGGAGGAGGGTGGGTGCTCTGGTGGGAAGGTGTGAGGAGGGGAGGAAAGCGAGCTAGGCCCTTGTTGTGAGTGTGGCCGAAGCATGTGAAGGGGGAATGGGATGAGGCATTGCACCACCTGTTGGCCGTGTGGAGTGGTTAGGAAGGGGTTGGAGGAGGGTGGCCAGGCGGGTGGTCAAGTGTGAGGAGGTCATTGGTGATTTGGAGGAGGTGAGGGAAAGGAGGACGGGATTGGTTGTGGGAGAGGTGTGTGGATGGTAGGGCGAAAGGAGTGGTGGCCTAGTCCTCCTTGCGGGGACCTGTGCATGTTAGTCAGGTGTGGGAGGAGGGTGGGTGCTCTGGTGGGAAGGTGTGAGGAGGGGAGGAAAGTGAGCTAGGCCCTTGTTGTGAGTGTGGCCTAGACCATGTGAAGGTGGAATGGGATGAGGCATTGCGCCACCTGGTCTCCGTGTGGAATGGTTAGGAAGGGGTTGGAGGAGGGTGGCCAGACGGGTGGTCAAGTGTGAGGAGGTCAGTGGTGATTTGGAGGAGGTGAGGGAAAGGAGGACGGGAGTGGTTGTGGGAGAGGCGTGTGGATGTCCAGGCAAAAATGCTGGGGGCCTTGTTGCTGTTTGTGGGGACCTGTGCATGTTAGTCAAGTGTGGGAGGAGGGTGGGTGCTCTGGTGGGAAGGTGTGAGGAGGGGAGGAAAGCGAGCTAGGCCCTTGTGAGTGTGGCCGAAGCATGTGAAGTTGAAATAGGATGAGGCATTGCACCGCCTGGTGGCCGTGTGGAGTGGTTAGGAAGGGGTTGGAGGAGGGTGGCCAGGCGGGTGGGCAAGTGTGAGGAGGTCAGTGGTGATTTGGAGGAGGTGAGGGAAAGGAGGCCGGGAGTGGTAGTGGGAGAGCCGTGTGCATGGCAGGGCCAAAAAGGTGGGCGCCCGCCTTGCAGCTCTTTGTGGGGACCTGTGCATGTTAGTCAGGTGTGGGAGGAGGGTGGGTGCTCTGGTGGGAAGGTGTGAGGAGGGGAGGAAAGCGAGCTAGGCCCTTGTTGTGAGTGTGGCCGAAGCATGTGAAGGTGGAATGGGATGAGGCATTGCGCCGCGTGGTGGCCGTGTGGAGTGGTTAGGAAGGGGTTGGAGGAGGGTGGCCAGGCAGGTGGTCAAGTGTGAGGAGGTCAGTGGTGATTTGGAGGAAGTGAGGGAAAGGAGGCCGGGAGTGGTTGTGGGAGAGGTGTATGGATGGTAGGGCGAAAAGAGTGGGGGCCTTTTTGCTGTTTGTGGGGACCTGTGCATGTTAGTCAGGTGTGGGAGGAGGGTGGGTGCTCTGGTGGGAAGGTGTGAGGAGGGGAGGAAAGCGAGCTAGGCCCTTATGAGTGTGGCCTAGACCATGTGAAGGGGGAATGGGATGAGGCATTGCGCCGCCTGGTGGCCGTGTGGAGTGGTTAGGAAGGGGTTGGAGGAGGGTGGCCAGGCGGGTGGTCAAGTGTGAGGAGGTCATTGGTGATTTGGAGGAGGTGAGGGAAAGGAGGACGGGAGTGGTAGTGGGAGAGCCGTGTGCATGGCAGGGCCAAAAAGGTGGGCGACCGCCTTGCAGCTCTTTGTGGGGACCTGTGCATGTTAGTCAGGTGTGGGAGGAGGGTGGGTGCTCTGGTGGGAAGGTGTGAGGAGGGGAGGAAAGCGAGCTAGGCGCTTATGAGTGTGGCCTAGGCCATGTGAAGGTGGAATGGGATGAGGCATTGCGCCGCCTGGTGGCCGTGTGGAGTGGTAAGGAAGGGGTTGGAGGAGGGTGGCCAGGCAGGTGGTCAAGTGTGAGGAGGTCAGTGGTGATTTGGAGGAGGTGAGGGAAAGGAGGACGGGAGTGGTAGTGGGAGAGCCGTGTGCATGGCAGGGCCAAAAAGGTGGGCGCCTTGCAGCTCTTTGTGGGGACCTGTGCATGTTAGTCAGGTGTGGGTGGAGGGTGGGTGCTCTGGTGGGAAGGTGTGAGGAGGGGAGGAAAGCGAGCTAGGCCCTTGTTGTGAGTGTGGCCGAAGCATGTGAAGGTGGAATGGGATGAGGCATTGCACCGCCTGGTGGCCGTGTGGAGTGGTTAGGAAGGGGTTGGAGGAGGGTGGCCAGGCAGGTGGTCAAGTGTGAGGAGGTCAGTGGTGATTTGGAGGAGGTGAGGGAAAGGAGGCCGGGAGTGGTTGTGGGAGAGCCGTGTGCATGGTAGGGCCAAAAATGTAGGCGCCCGCCTTGCAGCTCTTTGTGGGGGCCTGTAGATGTTAGTCAGGTGTGGGAGGAGGGTGGGTGCTCTGGTGGGAAGGTGTGAGGAGGGGAGGAAAGCGAGCTAGGCCCTTGTTGTGAGTGTGGCCGAAGCATGTGAAGGTGGAATGGGATGAGGCATTGCGCCGCCTGGTGGCCGTGTGGAGTGGTTAGGAAGGGGTTGGAGGAGGGTGGCCAGGCAGGTGGTCAAGTGTGAGGAGGTCATTGGTGATTTGGAGGAGGTGAGGGAAAGGAGGACGGGAGTGGTAGTGGGAGAGCCGTGTGCATGGCAGGGCCAAAAAGGTGGGCGCCTTGTTGCTGTTTGTGGGGACCTGTGCATGTTAGTCAGGTGTGGGAGGAGGGTGGGTGCTCTGGTGGGAAGGTGTGAGGAGGGGAGGAAAGCGAGCTAGGCCCTTGTTGTGAGTGTGGCCGAAGCATGTGAAGGTGGAATGGGATGAGGCATTGCACCGCCTGGTGGCCGCGTGGAGTGGTTAGGAAGGGGTTGGAGGAGGGTGGCCAGGCAGGTGGTCAAGTGTGAGGAGGTCAGTGGTGATTTGGAGGAGGTGAGGGAAAGGAGGACGGGAGTGGTAGTGGGAGAGCCGTGTGCATGGCAGGGCCAAAAAGGTGGGCGCCTTGCAGCTCTTTGTGGGGACCTGTGCATGTTAGTCAGGTGTGGGAGGAGGGTGGGTGCTCTGGTGGGAAGGTGTGAGGAGGGGAGGAAAGCGAGCTAGGCCCTTGTTGTGAGTGTGGCCGAAGCATGTGAAGGTGGAATGGGATGAGGCATTGCGCCGCGTGGTGGCCGTGTGGAGTGGTTAGGAAGGGGTTGGAGGAGGGTGGCCAGGCAGGTGGTCAAGTGTGAGGAGGTCATTGGTGATTTGGAGGAGGTGAGGGAAAGGAGGACGGGAGTGGTAGTGGGAGAGCCGTGTGCATGGCAGGGCCAAAAAGGTAGGCGCCTTGTTGCTGTTTGCGGGGGTCTATGCATGTTAGTCAGGTGTGGAAGGAGGGTGGGTGCTCTGGTGGGAAGGTGTGAGGAGGGGAGGAAAGCGAGCTAGGCCCTTGTTGTGAGTGTGGCCGAAGCATGTGAAGGTGGAATGGGATGAGGCATTGCGCCGCGTGGTGGCCGTGTGGAGTGGTTAGGAAGGGGTTGGAGGAGGGTGGCCAGGCAGGTGGTCAAGTGTGAGGAGGTCATTGGTGATTTGGAGGAGGTGAGGGAAAGGAGGCCGGGAGTGGTTGTGGGAGAGGTGTATGGATGGTAGGGCGAAAAGAGTGGGGGCCTTGTTGCTGTTTGCGGGGGTCTATGCATGTTAGTCAGGTGTGGGAGGAGGGTGGGTGCTCTGGTGGGAAGGTGTGAGGAGGGGAGGAAAGCGAGCTAGGCCCTTGTTGTGAGTGTGGCCGAAGCATGTGAAGGTGGAATGGGATGAGGCATTGCGCCGCGTGGTGGCCGTGTGGAGTGGTTAGGAAGGGGTTGGAGGAGGGTGGCCAGGCAGGTGGTCAAGTGTGAGGAGGTCATTGGTGATTTGGAGGAGGTGAGGGAAAGGAGGACGGGAGTGGTAGTGGGAGAGCCGTGTGTATGGCAGGGCCAAAAAGGTGGGCGCCTTGCAGCTCTTTGTGGGGACCTGTGCATGTTAGTCAGGTGTGGGAGGAGGGTGGGTGCTCTGGTGGGAAGGTGTGAGGAGGGGAGGAAAGCGAGCTAGGCCCTTGTTGTGAGTGTGGCCTAGACCATGTGAAGGTGGAATGGGATGAGGCATTGCGCCGCGTGGTGGCCGTGTGGAGTGGTTAGGAAGGGGTTGGAGGAGGGTGGCCAGGCAGGTGGTCAAGTGTGAGGAGGTCATTGGTGATTTGGAGGAAGTGAGGGAAAGGAGGCCGGGAGTGGTTGTGGGAGAGGTGTATGGATGGTAGGGCGAAAAGAGTGGGGGCCTTTTTGCTGTTTGCGGGGGTCTATGCATGTTAGTCAGGTGTGGGAGGAGGGTGGGTGCTCTGGTGGGAAGGTGTGAGGAGGGGAGGAAAGCAAGCTAGGCCCTTGTTGTGAGTGTGGCCGAAGCATGTGAAGGTGGAATGGGATGAGGCATTGCGCCGCGTGGTGGCCGTGTGGAGTGGTTAGGAAGGGGTTGGAGGAGGGTGGCCAGGCAGGTGGTCAAGTGTGAGGAGGTCATTGGTGATTTGGAGGAGGTGAGGGAAAGGAGGACGGGAGTGGTAGTGGGAGAGCCGTGTGCATGGCAGGGCCAAAAAGGTGGGCGCCTTGTTGCTGTTTGTGGGGACCTGTGCATGTTAGTCAGGTGTGGGAGGAGGGTGGGTGCTCTGGTGGGAAGGTGTGAGGAGGGGAGGAAAGCGAGCTAGGCCCTTGTTGTGAGTGTGGCCTAGACCATGTGAAGGTGGAATGGGATGAGGCATTGCGCCGCCTGGTGGCCGTGTGGAGTGGTTAGGAAGGGGTTGGAGGAGGGTGGCCAGGCAGGTGGTCAAGTGTGAGGAGGTCATTGGTGATTTGGAGGAGGTGAGGGAAAGGAGGACGGGAGTGGTAGTGGGAGAGCCGTGTGCATGGCAGGGCCAAAAAGGTAGGCGCCTTGTTGCTGTTTGTGGGGACCTGTGCATGTTAGTCAGGTGTGGAAGGAGGGTGGGTGCTCTGGTGGGAAGGTGTGAGGAGGGGAGGAAAGCGAGCTAGGCCCTTGTTGTGAGTGTGGCCGAAGCATGTGAAGGTGGAATGGGATGAGGCATTGCACCGCCTGTTGGCCGTGTGGAGTGGTTAGGAAGGGGTTGGAGGAGGGTGGCCAGGTGGGTGGGCAAGTGTGAGGAGGTCAGTGGTGATTTGGAGGAGGTGAGGGAAAGGAGGCCGGGAGTGGTAGTGGGAGAGCCGTGTGCATGGCAGGGCCAAAAAGGTGGGCGACCGCCTTGCAGCTCTTTGTGGGGACCTGTGCATGTTAGTCAGGTGTGGGAGGAGGGTGGGTGCTCTGGTGGGAAGGTGTGAGGAGGGGAGGAAAGCGAGCTAGGCCCTTGTTGTGAGTGTGGCCGAAGCATGTGAAGGTGGAATGGGATGAGGCATTGCGCCGCCTGGTGGCCGTGTGGAGTGGTTAGGAAGGGGTTGGAGGAGGGTGGCCAGGCAGGTGGTCAAGTGTGAGGAGGTCATTGGTGATTTGGAGGAGGTGAGGGAAAGGAGGACGGGAGTGGTAGTGGGAGAGCCGTGTGCATGGCAGGGCCAAAAAGGTGGGCGCCTTGCATCTCTTTGTGGGGACCTGTGCATGTTAGTCAGGTGTGGGAGGAGGGTGGGTGCTCTGGTGGGAAGGTGTGAGGAGGGGAGGAAAGCGAGCTAGGCCCTTGTTGTGAGTGTGGCCGAAGCATGTGAAGGTGGAATGGGATGAGGCATTGCGCCGCGTGGTGGCCGTGTGGAGTGGTTAGGAAGGGGTTGGAGGAGGGTGGCCAGGCAGGTGGTCAAGTGTGAGGAGGTCAGTGGTGATTTGGAGGAGGTGAGGGAAAGGAGGACGGGAGTGGTAGTGGGAGAGCTGTGTGCATGGCAGGGCCAAAAAGGTGGGCGCCCGCCTTGCAGCTCTTTGTGGGGCCCTGTGCATGTTAGTCAGGTGTGGGAGGAGGGTGGGTGCTCTGGTGGGAAGGTGTGAGGAGGGGAGGAAAGCGAGCTAGGCCCTTGTTGTGAGTGTGGCCTAGACCATGTGAAGGTGGAATGGTATGAGGCATTGCGCCGCGTGGTGGCCGTGTGGAGTGGTTAGGAAGGGGTTGGAGGAGGGTGGCCAGGCAGGTGGGCAAGTGTGAGGAGGTCATTGGTGATTTGGAGGAGGTGAGGGAAAGGAGGCCGGGAGTGGTAGTGGGAGAGCCGTGTGCATGGCAGGGCCAAAAAGGTAGGCGCCCGCCTTGCAGCTCTTTGTGGGGACCTGTGCATGTTAGTCAGGTGTGGGAGGAGGGTGGGTGCTCTGGTGGGAAGGTGTGAGGAGGGGAGGAAAGCGAGCTAGGCCCTTGTTGTGAGTGTGGCCGAAGCATGTGAAGGTGGAATGGGATGAGGCATTGCACCACCTGGTGGCCGTGTGGAGTGGTTAGGAAGGGGTTGGAGGAGGGTGGCCAGGCAGGTGGTCAAGTGTGAGGAGGTCATTGGTGATTTGGAGGAGGTGAGGGAAAGGAGGACGGGAGTGGTAGTGGGAGAGCCGTGTGCATGGCAGGGCCAAAAAGGTAGGCGCCCGCCTTGCAGCTCTTTGTGGGGGCCTGTAGATGTTAGTCAGGTGTGGGAGGAGGGTGGGTGCTCTGGTGGGAAGGTGTGAGGAGGGGAGGAAAGCGAGCTAGGCCCTTGTTGTGAGTGTGGCCGAAGCATGTGAAGGTGGAATGGGATGAGGCATTGCACCGCCTGGTGGCCGTGTGGAGTGGTTAGGAAGGGGTTGGAGGAGGGTGGCCAGGCAGGTGGTCAAGTGTGAGGAGGTCATTGGTGATTTGGAGGAGGTGAGGGAAAGGAGGACGGGAGTGGTTGTGGGAGAGCCGTGTGCATGGCAGGGCCAAAAAGGTAGGCGCCCGCCTTGCAGCTCTTTGTGGGGGCCTGTAGATGTTAGTCAGGTGTGGGAGGAGGGTGGGTGCTCTGGTGGGAAGGTGTGAGGAGGGGAGGAAAGCGAGCTAGGCCCTTGTTGTGAGTGTGGCCGAAGCATGTGAAGGTGGAATGGGATGAGGCATTGCACCGCCTGGTGGCCGCGTGGAGTGGTTAGGAAGGGGTTGGAGGAGGGTGGCCAGGCAGGTGGTCAAGTGTGAGGAGGTCAGTGGTGATTTGGAGGAGGTGAGGGAAAGGAGGACGGGAGTGGTAGTGGGAGAGCCGTGTGCATGGCAGGGCCAAAAAGGTGGGCGCCTTGCAGCTCTTTGTGGGGACCTGTGCATGTTAGTCAGGTGTGGGAGGAGGGTGGGTGCTCTGGTGGGAAGGTGTGAGGAGGGGAGGAAAGCGAGCTAGGCCCTTGTTGTGAGTGTGGCCGAAGCATGTGAAGGTGGAATGGGATGAGGCATTGCGCCGCGTGGTGGCCGTGTGGAGTGGTTAGGAAGGGGTTGGAGGAGGGTGGCCAGGCAGGTGGTCAAGTGTGAGGAGGTCATTGGTGATTTGGAGGAGGTGAGGGAAAGGAGGACGGGAGTGGTAGTGGGAGAGCTGTGTGCATGGCAGGGCCAAAAAGGTGGGCGCCCGCCTTGCAGCTCTTTGTGGGGCCCTGTGCATGTTAGTCAGGTGTGGGAGGAGGGTGGGTGCTCTGGTGGGAAGGTGTGAGGAGGGGAGGAAAGCGAGCTAGGCCCTTGTTGTGAGTGTGGCCGAAGCATGTGAAGGTGGAATGGGATGAGGCATTGCGCCGCGTGGTGGCCGTGTGGAGTGGTTAGGAAGGGGTTGGAGGAGGGTGGCCAGGCAGGTGGTCAAGTGTGAGGAGGTCATTGGTGATTTGGAGGAGGTGAGGGAAAGGAGGCCGGGAGTGGTAGTGGGAGAGCCGTGTGCATGGCAGGGCCAAAAAGGTGGGCGCCCGCCTTGCAGCTCTTTGTGGGGACCTGTGCATGTTAGTCAGGTGTGGGAGGAGGGTGGGTGCTCTGGTGGGAAGGTGTGAGGAGGGGAGGAAAGCGAGCTAGGCCCTTGTTGTGAGTGTGGCCTAGACCATGTGAAGGTGGAATGGTATGAGGCATTGCGGCGCGTGGTGGCCGTGTGGAGTGGTTAGGAAGGGGTTGGAGGAGGGTGGCCAGGCAGGTGGGCAAGTGTGAGGAGGTCATTGGTGATTTGGAGGAGGTGAGGGAAAGGAGGCCGGGAGTGGTAGTGGGAGAGCCGTGTGCATGGCAGGGCCAAAAAGGTAGGCGCCCGCCTTGCAGCTCTTTGTGGGGGCCTGTAGATGTTAGTCAGGTGTGGGAGGAGGGTGGGTGCTCTGGTGGGAAGGTGTGAGGAGGGGAGGAAAGCGAGCTAGGCCCTTGTTGTGAGTGTGGCCGAAGCATGTGAAGGTGGAATGGGATGAGGCATTGCGCTGCCTGGTGGCCGTGTGGAGTGGTTAGGAAGGGGTTGGAGGAGGGTGGCCAGGCGGGTGGTCAAGTGTGAGGAGGTCATTGGTGATTTGGAGGAGGTGAGGGAAAGGAGGACGGGAGTGGTAGTGGGAGAGCCGTGTGCATGGCAGGGCCAAAAAGGTGGGCGCCTTGCAGCTCTTTGTGGGGACCTGTGCATGTTAGTCAGGTGTGGGAGGAGGGTGGGTGCTCTGGTGGGAAGGTGTGAGGAGGGGAGGAAAGCGAGCTAGGCCCTTGTTGTGAGTGTGGCTGAAGCATGTGAAGGTGGAATGGGATGAGGCATTGCGCCGCGTGGTGGCCGTGTGGAGTGGTTAGGAAGGGGTTGGAGGAGGGTGGCCAGGCAGGTGGTCAAGTGTGAGGAGGTCATTGGTGATTTGGAGGAAGTGAGGGAAAGGAGGCCGGGAGTGGTTGTGGGAGAGGTGTATGGATGGTAGGGCGAAAAGAGTGGGGGCCTTGTTGCTGTTTGCGGGGGTCTATGCATGTTAGTCAGGTGTGGGAGGAGGGTGGGTGCTCTGGTGGGAAGGTGTGAGGAGGGGAGGAAAGCGAGCTAGGCCCTTGTTGTGAGTGTGGCCGAAGCATGTGAAGGTGGAATGGGATGAGGCATTGCGCCGCGTGGTGGCCGTGTGGAGTGGTTAGGAGGGGGTTGGAGGAGGGTGGCCAGGCAGGTGGTCAAGTGTGAGGAGGTCATTGGTGATTTGGAGGAGGTGAGGGAAAGGAGGACGGGAGTGGTAGTGGGAGAGCCGTGTGTATGGCAGGGCCAAAAAGGTGGGCGCCTTGCAGCTCTTTGTGGGGACCTGTGCATGTTAGTCAGGTGTGGGAGGAGGGTGGGTGCTCTGGTGGGAAGGTGTGAGGAGGGGAGGAAAGCGAGCTAGGCCCTTGTTGTGAGTGTGGCCGAAGCATGTGAAGGTGGAATGGGATGAGGCATTGCACCTCCTGGTGGCCGTGTGGAGTGGTTAGGAAGGGGTTGGAGGAGGGTGGCCAGGCAGGTGGTCAAGTGTGAGGAGGTCATTGGTGATTTGGAGGAGGTGAGGGAAAGGAGGCCGGGAGTGGTAGTGGGAGAGCCGTGTGCATGGCAGGGCCAAAAAGGTGGGCGCCTTGCAGCTCTTTGTGGGGACCTGTGCATGTTAGTCAGGTGTGGGAGGAGGGTGGGTGCTCTGGTGGGAAGGTGTGAGGAGGGGAGGAAAGCGAGCTAGGCCCTTGTTGTGAGTGTGGCCGAAGCATGTGAAGGTGGAATGGGATGAGGCATTGCGCCGCGTGGTGGCCGTGTGGAGTGGTTAGGAAGGGGTTGGAGGAGGGTGGCCAGGCAGGTGGTCAAGTGTGAGGAGGTCAGTGGTGATTTGGAGGAGGTGAGGGAAAGGAGGACGGGAGTGGTAGTGGGAGAGCCGTGTGCATGGCAGGGCCAAAAAGGTGGGCGCCTTGCAGCTCTTTGTGGGGACCTGTAGATGTTAGTCAGGTGTGGGAGGAGGGTGGGTGCTCTGGTGGGAAGGTGTGAGGAGGGGAGGAAAGCGAGCTAGGCCCTTGTTGTGAGTGTGGCCGAAGCATGTGAAGGTGGAATGGGATGAGGCATTGCGCCGCGTGGTGGCCGTGTGGAGTGGTTAGGAAGGGGTTGGAGGAGGGTGTCCAGGCAGGTGGTCAAGTGTGAGGAGGTCATTGGTGATTTGGAGGAGGTGAGGGAAAGGAGGCCGGGAGTGGTAGTGGGAGAGCCATGTGCATGGCAGGGCCAAAAAGGTGGGCGCCTTGTTGCTGTTTGTGGGGACCTGTGCATGTTAGTCAGGTGTGGGAGGAGGGTGGGTGCTCTGGTGGGAAGGTGTGAGGAGGGGAGGAAAGCGAGCTAGGCCCTTGTTGTGAGTGTGGCCGAAGCATGTGAAGGTGGAATGGGATGAGGCATTGCGCCGCGTGGTGGCCGTGTGGAGTGGTTAGGAAGGGGTTGGAGGAGGGTGGCCAGGCAGGTGGTCAAGTGTGAGGAGGTCAGTGGTGATTTGGAGGAGGTGAGGGAAAGGAGGCCGGGAGTGGTAGTGGGAGAGCCGTGTGCATGGCAGGGCCAAAAAGGTGGGCGCCTTGCAGCTCTTTGTGGGGACCTGTGCATGTTAGTCAGGTGTGGGAGGAGGGTGGGTGCTCTGGTGGGAAGGTGTGAGGAGGGGAGGAAAGCGAGCTAGGCCCTTGTTGTGAGTGTGGCCGAAGCATGTGAAGGTGGAATGGGATGAGGCATTGCGCCGCGTGGTGGCCATGTGGAGTGTTTAGGAAGGGGTTGGAATAGGGTGGCCAGGCAGGTGGTCAAGTGTGAGGAGGTCATTGGTGATTTGGAGGAGGTGAGGGAAAGGAGGCCGGGAGTGGTAGTGGGAGAGCCGTGTGCATGGCAGGGCCAAAAAGGTGGGCGCCCGCCTTGCAGCTCTTTGTGGGGACCTGTGCATGTTAGTCAGGTGTGGGAGGAGGGTGGGTGCTCTGGTGGGAAGGTGTGAGGAGGGGAGGAAAGCGAGCTAGGCCCTTGTTGTGAGTGTGGCCGAAGCATGTGAAGGTGGAATGGGATGAGGCATTGCGCCGCGTGGTGGCCGTGTGGAGTGGTTAGGAAGGGGTTGGAGGAGGGTGGCCAGGCAGGTGGTCAAGTGTGAGGAGGTCAGTGGTGATTTGGAGGAGGTGAGGGAAAGGAGGACGGGAGTGGTAGTGGGAGAGCCGTGTGCATGGCAGGGCCAAAAAGGTGGGCGCCTTGCAGCTCTTTGTGGGGACCTGTGCATGTTAGTCAGGTGTGGGAGGAGGGTGGGTGCTCTGGTGGGAAGGTGTGAGGAGGGGAGGAAAGCGAGCTAGGCCCTTGTTGTGAGTGTGGCCGAAGCATGTGAAGGTGGAATGGGATGAGGCATTGCGCCGCGTGGTGGCCGTGTGGAGTGGTTAGGAAGGGGTTGGAGGAGGGTGTCCAGGCAGGTGGTCAAGTGTGAGGAGGTCATTGGTGATTTGGAGGAGGTGAGGGAAAGGAGGCCGGGAGTGGTAGTGGGAGAGCCATGTGCATGGCAGGGCCAAAAAGGTGGGCGCCTTGTTGCTGTTTGTGGGGACCTGTGCATGTTAGTCAGGTGTGGGAGGAGGGTGGGTGCTCTGGTGGGAAGGTGTGAGGAGGGGAGGAAAGCGAGCTAGGCCCTTGTTGTGAGTGTGGCCGAAGCATGTGAAGGTGGAATGGGATGAGGCATTGCGCCGCGTGGTGGCCGTGTGGAGTGGTTAGGAAGGGGTTGGAGGAGGGTGGCCAGGCAGGTGGTCAAGTGTGAGGAGGTCAGTGGTGATTTGGAGGAGGTGAGGGAAAGGAGGCCGGGAGTGGTAGTGGGAGAGCCGTGTGTATGGCAGGGCCAAAAAGGTGGGCGCCTTGCAGCTCTTTGTGGGGACCTGTGCATGTTAGTCAGGTGTGGGAGGAGGGTGGGTGCTCTGGTGGGAAGGTGTGAGGAGGGGAGGAAAGCGAGCTAGGCCCTTGTTGTGAGTGTGGCTGAAGCATGTGAAGGTGGAATGGGATGAGGCATTGCGCCGCGTGGTGGCCGTGTGGAGTGGTTAGGAAGGGGTTGGAGGAGGGTGGCCAGGCAGGTGGTCAAGTGTGAGGAGGTCATTGGTGATTTGGAGGAAGTGAGGGAAAGGAGGCCGGGAGTGGTTGTGGGAGAGGTGTATGGATGGTAGGGCGAAAAGAGTGGGGGCCTTTTTGCTGTTTGCGGGGGTCTATGCATGTTAGTCAGGTGTGGGAGGAGGGTGGGTGCTCTGGTGGGAAGGTGTGAGGAGGGGAGGAAAGCGAGCTAGGCCCTTGTTGTGAGTGTGGCCGAAGCATGTGAAGGTGGAATGGGATGAGGCATTGCGCCGCGTGGTGGCCGTGTGGAGTGGTTAGGAAGGGGTTGGAGGAGGGTGGCCAGGCAGGTGGTCAAGTGTGAGGAGGTCATTGGTGATTTGGAGGAGGTGAGGGAAAGGAGGCCGGGAGTGGTAGTGGGAGAGCCGTGTGCATGGCAGAGCCAAAAAGGTGGGCGCCCGCCTTGCAGCTCTTTGTGGGGACCTGTGCATGTTAGTCAGGTGTGGGAGGAGGGTGGGTGCTCTGGTGGGAAGGTGTGAGGAGGGGAGGAAAGCGAGCTAGGCCCTTGTTGTGAGTGTGGCCGAAGCATGTGAAGGTGGAATGGGATGAGGCATTGCACCGCCTGGTGGCCGTGTGGAGTGGTTAGGAAGGGGTTGGAGGAGGGTGGCCAGGCAGGTGGTCAAGTGTGAGGAGGTCAGTGGTGATTTGGAGGAGGTGAGGGAAAGGAGGCCGGGAGTGGTTGTGGGAGAGCCGTGTGCATGGTAGGGCCAAAAATGTAGGCGCCCGCCTTGCAGCTCTTTGTGGGGACCTGTGCATGTTAGTCAGGTGTGGGAGGAGGGTGGGTGCTCTGGTGGGAAGGTGTGAGGAGGGGAGGAAAGCGAGCTAGGCCCTTGTTGTGAGTGTGGCCGAAGCATGTGAAGGTGGAATGGGATGAGGCATTGCGCCGCCTGGTGGCCGTGTGGAGTGGTTAGGAAGGGGTTGGAGGAGGGTGGCCAGGCAGGTGGTCAAGTGTGAGGAGGTCATTGGTGATTTGGAGGAGGTGAGGGAAAGGAGGACGGGAGTGGTAGTGGGAGAGCCGTGTGCATGGCAGGGCCAAAAAGGTGGGCGCCTTGTTGCTGTTTGTGGGGACCTGTGCATGTTAGTCAGGTGTGGGAGGAGGGTGGGTGCTCTGGTGGGAAGGTGTGAGGAGGGGAGGAAAGCGAGCTAGGCCCTTGTTGTGAGTGTGGCCGAAGCATGTGAAGGTGGAATGGGATGAGGCATTGCACCACCTGGTGGCCGTGTGGAGTGGTTAGGAAGGGGTTGGAGGAGGGTGGCCAGGCAGGTGGGCAAGTGTGATGAGGTCATTGGTGATTTGGAGGAGGTGAGGGAAAGGAGGACGGGAGTGGTAGTGGGAGAGCCGTGTGTATGGCAGGGCCAAAAAGGTGGGCGCCTTGCAGCTCTTTGTGGGGACCTGTGCATGTTAGTCAGGTGTGGGAGGAGGGTGGGTGCTCTGGTGGGAAGGTGTGAGGAGGGGAGGAAAGCGAGCTAGGCCCTTGTTGTGAGTGTGGCTGAAGCATGTGAAGGTGGAATGGGATGAGGCATTGCGCCGCGTGGTGGCCGTGTGGAGTGGTTAGGAAGGGGTTGGAGGAGGGTGGCCAGGCAGGTGGTCAAGTGTGAGGAGGTCATTGGTGATTTGGAGGAAGTGAGGGAAAGGAGGCCGGGAGTGGTTGTGGGAGAGGTGTATGGATGGTAGGGCGAAAAGAGTGGGGGCCTTTTTGCTGTTTGCGGGGGTCTATGCATGTTAGTCAGGTGTGGGAGGAGGGTGGGTGCTCTGGTGGGAAGGTGTGAGGAGGGGAGGAAAGCGAGCTAGGCCCTTGTTGTGAGTGTGGCCGAAGCATGTGAAGGTGGAATGGGATGAGGCATTGCGCCGCGTGGTGGCCGTGTGGAGTGGTTAGGAAGGGGTTGGAGGAGGGTGGCCAGGCAGGTGGTCAAGTGTGAGGAGGTCATTGGTGATTTGGAGGAGGTGAGGGAAAGGAGGACGGGAGTGGTAGTGGGAGAGCCGTGTGTATGGCAGGGCCAAAAAGGTGGGCGCCTTGCAGCTCTTTGTGGGGACCTGTGCATGTTAGTCAGGTGTGGGAGGAGGGTGGGTGCTCTGGTGGGAAGGTGTGAGGAGGGGAGGAAAGCGAGCTAGGCCCTTGTTGTGAGTGTGGCCGAAGCATGTGAAGGTGGAATGGGATGAGGCATTGCACCGCCTGGTGGCCGTGTGGAGTGGTTAGGAAGGGGTTGGAGGAGGGTGGCCAGGCAGGTGGTCAAGTGTGAGGAGGTCAGTGGTGATTTGGAGGAGGTGAGGGAAAGGAGGACGGGAGTGGTAGTGGGAGAGCCGTGTGCATGGCAGGGCCAAAAAGGTGGGCGCCTTGCAGCTCTTTGTGGGGACCTGTGCATGTTAGTCAGGTGTGGGAGGAGGGTGGGTGCTCTGGTGGGAAGGTGTGAGGAGGGGAGGAAAGCGAGCTAGGCCCTTGTTGTGAGTGTGGCCGAAGCATGTGAAGGTGGAATGGGATGAGGCATTGCACCGCCTGGTGGCCGTGTGGAGTGGTTAGGAAGGGGTTGGAGGAGGGTGGCCAGGCAGGTGGTCAAGTGTGAGGAGGTCAGTGGTGATTTGGAGGAGGTGAGGGAAAGGAGGCCGGGAGTGGTTGTGGGAGAGCCGTGTGCATGGTAGGGCCAAAAATGTAGGCGCCCGCCTTGCAGCTCTTTGTGGGGGCCTGTAGATGTTAGTCAGGTGTGGGAGGAGGGTGGGTGCTCTGGT